>NC_134360.1:80370486-80690486 GCF_048569485.1 Anomaloglossus baeobatrachus
CCACTCGCTTATTTACTATGGGCCAGCGCCGATCGTCGGAATGCCCACGATGCCATGGACCGGACGCAAACTTTCTGCACATGGTATGGAGTTGCCCAATCATACACACGTATTGGCAGGAAGTGACTTCCCAGTTGTCCTCAATGGTGTTGATGCCTGTTCCATGCAACCCTCTGTTGTGCCTATTTGGAGTAATGGAGGACGGGATGGGAGATCACTACATAAGAATACTTCTTAGAGAGACATTGTTCCTGGCCAGGAAATTAATTGCCTTGAGGTGGATGGGGGGTTCAAATCCAACTGTGCGAGCCTGGATTAAACTGGTTAACTCGATAATTCCATATGAGCGGGTGGTATACTTTAATAGAGGACATCCGGAAAAATTCAGGAAAATTTGGGATATGTGGAACTCCTCCCCCGGCACACTCGAAGAAGCCTCAGGTTTATTACTGTTACAATAATAGATTCATACTCTGTATTGGATAATGAAGCGCATTCCAGTGGCACAGCTAGGCGGTATAGAATAGGAATAGTTATTGTTACTAATGTTCGTTTTCTTTAGGTTTAGAGACTACAGACTACATTGATTAAAATTGACTACATGCTATATATCAGTATGTACTGGCAGGATCAGTGTTGTAGCATGCAGTTGACAAAGTTGACAGAGGTGCAGATAGTGCTATGAAAATCTTATTATCTTATCCGTTAATGTTACTATTTGTTCATGCTATTGACCGATATTCCTGGAAAGTACTTGAGTAATGCTATGTGTGATTTATTCTGTACCACATGTTTTTGGAATTAATAAAACGAAGTTAAAAAAAAATGACCAGCACCGTTGTGGTAAGCTTCCAGAACCATCTTGACGTCTCTCTTGGGCACAATGATCTGCCAGACCAACTCATGTGTTTTTGGATTGGTGTGCCTTCTACAGAGCTTCCCTTGGTACAGGAACAATTTACCTCTCTCCTTCCAGAGATGTTGCGTCTCAGCTGGGGCATTCTGATTAGGGTAAGCACCTTGTTGTGTAAGCAGTTCTTTCACTAGCTTCACAGCTGGATCGCTGTCTTGTGTTTCAGCCCATCCGTGGTGTGCTAATGGGTTGAGAGTTGCCTGCTGTTGTTTTTGGTAGACACTTGGTTGATACTGTCCAATCTTAGGACGGTGAAAGGCCGGCAGCTCAATTTCTTCCAGTCCCTCCGGTTCCTCTTCCACGTCCCCCGAGTGTGGCATCCGGGATAAGGCATCTGCATTCCCGTTCTTGTGGCCTGCCCTGTACTTGATGACAAAGTTGTAGTTTGACAGTCGGGCTATCCATCGCTGTTCCAGCGCACCTAGTTTTGCAGAGTCCAGGTGGGTCAACGGATTGTTGTCAGTAAAGATGGTAAATTCTGCAGCTGCCAGGTAGTGTTTGAAACGCTCTGTTACAGCCCAAACTACTGCCAGTAGTTCTAACTTGAAGGAGCTGTAATTCTCTGGGTTTCTTTCTGTAGGCCGGAGCTTCCTGCTTGCAAAAGCAATAACTTTCTCCTTGCCTTCCTGCTTTTGAGACAATACTGCTCCCAGTCCTACGTTGCTGGCATCCGTGTACAAAATGAAGGGTTGATGGTAATCTGGATATGCCAGGATCTCTTCTCCTGTCAGTGCCCACTTTAACTTCTTAAAGGACTCTTCTCTCTCATCACTCCACTGGAAAGGAGGATTTCGGGCTGCAGACTTCTTTGACTGTCCTACCAGGATGTCTTGTAGGGGAGCTGCTAGCTTCGTGAACCCTTTTATAAATCTTCTATAGTAGCCTACCAGTCCCAGGAATTGCCTCACCTCTTTCACGCTGGTGGGTCTCGGCCAATCTCTGATCACGGTAACTTTTTCAGGATCTGGTGCTACCCCTTCTGAGCTCACGACATGTCCCAGGTACTGTACCCTTGGCTTTAGAAGGTGACACTTGGATGGCTTGATTTTCATGCCGTATCCGGATAAGGCTTCAAACACTTCTGCCAGGTCTTGTAGATGCTGTTCATAGGTCTTGGAGTAGACTATGACGTCATCCAGGTACAGGAGGACAGTTTCAAAGTTCTTATGTCCTAGGCAGCACTCCATCAGTCGCTGGAAGGTTCCAGGTGCGTTGCAGAGTCCAAACGGCATACAATTGAACTCACAGAGGCCCATCGGTGTGGTGAACGCTGTCTTCTCCTTATCAGCCTCTGCCACAGGAACTTGCCAATACCCACTAGTCAGATCTAGGGTGGAAAAGTAAGTAGCGGATTTTAATGCAGCCAATGACTCTTCTATCCTAGGTAATGGGTATGCATCCTTGTGTGTAATGCGGTTGATCCGTCTGTAGTCTACACACATCCTCATGGTCCCATCTTTTTTCTTAACTAGCACTAGTGGGGCTGCCCAGGGGCTACAACTGTCTCTTATTACTCCTGCTTCTTTCATTTCTTTGAGCATGTCTTTGGCGCATTGGTAGTGAGCCGGTGGTACTGGTCTATACCTCTCCTTTATGGGTGGATGGTTACCTGTGGGTATAGTGTGCTCTACCCCTTTGATCTGCCCAAAGTCTAATGGGTGTTTGCTGAATATTTGTTCATATTCTTTCACTACCCTGTATACTCCATGCTTTTGATGGGAGGGTGTAGAATCGGTGCCTACATGTAGCTTTTGGCACCAATCCTCCAGCTTTCCCTCTGAGCCATTGTCCTCCGCCTGACTTGACGGCTTCAAGGGCTCAACGGTGGTGATGGCGTTGTTATCAACCGTATATAGCTTAGCCATGGTAGCATACTTTGGTAGGGTGACCTCATCTTCCCCACAATTTAGAAGGCGTATTGGCACTCTTCCCCGATGTACCTCAACTATTCCTCTGGCCGTCAGTACAGTGGGCCTACTATCTGAGTACACGGGTTCTACCAGGGCCTGATAGTCTCGCCCTCTGATGCCTATTGCGGCTCTACACCAGACCAGCATTTCTGTTTTGGGAGGAATTACAATAGGTATTGGGTCACTTACCCTTGCACTGCCAATTTCACCTCCTGACACTTCTACCTGCTGCTTCAGCATCAAGGCTTTAATTTCCTTCTGCAGGAGTCTCTGTTGCCCAGGTTTGGCAGTCTCGACGATCTGCTGCAAGACAGTAATTACCTCTGCAAAACAATTTTCAATTACATTCATTCCTAGCAGCATAGTTGGTTCACGTTCTCGTCGGTCAACATCAACAATGATAATACCCTGATTCTGCAATTCTACTCTCCCAATCTTAATGGTCATTTCTCTGAAACCAACCTGTGGTACTAATTCACCATTGCTAGCCCATATATTCAATGCAACATTAGATGGACCACTGCTAACGTCTGAATCAGCCCAGTACCTCTTATAAAGGACATGCGGAATCGATGATATTTGGGAACCAGTGTCCAGCAAGGCGTTGAGCGGAATGCCATCCAGCACTATGGGGATGACTGGACGTCCCCCCACATACTTGTCGTGCCAGGGTGAAGGACCTTGAGAGTTCATTCCTGAGGAGCGGCCCGCCTCCCCAGGGGATCCCCATTTAAAGCACATTCACGGGCAAGGTGACCTGGCTCATTGCAACGGCGGCAAATGGGCTGTCCATCCGGCTGGTAGCGGTCGCTGGGTCGTCCTCTCGTCGCTTGGTATCTCCTAGGCCTCATCCATGGGACATCCTCCTTGCTGGTCGCCAGCTCAATCTTGGGTGCAGACTTGGATCCACGCAGCTCCTGGACGATTCTAGCCATGGAAGCAACAGTGTCTGTCAGGGCATCAAGCCTTTGATGGAGAGCCTCATTAGTGATCGGCTCCAGGTGGTTAGCAACAGCCGCTGACATGGCCGATGTCACTGGCACTACTGGCTGCTGGGGTGCCACTGTAAGGTGTTGAACAGAGTCTATATCCTGCGGCTCCTCCACCTGCTGGAGGCGGATGGCTCTATCCTTTAGCTGGGCAAATGTTAGTCCTGGATCCTGGATCACCAATCATGCTCAGTTGTCCCCGGTGGGAAGGGGATGAGAGTCCATCCAGGAATTGGTCTATCAGCAGCTTATCTGCTCCAGGGGCTAAGGCAGGTTCTGCTACTTTAAGTGCTCTGAGCGCCTCCTGCAAGTTTAAGGCAAAGTCTCTTGCGCTCTCTCTAGGTTTTTGCTTGCATCCAAAGAACCTCATTTTAGCCCGGCTGCCAGCAGTGGATTCAAAAGCTGCTTTTAGTCCAGCTATTATATGCTCTACAGTGTCCTTTGCATCGTCCGGCCAGGATGTAGCCTCCCGCTGGGCATTGCCAGTTAACTGTCCCATAAGCATACCAACACGCTGAGCTTCTGTCAGGGGGTACATGCTGTAGTAGATTTTTAGCTTTCCGATAAAGTCATTAAGTGTGTTGGGCTCACCTGAGTACTGCGGCAGCCACACTGCACCCGGGGTGTACGGCATCAGGAACGGCATGATAGGTGCCGCTGCACCGCCGAGTACAACAGCGTCTCCCTGCTGCGACATCTTTGCGCCCCCTTAGTTAATTTCACCAGTCTTCTTGACAGCAAGCCTGGGACACTTTTCTGCGTTTTCGTTCGGGTCGCAGGACCGAGCGCACCTCCTCTGCAAGCGGTGGGCGGAGTCTTAGTTTAGGCGCGCTGTTCTCCCGCGCGTAGCAGCTAATGGCGCGATTAAAGATGGCGCCTGGAAAATTTTACCAATGATGTTTATGGATTTTTCCAGGTATCTTTGCAAAGTTTAAAGTCCGTTCTTTGTTGCAACAATTCACAGTGCAAGTCTTTTATGCGATGCAATAAGTCTTTACAGGCACACGTCACCCGGGTTGCAGCCGGGTCCAGTCCGCATCCTGTTCGTGACGCCAAAGTTGTGTCGCCAGGGGTTAAGGAGATACCCAGAACCGGGCCAAGGGGTCGCTTCTGGAAAGGGGATCACGGTGTCGTGACCCGGTCCGTGCTCCCTGGTTCCACAATAAAAAGGGGGGTTATGTTCGTGACGCCACCCGTGGAATGTGATCAGAGATGACCACCGCTGCTGCAGAACCTTCGGGGTGATGGAAGGCAGCTTGAGATGGGACGGCTCCCCACGGGTAGAGCCTTTTCCCCGGGGCAGTGTGTTAGTCTATGGGGGGGGGGAGCAGGACACGAGCACAATAAACAGGCAGACTCACGGTTTTGCAGTTTCTTTGTCCTTTACTGTAGATGGCATTCAGCAGAGTACTGTCCACGGAGTCTGTGAGGGGTTCAGGGCTTCTCCCACCCAGCCGGGCCGTTTTGGCTTCCTTGCCTGCACTGTGTGTCTGTGGCCCCGCTGCTGAGTGAACTATGCAGCTGGCTCTGCTCTGCTCTGCTCCTAGGTACCGACCTGACAGGCAACTCGAGTCCTTCCTAGTATGTTCCTGAACTCTGCGCTTGTTGCTTGTGTCTGTGGTACAGGTGAAAGATCTGGAATCTTCACTTCTCTGGTGGTAACTGTGCAGTATGTAACCTGCAGTCTCGGATCCAGCATCCGTTCTGTGTGCTCCACTGGGGATGAGCCCTGCAATGCTCTGTCTCCCAGGAATGTTCCTTTGTGTACGCTTTCTCCTTTCCTCAGACCCTCAGCTAGGCCTGGAATTGGTCAGTGGATCCTGAGGTGAGCTAAAGCCAGCTTCCAACCTGCAGAGATCCTGTCTCCTCAGTGCTCTGCACTGAACTTCCAAACTGAAACTACTTCTGACCATTTCCTCCCCCCCAGCAGAATGTACAGGGAAGCAGCTTGGTCTCCCCCTTCTGGCCAGGAGGTCTTGGTGTTGTGTGTGGGGAGTTAACCCTTTGTGTTGTTACTGTGGCAACCCTGGGGTGCCACATACATAAAGTCCTCAGGTCTAAGTGATCTATATAATGTATGCAGCTTGGATTGCGAAATATAATGACATTCTTGGGCAGAGTACAGACTTCAGTCTAAAATTAAGTACCTCTTTTTTAACAGCACAGGTATGCAAAACTTGGGTTTATAACATTATTTTTTTCAAATCCAATGAATGATATATGTTTTCTTAGGCCCGGATTTAAAGCAAAAAAAAACCACACGACTATTTTTAACCATCACGCATGACATTATGTACAAGTAAGATGAACAAGAAAAATCTGTAATATAGCCAAAAATGTACACAATATTATATATTAAAAATGTATTGAACATTCATTCTGCAAATTAATTCTTGCGCCTTTTCCACACTGTGGCAAACAAATAAATAAATCCGTCTTTACTGCCCATAGCAATCACAGTGCAGCGTTCATTACTTATGCTGATGAAGTTAAATGAAAGATATGCCATGATTGGATACTATGGCCCACAGCAGCCAATCGGAGTGCAGCGTCCATTAATTTCTAACCAATCTAATCACATCAAAATCATCCACCAAAGGCCACGCAAAGGGGTCAAAGTATGGTGCAAGAGAAAGCCTATGGAGTCAGTGTTTGTACGTGATGGAATTTTATAGTTATTTTTATGAGTTTGCTAATGGAAAGTATATAAACCTCACCTCTTACTTTTCAGGCAATTTTACCGTGCAGACCTGTGTAGTTAGTAGTTAAACATTTGTATCCGGTTTCATTTCCAAACAAGGATTTAAACAATTGCTGATCCTTCACTAAACATGATCCAGAGAGTAAACACACATCCAGAGTGACCAGAAACTAAAGGTCCAGTCACACTAAGCAACTTACCAGCGATCCCAACAACGATAGGGATCGCTGGTAAGTTGCTAGGAGGTTGCTGGTGAGCTGTCACACTGCGACGCTCCAGCGATCCCACCAGCAACCTGACCTGGCAGGGATCGCTGGAGCGTGGCTACACGAGTTGCTGGTGAGCTCACCAGCAACCAGTGACCAGCCCCCAGTCTCCTAGTTACAGCACACATCAGGTTAATTAACCCGATGTGTGCTGCAGCTAAATGTGCACAGAGCAGGGAGCAGCGCACACTGAGCGCTGGCTCCTTGCTCTCCTAGTTACAGCACACATCGGGTTAATTGCCTGATGTGTACTGCAGCTAAATGTGCACAGAGCAGGGAGCAGCGCACACTGCTTAGTGCTGGCTCCTTGCTCTCCTAGTTACAGCACACATCGGGTTAATTACCTGATGTGTCCTGCAGCTACATGTGCACAGAGCAGGAGCCGGCAGCACAGGCAGTGAGAGCGGAGGAGGCTGGTATCAAAGGTAAATATCGGGTAACCAAGGACAGGGCTTCTTGGTTACCCGATGTTTACATTAGTTACCAGCCTCAGCAGAAGCCGGCTCCTGCTCACTGCACATTAGTTGTTGCTGTCTCGCTGTCACACACAGCGATCTGTGCTTCACAGCAGGACAGCAACAACTAAAAAATGGCCCAGGACATTCAGCAACAACCAACGACCTCACAGCAGGGGCCGGGTTGTTGCTGGATGTCACACACAGCAACATCGCTAGCAACGTCACAAAAGTTGTTCGTTACCAGCGATGTTGCTAGCGATATTGCTTAGTGTGACGGGGCCTTAAGAACACGGAGCAGTGGCAAGAACGGCTTCCACCGAAGAACTTAATGCTGAATATCCAAATTATTACATTAGCAAACTACTTGTGTCAGAAAGGGGGATTTTTATTTCTTTATTTTTAAAAAGATGTTGTCCACTACTAAGAAAACCTGTTCTTAAATGTTGCAGGCCTCCAAGTGAAATAAAAGAATATATGGTAGTTGTAAATATGAATTACAGCACTCTTCATATTAAAAGTCACGGTAAGCCATGAGTAAGAATAGGAAAGTTTGAAACGCGCTAGCAGTCCGGTATGCTCCCCGTCATACTTGTTTGTATGATTTACCAGTGACAATCAGAATGTTTGAAACGCGCTAGCAATACAGTACACTTCCCGTCATACTGGTGTGTACAATCTACCGTGAAAATCAATGTTTGAATGCGCTAGCAGTCCGGCACGATCACTGTCATACTTGTTTGTACAAGTTACCAGTGAGATGGTTTGTACTGGTTTGTACGATTTCTTGTTTTTGAGATAACAAATAAAAATTGATGATCATTTCTCCTGGTCTGAGCGATGCTGCTTTGATCAGGAGAAATAAATGAGCGATCAGACAGCTGATCGTTATAGCACCCTAGGGGACTAGTAAAATAAAAAAAAGTTTAAAAAAAGTTTTCAAAAAATTAAATTGAAATACTATGTCCCAAGAATGACAAAAGTATTTTAGCAGTGATACCTTTTAGGCTAACCAGAAAAATTATATTAGCAAGCTTTCAGAGTACAGAGGCTCCTTCTTCAGGCATATTATTGCCTGAAGAAGGAGCCTCTGTGCTCTGAAAGCTTACTAATATAATTTTTCTGGTTAGCCTATAAAAGGTATCACTCCTAAAATACTTTTGTCATTCTTGGGACATAGCCAGAAAAATCAATTGAAATACTAACAGGGTACCACAATATTACCTTGTATTGCACATTGTAAGAAAAAAATTAAAAAAATAAATAAAAAAAAACCTAAAAGTTCAAATCACTCCTCATTCACCCCATTGAAAATTAAAGGGTTACAAACATGAAAAATATACACACACATTTGGTATTGCCGCAATCAAAAACGCCCCAACCAAAATATAAAATCAACTAATCTGATTGATAAACAGTGTAGCGGCAAAAAAAATCCAAAATTATGTTTCTTGGTCTTCACAAATTTTGCACAAAATGCAATAATAGGCGATCAAAACATAGTTTCTGTGCAAACATGATACCGTTAAAAACGTCAGCTCGAGACGCAAAACATAAGCCGTCACTGAGCCATAGATTCCGAAAAATGAGAACGCTATGGGTCGCGGAATATGGCGCAAAACAAACGCCACTTTTTTCAGACAAACTTTTATGTTTAACCCCCTTTGATAAAAGAAAACCTATCTATGTTTGGTGTCTACGAACTCGCACTGACCTGAGGCATCACAGCGATACATCAGTTTTACCATATATTGAACACTTAATTAAATATCTCAAAAATAGTGCAATCAAAAACTTAAAAGTATAGCTCATTCCACAAAAAACGAGCCCTCACATGTCCATATTGCCGGAAAAATAAAAAAATTACGTCTATCGGAAGAAGAATGGCGAAAAAAAAAAACCTGAAAGCGCAAAATCGGCCGGTCGTGAAGGGGTTAAACAATAAGTTAATTTCTGATTATAGCAATTTAAAGGGAACCCGTCAAATGGAAAAATGCTATAAACCTGCAGATATGGGGTTAATCTGCAGGTTAACAGCATTCTGAACCTGCCTGGCGCCCGCACTTAGAGCCCCGCTGCCGGTAGGGAATTTACTTTAATCCTCCAGGCAGTGTTCCAATTTTTGCATTGGTGGCGGTGCCGGTGCAGATTCAGTCATCGCTCTGTGTATGGAGAGCGGCAGCTGTAACAGCACCCCACGCACTGACTGAAAGTTGCGTCTAATGCGGTGCAGATGTCAGTTAGTGCAGGGGGTGCTGTTACATGGAGAGCGGTGACGGTAACCACACCGCTGCTGCCCCCATGCCTGAAAATGGAACGCTGCTGAGATGATTAAAGTTATTTTCCTCCCGGCAGCGAGGTTTAATGTTCAGGCACCGGTCAGGTTCAGAATGCTATTATCCTGCAGATTAACCACATATCTACATGTTAACAGCATTTTTTCACATGACAGGTTCCCTTTAAATATATACGAACCCCAAAACATGATAATTAGAATTACTTCATGGCAGTGTATAGCAGAATCCCCAGAAGCGGCATGGGTCAGGCTATAGGAAGTGCATGACAGAGCTCCCTGTGGCACACAATGTAAGGAGGGAATACCACCCCCATCAGGTCTCACCACAGCGCTCATTCCGACCGCTCCCGAGTGATCACAGTACCGGAGCTACAACCACCCTCGCTCCGTGTTCCTCTTCTAAATCTTCCAGTGTATTGGTCACTGGAGGACATTGAGTGACCGGATCACTCAGGGGGTCATACCGTGATCACTCAGTGTCCATGCCTAACCCAAGCAGCTGTCAACAGTGCGGAGATTAGTGGCAGGGTATGTGGAAACTGGGAGCGGGTGCGTGATGAAGGATAAGGTTTTTGACTTATGTTTGGTCGTGAATAAAAAAAAATAAGAACATACTGCAAATATCTTAATTCAGGTCCAGCACAAAGTTTGTGTTTGTTTTTTTTTGTTTTTTTAAGGCTTGCGATCAGTGACGTTAATAAACTCAACACTTACTCACCCCCACCCGGTCCAGCAACGCTTCTCCTTGTCACTTTTACAAAGTTAAGGCTACACTGTGTCTTGTAAGTCACCGAGTGCTGTTCTTTAAAGTTTCACAAAAGTGAAACCCTAAATGTGATGACCGTGCTCCCCCTGCTGGTGATTAATAAGAAAGCACCAGCCACTGTGACAATTTCCTATTAACTTATCTCTGCAGCCCATTTTAATTTTTTTACTCCCCAGGCTAGTGTCACACGTATGAGAACATGGTTTGTTAAAAAACAGAACACAACTCCGCCATTTTATTTTAATTTTTTCTCTTACGGCGTTGATTGTTATTGTAGTTAAAATGAGCCGACGTGTTTCTCCAGTTCAGTATAATTTATGGCAATACCAAACATGTAGAGTTGGGGGTGTTTTTTTTATTATTTCTTTTAGCTTAAAAAAAAAAACCCCAAAAACATTTAAAATTTTATAAGAAAATAAAAAAAAAAATGGTCTGCATCACTATTTTCTGAGACTAATAACTTATTTTATGTCAATGGAGCTGTATGAGGGCTTGTTTTTTATATGGCGAGCTGATGTTTACTTATTTATACCATCTTGGGGTACAAATTGAGTTTTGATCGATTTTTATTGCCTTTTTACGTGAGATTGAGCAACAAGAAAAAAGCTGGAGTTTTGATTAAGAGTATGACAGGCATGGGGGACTTCAGTAGGCCCTAGTCTGCCATAGCAACCCATTGGCACCCAGTCGCAGGGGAGCTGATGAGTGCCCGAATGAATTAATACTATGATTTGAACTGCAGAGATGAAATGCGGCTGTCAGTGACTGAAAGTGGAATGTGAGGGGTTAACAGCAGCGAATGGTGGTGGCACTGGTCACTGCTGGGGTACAAGTGATGTAATATATCTGGCACATTCTCTGAGCCACTCCACACACCCTGACATACTCCATAATCTTTACATTCATTATGGAGATTTAAGGAGTTAATCAAAGAAACGTGCAATCACACAGAGTGAAGTTATATGTGAGGACTGAATGGTGGCTGTAGACGCTATACCTCAGAATCTGAAGGTCTTCGCACAGATCCCATTGATTTAGTCTATCTTCTAAGCATAGGACAATGTCTTGACCTAGGACCCTTACCTCCCCTGGGCTAATGCCTACAAAACTACAGCCTCTTCTTCTCTGTTAGTGCGGCCTCCCTCACAGACTGCGCAGCTCTTCTGTTCTCAAAATGGCCGCTGACAGATGTGCATCAGCCTTCTCCAACTGAGGAACACCCAGTACTTAAAAGCTGTTTTTTAATTGGATGAGGTTGATGGACAGAGCTGGTCATATTCTCCTCCACTAGCGGCCATTTTGAGAAAAGGGGCAGATATTTATAAAGGAGATGAGCACTGAATTTTCTATTAATTATATTCCTTTTAGAGGACAAGAACCTGTAATTGTTTGATCTCTTATACAGTACTATATTCTGTGATACTACAGTGTGGTGATATAAAAAGGGAATATACTCGTGAAGCCCAGCCACAGGGTTTCATCAGAGTACAAAGATGGCAGTGACAGCCTTTAGTAAGCACCCAGCTGCTATGGCTAAACCTTTGTCACTTCGTAATTGCCTTACGGGAGAACAGGATGTGATCATACATAAGTGCAATAGCACCAGAACCGCTGCTGTCAGTGATGAACAGGTGCATCCAAACCTTAAATGTCACCAAACACTATTAACATATATAGAATTAATTTGCTGGTTAATAGCATTCTAATGCTGTCCAGACACATTACTGAAAGTGCGGCTACTGGGAGAAAATGAAAAAAAAAAAAAATTCCTCCCAGGACCCTCCAGGCTTTCAGTCATAGGGGCTTGCATGGAGCGCTTACAGCCATCGCTCACAGCATCGCTCAGCACATGCCGGTTGTAAGCACGCCCCGGAGCTTTGACTTCTTGCTGTACAAAGAAGCGCTGCAGAACACGATGTTAAAATGCTGGAGCGTGCCAACTATAGCTCCTTGCACTGCCACAATGCCTAACAGACAGCAGGCCATGGGAAGAATAAAGTTCATTTCTCCCAAAAGTTGCGCTTTCTGTAAGTCATTTGGGCAACACTGGAACGCAATTACCTATATATTAACCCTATATGTACAAATTAATAGGGTTTGGAGACATGATAGGTTCCCTTTAAAGAGCAGCAATTTGAGTTAGCGCTGGTTGCTGCTCTTAGAAGTAGGCGCTGGCTGTATAACACAGCTGCCACCCACCATTAATGGAGCAGGCAAAGCCCCCGAGCCAGGTCTATATATCCTGACGCTGAAGTATACGTACAGAAGAGTGCAGGAGGCATTAAAAAGGGAACCTGTCATCAGAAATTTACCTGTAAACCTAAAAGTTTCCCCCTCTGCAGCTCCTGGGCTGCATTCTAGCAAGCTTCCTATAGTTTTTGTGGCCCCTTTTATACCAAAATAAAATACTTTATAAACTTGTACCTTTTCGTATGCAAATTTTGAAAATTATCCATGGGGGCAGGCTGCCTGATGTCCGTTGTTGTCCTCCTGCCGATTTACGCCGCCCCCGAACGCTGAATTTCAAACCTCAGGACGCCTCCCCTGGGCGCCCGTGGTCCCGCGCATGCGCTATGCGACTGTAGCGGTGCCGTGCACTGTGTGCATGTGTGACCGCTGGTGACGCTTTGCGCGGGCACGAGGTTATGGGCGGCGCTGTGAGTGTCATCAGCAAGTGCCGCCCATAAACTCGTGACCGCACTTTCCCCTGTGCCTCCTGCATTCTGCGCAAGCGTCTCCTCGTAACCTGTGGTGGCCTGATCCGCTCCTCCCATCTATTTCCTGCTGCAGGGCAAGATGGGAAAGGTGACGTCGGATCATTTGGCCAGCGCTTGCGCAGAACGCAGGAGGCAAAGGGGAGAGCGCGGCCACAGTACTATGGGCGGGCACTTGTGATGCATTCACAGCGCCGCCCATAATATCGTGCCTGCGACCACGTCACCAGCAGTCCTCGCGTGCACGGGACCTCGGGCGCAGTGGGCGGCGTCCTGATCTATGAAATGAAGCAATGGGGGACGGCGTAAACCAGAAGGAGGGACAGTAACGGACGCAACAGAGACCGCCCCCATGGACGATTTACAAGAATTGCAGACAAAAAGGTACAACTTTATAAAGTGTTTAATTTGGTTTAAAAGGGGGCACAAAAAATACAGGAACCTGCTAGAATGCAGCCCACGAGCTGCAGAGGGGGAAACTTTTAGGTTTAAAGCTCAATTTCTGATGACAGGTTCCCTTTAATGTAGGATAAAAAAAAACAACATTGGTTAAGTATTAATGAGACACATATGCTCCAGACTGACCTTTGGAATCGTTCATGTGGACAGCTTTAAGGTATGAAAGCCCAACAATTTTGTCAAACTCATCTAACATACGTTGGAGTCCATTTTTTTCTGACAGGTTGTGACCTGAAAAAAAAAAAGACAGAAATTCAGCACTAATCTGTCAACCTCTGTGGTTGAAACTGAGAAGAGGTTAGATTGAGGATATAGTCAACATAGAACTCACCGGCAGCAAAGGCGTGACACGTGTCTAGGCACACGCCAATACGAGACTTATCCTTGATGTGGTCAATAATTCCCCGCAGCTCCTCAAAACGACCTCCAACCGTGTTACCTTGACAGCTCATATTCTCCAACACTGGGAGATGACAAAATAATAAATAGTTTGGTGACACAAGATGATAAAGAATAAACTAAAGTGAAGAAAAAAAAAGACAGTTCTGTTGAACAAGTAGAAAACTGAGATCAGCCATAACGGTAAAATGGTACTGCTGACCTACTGTAAAGTACAGTCATGTAAACCAACTTATATAGCGACACTTATATAGTGACATTGATTTCCACAGCTCTTTACAGAGATTATCATCACTGTCCCCATTTGGCCTCACAATCTATATTCCCTATCAGTATGCCTTTGTAGTGTGGAAGGGAACCAGAATACCTGGAGGAAACCCATGCAAACACACAGCAAAAAAAATTGTATTATTTTGTCCAAAAATGTACTTACCTACTGAAACTCCTGGCACTTGTGAGTGGGCATGATTTATCCCATCAGCAATGAGTTCCAGGCACTTGCCGACTGGCATTTCACCAATATGGGATCCCGGGTGAATGTTGTATAATGTAAGACCAAGCTTCTGGCACCGAGTTAATTCTTCAACTAGCAAAGTGCGACTTTTCTGAAACACATCTTTAAGTAAAAAAAATTAGAGTAAACCGTGCACATAAAGAAAAAAACATATCAGAACTATGTTAATTTTTTATATACCAGGTTTAGGTGAGCCTAGGTTCATAAGATATGGGCTATGTGGCAGTATATAACGGGACTCAAAGCCCAACTCATCACATGTTCTCCGGAACTTCTCCGCAATCTCTTCTTCTAAGGGTTTACTGTTCCAGGTTCTCTGCGATCTTAGAAACAGACCAAAGGCTCTGGCTCCAATACGTTTGGCTTCCAGCGCTGCATTCCACAGTCCCCCTGCACCCCCATAAAAGAACATACAGTACATAGGATGGACGGTAATCCAATCCGTCAATTATTCCATGAAGAAAACTTACTTTCATATACCTTGAATGGAGACATGTGCTCCTACATACTTGTGAGAGCTCAGACTGAGGTGGAGGGGCTTCAATACGGCCACCTCCACCGCTTCCTTCTTGGTGTTAGCGCTACGTTTACTCCTTGTCGTTCTCTTTTTCTCCGATTTTTCAATTCTGATCTCCTCTAAATGGGGTAATGAATAAGGACGCTTAGATGGCACACATTTCATGGTTTTGTACTAGCTGACGTGCTTGTCAATCAATATTACAACTTATATAAATCATCTTAGACACAATATGGTGCATTCAAACAACATCTACACATCATCTACACTTCTCATCTCCATGATTTTTTTTAGTATAGTTTTGTGTAACCATGTGACTTATTAGAATTTTCCCCTCTTAGAAAAATCCTAATTCAATGTCAAATGTTGACCAATTTGGACTATTCCTTATAAGATAACCAATCCTCTATTAGGATCTGAGAATCTGTTCATATGGGTTTTTTCTGCAGCCCTCAGTTGGGCCAAGTTCACACAAGTGTATTTTCCGTCTCACTGCCCTTTTTTTTAAAAAAAAAAAAAAAAAAAAAAAAAAAATTAAAAAAAATGGACAGCATAGAGATCAATTTTATTTATTGCGTCACTGCATATGTCCGATTTTTTTTTTTTTAACTAAAAGACTGATGGCACATCCTGACTTTCTAATGTGAAAAGGTGCATACTGACCATAAAACATATTAACAAAAAGGAGACAACAGTATTCTGTTGGGCTCACATAAAACAGTCCATTTTTGTGTGCCAAATATCTCAATTTTTACATGTTTTTCATAGCAGTAATGCAGGTCTATAGTCCCATTTTCATTGTTTCACATATCTTAGCACTACAAAGTGCAACTGTCTCCTTTTTGTTACTATGTTTAATTTTTCATTTGCACCTGTTCACATTAGAAAGGTAGGAAGTGCCATCAGTCTTTTTCTTAGATTATAGGGTAATTCATTCTGGTTGAGCACTGATGCTCTTCAGCCTTAGGCAGTTTTAATTCTCTATTTGCAGATTCCTGTCCATCCATAAAATAACTCAAAAAGAGGCATTACATTAAGCAGAGACCCAACAAAAAGAGGTCGCCTTGTCGTTGGCTGTTGGGCTCACATAAAACTGAGCATTTTTGAGTGCCAAGTATCTCAAAATTTACATGTTTTTCATAGCAGTAACGCATGTCTATATTCCCATATTCATTGTTTCACATGTCTTAGCACTACAGAGTGCAAATGTCTCCTTTTTGGTACTATGTTTCGTGTTCAGTTTGCACCTGTTCACATTAGACAAGTGCCATCAGTCTTTTCTTAGATTACAGTGTTACCGTGTTTTTCCAAAAATAAGACCTCCCCCAAAAATAAGCCCTAGCAGGGATTTTCAGCATTTTTGGAGAAAGGCTTAAATATAAGCCCTCCCCCGAAAATAAGCCCTACTCCCGGATCAATAATGAAGTGTCCGTGCAGCTAAAAAAGATACAGATACTGCAGGACACTTCATTATACACAGTGGCACCCGGCAATTACACTCACCCGACACTGAGCGGCAGGACCTGTAGCTATCGCACACCCGCACACATCAGATCACACACACACACACACACACACACACACACACACACACACACACACAAACATCGGATCGCACACAGTCAGATCGCACACGCAAACATCAAATCACACACACAAACATCGGTCGCACACACATCAGATCGCATCCATACTCACCTGATCCAGAGACACCGATCTCTTCTCCTGAGAGGCAGTGCAGTGGAGTGCAAGGAACAGGACCTGCGGCTGGACACGTGACTTGCTTCATTCCCTGCGGCCGTAAGTGCTGGATGTGATGTGATGTGTGTGTGTGTGTCTGCGAATGGATGTGTTTTTCTGCGATTGGCTGTGTGTGTCTGTGATCGGATGTGTGTATCTGTGATCGGCTGTGTAAGCCTGCGATCGGATGTGTGTATCTGTGATCGGCTGTGTATGCCTGCGATCGGATGTGTGTATCTGTGATCGGCTGTGTATGCCTGCGATCGGATGTGTGTATCTGTGATCGGCTGTGTATGCCTGCGATCGGATGTGTGTATCTGTGATCGGCTGTGTATGCCTGCGATCGGCTGTGTGTATCTGTGATCGGCTGTGTATGCCTGCGATCGGATGTGTGTATCTGTGATCGGCTGTGTGTGCCTGCGATCGGATGTGTGTGATCTGCTGTGTATATCTGCGATCTGCTGTGTGTGTGATCTGCTGTGTGTATGTGATCTGCTGTGTGTGTGTGTTTTTCTGCGATCGGCTGTGTGCATCTATGATCGGCTGTGTGTGCCTGTGATCGGCTGTGAGTGCCTGCGATCTGCTGTGTGTGATCTGCTGTGTGTGTGATATGCTGTGTGTGTATGATCTGCTGTGTTTGGTGTGTATGATCTGGTGTGCTTGTGTGTGTGATCTGCTGTGTGCGCCAGCTAGCAGCAGGGTAGGACGGCGTGCAGCACCAACCGGAGATCACAGGGAAGAGGGAGATATATTGATTGCCCAATTTAAGTCTCACCTGTTTCGGGTTTTATGTCAGCGTCTGTCTTCTGCTGCCGAGCTTTGACTGAAGTTTCTTTTTTCTTTGATTTTTGCTTCCTGTTTGACTCTGATGTAGAAATGTCATCCGAACCGATATGTTCTAAAAGCAAAGTCAAAATATTAGTTGGAAATTCATACAGTATGCATAAAGAAAAAAAAAAAACAACAAAAACAGCCTCTGCTGACAATATTATGGATTATTCTAATTTTTAGAGCAGATTCATGATAATTAGGACTTGTATCTATTTAATCTGCAACTTTATTCTTTTCAATCTCACTTTCCATAGTTTATTTTTCTCTATTTTTTTTTTTTGCAGGACAAGATGTAGTTTTTAATGGCATATGTTTTGTACCAGGGCGTTATGACTTATCATTAACTGGAATTTGTCAGCAGGTTTTTGCTATGTAATCTGAGGACAGCTTGAGGTTAGACAGATTTTAGTGATTATCAGAATTTGTGCTGCTTCCATGCAATGAAGGTTTTATCATCAACAGGAGATTATCAATTCCCGGACTTCTGGGCTTGTGTGCCCTGGTCTGACCACTCCACCTCCTTTGATAAGCAGCTCACTGATTATAGACATTGTACATAGAGAGTAGAGTGTGGACGGAGGAAGCTTTCGGAGCTCTTCTACATCTAATAACAGGGATTGAGTCACAGCTGCTACACCCAGTAAAATGTGTGTGTGTACAGGCTTCCAGTATCTGTTTCAGATGCTGCACATCTTGTATCTTCACAGCATAGACAATTGCCTTCAGATGAGATGAGATAAAAGTCTAAGGGGGTCAGATTGGGAGACCTTGGTGGCCATTGAACTGGCCCACTGGAAGCCTGTGCTAGCATTTCTTCTGCGGTGTTGCTATCCAAGTGTCAAGAGTGGAAGAAGAGGGTTGAATGGACAATCCAACACAATGGGCAGCATTTTGAACACATTTTATATGTGGTCAAAAAATTGTAAATAATTAATGAACGAATAAAGTTACGTTAAAACCAAGAACACCATTGGTTTTCTTGTGAAATGTTCAATAAGTTTTATGTGTTACATGACCCTCTTCGCATTGGAAAAAATAAAGTTGGATCCAAAATGGCCGACTTCAAAATGGCCACCATGGTCACCAGCCATCTTGAAAAGTTTCCCCCCTCCCATATACTAATGAGCCACAAACAGGAAGTTGATATCACCATCCACTCCCTTTTTATTTGGGGGTATCCATATAAATGGCCCACCCTGTAGATTATACCATATTTCTAAGTTGATAGGTCAATGGTAAATTATTCCATAATATCCGGATACCATCTTTTCTCTTTTGCCTTTTCACTCCGCAACCATCAGAGATTTGTTTCTTGTCCTCTTGGCCAGCAATGGAACCGTCTTTCTCATCCATAACCTCAGGGAGAACTGAAAACATTAAAATTATTCACGTCAATGGTTATTAGAATAGGAAACTTTAAAAACTAAAAACAAAACTTGTCTAAAAACTGCTCCTCCCCCGCCTCATCTAAGGTTATCGAAAAGCAATCCCAATAATACTTATAGATGGATCCAAAGAGCATGCAATATATAAGCAAGTGATCTGGACAAGACAAAGCCTGCTCCCCATCACAGCCAGTGATGACAACTGCTACTGACCTGTTCTCCCCGGGGATGTAGTCACTTCTGTAGTCCATTTTGTTGTAGTCCAGAGCAATGCTCTGAGCTCCAATTCCTCCGTCATCAGTTACTATGTTATGTGGTGATGAGAGGTGATCGTTGGCTACCAATATGATAGTATCTACCTGCCAGCGTCTCCTGCGTCTCTTCCAATTAGTGGGTCACGTGTGAGTAAAGGCCACGTCTCACTAAGCAACATCGCTAGCAACATCGCTGCTGAGGCACGACTTGCTAGCGATGTCGCTGTGTGTGACATCCAGCAACAACCTGGCCCCTGCTGTGAGGTCGTTGGTTGTTGCTGAATGTCCTGGACCATTTTTTAGTTGTTGCTCTCCCGCTGTGAAGCGCACATCGCTGTGAGCTGGCTTCTGCGGACGCTGGTAACCACGGTAAACATGGGGTAACCAAGAAGCCCTTTCCTTGGTTACCCGATATTTACCTTCGTTACCAGCGTCCGCCGCTCTCACGCTGCCAGTGTCGGCTCCCTGCTCTCTGCACACGTAATTAACCTGATGTGTACTCTGGCTAGGAGTGCAGGGAGCCAGCGCTAAGCGGTGTGCGCTGGTAACCAAGGTAAATATCGGGTTGGTACCCGATATTTACCTTAGTTACCAATCGCAGCGTCCCTTCCACGCGTCGCTGCTGGCTGGGGGCTGGTCACTGGTTTCTGGTGAGATCTGCCTGTTTGACAGCTCACCAGCAACCCGTGTAGCGACGCTCCAGCAATCCCTGCCAGGTCAGGTTGCTGGTGGGATCGCTGGAACGTCGCTTAGTGTGACGGTACCTTATCACTGCAATGATACCATCTCCCTAGACCTACCAACGCAACTACTGTCATCTCAAAAGCTGACAGCCCCAGAGGTCTCATAGCTGAGAACTTCATGCGATCTCAAAAGCAAAGAAAGTTTCCAAACTTTTTCAGAATGAGATCTACTGCTTGTAAAGGAATCATCTTCAACCGGAAAAATCTAACTTTAGGGCCCAGGGTAGTGAAAATAAAATAAAACTATACCCACCTAGTAGATGAGGGCTTCTTATCCTCTGCACTACATCCTCCACAAGTCTCCTGGCATAAATGTCACATGAGTGCTGCAGCCAATCAGCAACCGCTAAATGGTTGTACCCTCACATTCTGTGAACACTTTCCTCCCATTTTCTCGACAGGTAGGGGAGTATATATTTTTTTTTCTTTCATCGCCCTAACCATTAAAAGGTGTAGCAAGTATGAAAGTTATCCCATATCTTTATGATAGACAAAAACTTCCCAAGCCCTGGTGGTCGGTTTGATTGTTGGGACCCCCACTGATCCAGAGAAGCATAGCTCTGAAGAGCCCCATGTGAATGGCGTGGTGTTTGAGCATGCGCAATGCTAATCTATTCATTCCGAATTGGATTGACGAGGACTAGATAAGCTCTGTCAGTCCCGAGAGAATGAACAGAGCGGAGGTGCACATGATCGACCATTGATCAATACAAAGCCCCAGTTTTCAAGATTGTGAGGGTCCTAGTGAATCCAACGTCCAGCAATTGGGAAGGTATTCCCTTCTATTAATTGGGTTTAACTACCAATGGAGAAGTCCTTTATTCCTTGACCATCTAACTCCCTAATCTCTGTTCTACAGAGTAAAGCCACCAGGGAGAGTGGAAGAGTCACACCAGCAAGCCCCAGTTTTGTTTGCTAGTCGCCATTTCACTAGGTAACAGGGACAGTCAGCACACGGACCACTGGGATTTTCCACTTCTGTACAGAATTCGGTAGGACACCCTGGTGGTCAAACATCAAGATCTACTTTACTACACTCTGAGGTCAACAAGCAACCCATCATTTATTACATGATCATCTCTGCTATAAAGAACATCTGTGCCGTAGTTCAAAGCTGACTATCACTGGTTAATGTACGGCTGCGGTCTGGGAGTCTTACATTTTTCAGGTTTCATATCCATCGTTACGAATTCTGTATTTTGCATCTGGGATTTGCTTGTAGTATCTCTATTCCTCGTTTTCGGCCTCTTGTAAGGCTCTGATTTTAGATTTTCTGAGTAAAGAGAATATAAAAAATTTTGCAAAAACAGATTTTTTTTTCATATTTCAGATACATATAACCTATGAGGATGAATCCATATATCCTATATACTACTAAGACACAAATATTATCCACAGATTATTTCTCCACTACTTCCATGATGGAGAAGAGTAGATACAACTAGTCCTTTGCCCCAAATGTCAGTGTACCTCTTATATAATCCCATTATAAGCAATCATACCGGCTTTCTTTGCTCGTCTTTTCACTTTACTGTCATTTTGAGGATTCTTCTTGGGTTCTTCGGCAGTGGAGCCTCCTTCGGCATATCCGTCCATGTTATGTGAGCTGTAGATATTTAGATAGCTGGGAAAACAAAGTGTACTAACCATTAAACTCAAAATGAAAGGACGTGTCTCCTAATGATGTTATGGTCAGCTGTTACTAGTTGCTGGCAGGTCCTCATATCCTAAGGACTCGTGCACTCATTGAGTATAGGTGAGTTTTTACCTCAGTATGTGTTGCCAAAACCAGGAGTGGATAAGAAATACAGAAGTGGTGCTCGTGATTCTATTATACTTTTCCTCTAATTGTTCCACTCCTGGTTTTGCCTTCCAAATACTGAGGTAAAAAACAGACCAAATACTCAGCATGTGAATGTGGCCTAAACCTAGTACAACTTCGATAGACTCTAACAAGGGAAAGTTGGACATGCAAAACGTAACATGGACAAAACAGAATTCATTATCTTTCCTCCACTCACTCAACCCCCCCAACTGACCTATCCATCAAAGTCAATGGCTGCTCACTCTCCCCAGTCCCACGTGCTTGCAGCCTTGGGGGTAAGTCTAGACTCTGCTATCTTCTTCAAGCCACATATCCAAGCCCTCTCCACCTCCTGCCACCACCAACTCAAAAATATTTCCTGGATTAGTAATTTCTTTTCCCATGAAGCCACAAAACACTAGTGCATGCCCTTATTATCTCCCGCCTGGTCTACTGCAACCCCCTGCTCTGTGGCCTCTCTTCAAACAGTCTTACACCCCTGCAATCTATTCTAAACGATGCTGCCCAATTAATCCACATGTCCCCCTCCTACTCCCCGACCTCCCATCTCACCCAATCCCTTCACTGGCTTCCTATTGCCCAACGTCTCCAGTTCAAAATCCTAACAGTGACTTACAAAGCCATCCACAACCTGTCTCCACCCTACATCTGTGACCTGGTCTCCCGGTACTTACCTGCATGTAACCTTCGATCATCACAAGATCTCCTTCTTTACTCCCCTTGCACCTCCTCTTCCCACAATCACATACAAGATTTCTCCCGTGCATCCCCCATACTCTGGAACTTTGTACCCCAACATATGAGACTCTCACCCACCATGGAAACCATTTTATGGACTGGAGAGCTATGTAGTCTGTGAGGAAAGCTGTACTTACAAGAGCAAGAGGAGAATTTGTAATACTTCTATAATATTAAGTGCCACCAAATCATGTACCCAACACATCTGTGAAAATATAGATTATGTGGCCCACCCCATTAGCTTACTTTGCAGCCTCCATTAGGCAGTGTAACACAGACGCTATAGGAGGCAAATGGTGCAAAATTTTTAATGAAACCCAACTGCATATACCGTATATGAATTTTAGGCCCAAATGCATGCATTTAAGTAATAAAAAAAAATTGTCCACAAAGATGGACAATTTAAGGCCCCCTTTAAGGCCTCATTAAGATGTGTAAGTGTTGCATCTATTATTTTCCCCACCTCTCCAGTACAGGCCCTTTCCATTGCCTTGCCGGTCTCTGTACTTCCTGTACAGCTGATCATGCCCTCGTCGAGCCATGTAATCGCTGCAGCAGCCCAGGTCACAAACCACAGGGTAACACAAGGATATCATGTGCTGTATATCCAGCTGACAGCTGTAGTAGTCAAGCGGCTAGCAGGCAAGTGATCAGCTATAGGGACGTATAGAGACCGACGAGGGGGCTCCCTTTTATTTGTCATCAGGTTGTTAAAATTATTAAATTAATGAAATGTAAATATTTTTAATTACAAAGAAAGCAATATATAATTAGCCCCTCAACATCATGAAGCATATCCAGTTCTCTTATAAGGGTGTTCTTTATGTTTGTGAGGCAGGTAATCAGTGAAGCACATGACAATTGTCCTAATAAGTTAGGCGGCTTTTACACTACTTTTTTTAACATGCGTCCTGAACGTTTTAACGCAAAAACGGATCCAGTGCAAATGCGTTTTCATTTTAATGCATTTGCAATGGACTCGCGTCAACATGCGTTCACCTGCGTTTGCGTGTGTTATAGTGAGGATCCAGCGAGTTGCAGTTTTTTAACTTTTCAAAAAACGATATTTGTAGCGTTTTTGAGCTGCGTCCAAATACTGCAAATTGCTGGATCCTGACTATACTGCATGCAAACGCAGGTGAACGCTGGCATGCTGATAGACAGGATCCTGCTTGCTCTACTGAGCATGCCCAGAAACCAGCCTCGGGTGATCACAGTCTCACTCTCTCCTCTCCCCTCCTCTCTCATCTCTATATCTCCATCTCCTCCTCTCTGCTCTCTCTCCTCTCATTCTCCCTCTCTCCTCCCTTTTCCTCTCTTCTCTCTCTTCCCTTTTCCTCTCTCCTCTCTCTTTTGCACCCAGCTGCATCTGAATTTCCAGTCTATCATGTTCAGTTCCCCTCACTCCCGATCACATGACTCCAATGCCCGCCCATAAAATTAAAGTGACAGGATCCTGTAAAATAACACATGCGTTTCTCTTTGCAAAAACAGGATTCGCTTTTGAAGCAAAAACGTTCATGAGGCATGTTAAAAAAACGTAGCGTGAAAGCAGCCTAATATTTCAGGTGACATGTTAAAAAAAATACACAGTAGAAATTAGTGAATATATAAACTAAAAACTTGAATGAACACACTCTCCGTAGCAGCACACTTTCCACAGCAACAGCAGATCCTCCCACCTGTGCACACACTCCGCCGCAGCAGATCCTCCCACCTGTGCACACACTCCGCCGCAGCAGATCCTCCCACCTGTGCACACACTCTCCGCTGCAGCAGATCCACCTATGCACACACTGTCTGCAGGAAATCTTCCCACCTGTGCACACACTCAGCCGCAGCAGATCCTCCCACTTGTGCACACAGTACAAAGAAGATCCTCCCACTTGTTGACACACTGTGTGCAGCAGATTCTATCACCTACACACACTCTCCACAGCAGCAGATCCTCCCTCTTGTGCACACACTCTCCACAGCAGCAGATCCTCCCTCTTGTGCACACACTCTCCACAGCAGCAGATCCTCCCTCTTGTGCACACACTCTCCACAGCAGCAGATCCTCCCTCTTGTGCACACACTCTCCACAGCAGCAGATCCTCCCTCTTGTGCACACACTCTCCACAGCAGCAGATCCTCCCTCTTGTGCACACACTCTCCACAGCAGCAGATCCTCCCTCTTGTGCACACACTCTCCACAGCAGCAGATCCTCCCTCTTGTGCACACACTCTCCACAGCAGCAGATCCTCCCTCTTGTGCACACACTCTCCACAGCAGCAGATCCTCCCTCTTGTGCACACACTCTCCACAGCAGCAGATCCTCCCTCTTGTGCACACACTCTCCACAGCAGCAGATCCTCCCTCTTGTGCACACACTCTCCACAGCAGGAGATCCTCCCTCTTGTGCACACACTCTCCACAGCAGCAGATCCTCCCTCTTGTGCACACACTCTCCACAGCAGCAGATCCTCCCTCTTGTGCACACACTCTCCACAGCAGCAGATCCTCCCTCTTGTGCACACACTCTCCACAGCAGCAGATCCTCCCTCTTGTGCACACACTCTCCACAGCAGCAGATCCTCCCTCTTGTGCACACACTCTCCACAGCAGCAGATCCTCCCTCTTGTGCACACACTCTCCACAGCAGCAGATCCTCCCTCTTGTGCACACACTCTCCACAGCAGCAGATCCTCCCTCTTGTGCACACACTCTCCACAGCAGCAGATTCCCCCTCTTGTGCACACACTCTCCACAGCAGCAGATCCTCCCTCTTGTGCACACACTCTCCACAGCAGCAGATCCTCCCTCTTGTGCACTCTCCACAGCAGCAGATCCTCCCTCTTGTGCACACACTCTCCACAGCAGCAGATCCTCCCTCCTGTGCACACACTCTCCACAGCAGCAGATCCTCCCTCCTGTGCACACACTCTCCACAGCAGCAGAACCTCCCTCCTGTGCACACACTCTCCACAGCAGCAGATCCTCCCTCCTGTGCACACACTCTCCACAGCAGCAGATCCTCCCTCCTGTGCACACACTCTCCACAGCAGCAGATCCTCCCTCCTGTGCACACACTCTCCACAGCAGCAGATCCTCCCTCCTGTGCACACACTCTCCACAGCAGCAGATCCTCCCTCCTGTGCACACTCTCCACAGCAGCAGCTCCTCCCTCTTGTGCACACTCTCCACAGCAGCAGCTCCTCCCTCTTGTGCACACATTCTGCATAGCAGATCCTCCCTCCTGTGCACACACTCTCTGCAGCCCCAGCAGATCCTCCCTTTTGTGCACACACTCTCTGCAGCACCAGCAGATCCTTCCTCCTGTGCACTCTCTGCAGCACCAGCAGATCCTCCCTCCTGTGCACACACTCTCTGCAGCACCAGATCATTCCTCCTGTGTACACTCTCCGCAGCACCAGCAGATCCTCCCTCCTGTGCACACACTCTCCACAGCAGCACCAGCAGATCCTCCCTCCTGTGCACACACTCTCCACAGCACCAGCAGATCCTCCCTCCTGTGCACACACTCTCCACAGCACCAGCAGATCCTCCCTCCTGTGCACACACTCTCCACAGCAGCAGATCTTCCCCTGTGCACACTCTCTGCAGCACCAGCAGATCCTCCCTCCTGTGCACACACTCTCCGCAGCACCAGCAGATCCTCCCTCCTGTGCACACACTCTCCGCAGCACCAGCAGATCCTCCCTCCTGTGCACACACTCTCCGCAGCACCAGCAGATCCTCCCTCCTGTGCACACACTCTCCGCAGCACCAGCAGATCCTCCCTCCTGTGCACACTCTCTACAACAGCAGATCCTCCCTCCTGTGCACACACTCTCTGCAGCAGCAGATCCTCCCTCCTGTGCACACTCTGTACAGCAGCAGATCCTCCCTCCTGTGCACACACTCTCCGCAGCACCAGCAGATCCTCCCTCCTGTGCACACTCTCTACAGCAGCACCAGCAGATCCTCCCTCCTGTGCACACTCTCTACAACAGCAGATCCTCCCTCCTGTGCACACACTCTCTGCAGCAGCAGATCCTCCCTCCTGTGCACACTCTGTACAGCAGCAGATCCTCCCTCCTGTGCACACACTGTCTGCAGCACCAGCAGATCCTCCCTCCTATACACACACTCTCCGCAGCAGAGGCCAGTCCACACTGCCGTCTGCCTGCGCTGGAAGCGTCCCTAGGCCCCGCTATATTTCACTCCCAAGACATTGAGGCTTCTTACAAATGGCTGCTACTCCGCAGTAACAGGCGGCGGTAGCGGGGGCCACACGTGTCAGCGGCTCCTGGATTATGAGCTCCTCAGCAGACTGTGCTCGTGTACGCAGATTCCCTGCAGTGCGGGGAGGTCCTCAGTGTACGGTGATTGCTGTGTATATGGCGCCCTCTGGTGGCCATTGCTGCACATATCGGATTGTGCTATCTTCAGACCAGTGTCTTTCCTGCCAGTAATTCTCTACAATGGCCTCTTCTGCTGATCATTTGGGCCCATTAATGAGTCACATAGCTTCTGCAGAGGTTACACACAGTGTGATACAGTATCAGCAATGTACTGCCTGTAACACACGGGTGCTCCTGTAAAAAAATGTGTAATATATTGTTCCCACAGTGAGATTTTGGGGAGTTTTTGATGTTGCAGAATTTCTGCTCCTATTATTTAACCCCATTATGACCGCCTTACATTTTAAAACAGCTACCGGGGGTAGCTGAGACCCTAAAGGCCCTGTCACACACATAGATAAATCTGTGGTAGATCTGTGGTTGCAGTGAAATTGTGGACAATCAGTGCCAGGTTTGTGGCTGTGTACAAATGGAACTATATGTCTATGTGTGGCGCCCTGGACAAGCCAGGTCGTCACAGAACAACACCAACACACCCCACACCCCGGTTAGGCACACCAAAGCCAAACACAAAATCCTTGTTGCCTCCCTCCAGGGGCTGATGTCCACACCAGGGGGTGGGCCAGGCGGTTGGTCCCACCCACCGAGGAGTTCACAGTCCTCGAGGCGGGAAAAGCGGAGAGGAGTTGAGGGTTGGAGTTTGAGAGGAGAGGAGTGAAGTGGCAAGAGAGCAACTGTCTGACGGCGTCCGGGTGTGTGGCCCGGACGATACAGCAAGGTTGGCAGACGGTGGTGACCGTCTGCAGGAGAGGCCGATTAAAGCGAACTGAAAGGACCGTGGACGGGCGGTGGCCTGGCGGTACCGGACCGGCGAGCAAAGAGAAGGCAGCACCATCCGGCAGGGCTTACGGACCCCGACAAGGCTAGGAGTCGCCGTCCAATTTGTCAAATCCATTAGCGAAGGGAACCTCCTGGGTTTCCCAGCAGTCAAGTCCCGATAGAAGGCGACAGCTCAAACCGTGAAGGGAAACACAGTCACCGCCAAGGCTAAAGTTCCCAGGGCCAGAGCCTGCGGGCAAAAGGGGCTCCCTCAGCATCGATCCAAGCTGGGGAGCGGGTTACCGGTGGGAACCAATTGGAACCGTACACACTACACAGGTGCAGGGAAAGGCAGTCACCATCAACCTACCGGGAGCAGAAACCACCGCAACCGTCAATGGGCCCCGTCCATCCAGCCGTGTGTGTTACCAAGGACTGTGTCTTCGTGATTGGCTGAGTGAGTACTACCGTGCCGTGCGGCACAGCGCTGCCCCCGCACCCCGCCTGCCATCCAACCCTACCATCCTCACCGGGCCCCGGGACAACCAACCCCCTACCCACGGAGGGGAGAACCAACATCCAAGCTGCTCCCAGTCATCGCTCCCGGGATCCCCGTCCAGAGCAGCGGTGGTGGCACAACCTCACCACAACCGTGGGTGGCGTCACGGACAATAAATCCCCAAAACCATCCCCCTTTTCATTCACGGGCGAGGAACGCCGCTCGAGTCCCCGGGATCCGGCCCACCGCTCGACCCACCACCGAGCAGCAGTAGCCGGACCCGAGCAGTGGGAGAGCGCAGCGTCCCCTCCTCCGCCCGCGACACATGATTTCACTGCAACCACAGATCTGACAAAGATTTATCTCTGTGTCACGGGGCCTTAAGATCACAATTCTAGTAGTTTTTTTTCCTCGATCACCGGTACACACCAGAGAATCGTGATCATGTTGCTGAAAATGGACGCGCCAGTATAATATTATTTATTATTTTATTCATTTATATAGCGCTATTAATTCCACAGCGCTTTACATACATTGGCAATACTGTCCCCATTGGGGCTCACAATCTAGAGTCCCTATCTGTATGTCTTTGGAGTGTGGGAGGAAACCGGAGTACCCGGAGGAAACCCACGGAGAACATACAAACTCCTTGCAGACAGTGTCCTTGATGGGATTTGAACCCAGAACCCCAGCGCTGCAAGACTGCAGTGCTAACCACTGAGCCACCGTGCCACCCTAATATGAGTTATCTCCCACCTGGCATGATCAAACATGTCAGATGGGAGATAAATCTCCTCCCCAGTCCCCTGCTGTGGCAGAGTGTCCCCACAACCCCGCACAAGTCCCCCTCCCTCTCACAATCTCCCTATATGGCCGCCAAATGTGTTGCACACGTCCTTCTCCTCTGATTCCTGCCTCATCTGACATGTTCCAGGTCCCTGGTCATGTCAGATGAGGCAAAAAAGTCGTCCCCAGGTCCAACCTAGGTCCCCTCGGTGTCGTCGGTAGCTCTTACAGCGTTGATCCCCCGCCACCCCTCCTTCTCCTTGTCGTAAGAAGAAATGCTGGCCGCATGCGCAGACAGCGGCTCTTAGCCTGATCTGCACTCAGTGACACATAGCGTACTGCACTCACACTCCCGTGCAGTGGACCTGTGGAGTGTGGGAGTGTGAGTGCAGTATTCTCACATGGAGGGCCTGCTCTTCCAGAAAATAGGGGAAGCATTCTCAGAGCGTGCCTCGCTTATTCTGGAATGAGGTTACTGCAGGTCACTCTGCCCTCGGTTGGACCGGGACAGTGTGAGTGCAGTATTGTCAGGTCACTGCAGCCACACTCCTCACATGGAGTGCCTGCTAGTCTGGAAAATGGGGGATACGTTCACTCCCGTGACTGAAACCATAATACTGCCTGGAGGGATAAAGGTATTTTCCTCCTTGCAGTGTTGTTTATGCACAGGCGCCAGGCAGGTTCAGGCAGCTATTAAGGCTGCTTTCACACATCCAGTTTTTCCTGTGCGGCACAATCCGGCACTTTGCAGAAAAACCGCAACCTTTTTTTTTTTGCCGCCGGTTGCGGTTTTTTTGCATAGACTTACATTAGTGTCGCGGGCGGGGAGGAGGGTGTCAGCACACCGCGCTCACCCCTTCTGCTCGGGTCCGGCAGTTGCTCCTGGTGGCTCGAGCCGTGGGCCGGATCCCGGGGTGTCTCGAGCGACACTCCTCGCCCGTGAGTGAAAGGGGATATGTTTGTTGGGTGTGGGGATTGTTATAGTTCGTGACGCCACCCACGGTTGTGGTGATTGCACCACCGCTGCTCAGTGTGGGGGTCCCGGGGATGGTGATGTGGAGCAGCCAGGTGTTGTGTTGCCCCTCCGTGGGTAGGGGTTGGTGATCCCGGGGCCCGGTGATGAGATGTGAAGTGTAGGGCCTGGAGGGCGCAGGGACGCGGGGGCAGCGCTGTGCCTTGCGGCACTATGGTACTCACTCAGCCTGACACACGGACACAGTTTGTACGGTAAACCAACGGCTGGTAGGACGGTCCCACAGACGGCTGCACCTGCACTCCCGGTAGGTAGCGGTGACGTTTCTCTTCCTTGCACCTATGTTGTCTGATGGTAGCGGTGGATTCCCTCCGGTTACCCGCTCCCCGACTGCAATCTGGGCCGGAGGAGCTCTACACTTTGCCCGCAGGCGCTGGCCCTGGGGAAACTGGTGCCTTGGCGGTGGCGGTGTCTCCCCGGTAATGGTCGGGCTGTTGCCGTCAATCGGGACTTGGTTGTTGGGGGATCTGCGTCCCCGTCACTGACGGATTTGGCAAATTTGGCGACTCCTAGCCTTGCCGGGGTCCGAGAGGCCCCTGCCCTGGTGCTGACTGTCCTTCGGAACACTGCTCCAGACCACCGGGCACACAGCCAACGGGGTCCTTCCAGGAACTTCCAAACGGTCCCCCTCCAAACAGTCACCGCCGTCGCTGACCTTGCTGTTCTGGCCCTACACAAAGCTGGGCTCTCAGGCTTTCTTTCCTTCTGTCACTTTGCTTGCTTCTCTCCTTTACACTTCTCTACTTTCACCACTTTCACTTCTCTGTTGTTTACTCTAGCCCTGCCTGGGCTTCACTTGTTGACACAACCTCGCCCTGGGCTAAACTGCCTGGTTACTTCCTGCCTCCAGTGTTGTGAGCTCCTCGATGGGCGGAGCCAACCGCCTGGCCCACCCCCTGGTGTGCATCATCAACCTCTGGAGGAAGGCAACAAGGATTTCTGGTTAGCAGGTGTGCCTACCTGGAGTGTGGGGTGTGGTGGTGTTGTGACCTGTGTCCCCTGGCTTGCCCAGGGCGACACATTAGCGCCGTATTGTGCCGCATGGGCTTGCGTTTCGTCCGTTTTTTGCCCCATGCGGCAGATTTAGCCGATGCAGCAACCGGATGGAATATTGCCTGGCACGTTTTTTTGTCCGGCAAAAAAAAAGCGCATTGCGCCGCATCCGGCCAATGCGGCGCGATTTGCAATGCATGCCGCGTCCTGCGGCAAACACCGCATCCGGCCACCGCATGCGTTTTTTTTTCACTGTGCATGCTCAATAGCCTGCCGCAAGCGGCAAAAACCAGACGGGCCGCATGTTAAAAACTTATGCAAAGGATGCGGCATTGTCGCCGCATCCGTTGCATAGGTTTTAGAGCCGGATTGTCCGGCTCTGCTAAAACCGGATGTGTGAAAGCAGCCTAACATGCAGATTAACTCCATATCTGCACGTTAGTAGCATTTTCCCATGTAACAGGTTTCCTTTAAATTTTCGATATATCCACAGGACATGCCAAAAATATAACCTCCTATGGAATGTAGATTGTGAGCCCCAAAGGGAATAGTGAACATTTCTGTAAAGCCCTGCTGCATATGATGGCGCTATATAAGTGGATATGTCGCGGGCAGGGAGGACGCCACTGCGCTGCGCTCGCTAATGCTCGGGTCCGGCGCTGCTGCGATGGGTGCTCGGTGGCTCGAGCGGTGGGCCGGATCCGGGGACTCGAGCGGCGCTCCTCGCCCGTGAGTGAAAGGGGTGGTTGGTTTGGGGGATTTAGTCCGTGACGCCACCCACGGGTTGTGGTGAAGATGGGCACCACCGCTGCTGATAACGGGGATCCCGGGAGTGATGGTGGGGAGCAGCTGGGATGTTGTTTTCCCCCTCCGTGTGTAGGGGTCGGTGGTCCCGGGGCCCGATGATGTGACGGGGAGGCAGGGTTGGTGAGGTGCAGGGTTGCAGGGACAGCGCGGCGCGGTGCCGGATGGCACGGGTGTACTCACTCAGCAAGAAAGGTACAAAGTCCTCGGTAAACCAAACGGCTGGATGGATGGGTCCCGCAGCCGGCTGCAGTGCTTCTCCCCGGACAGGTGATGGCGGCTGTCTTTCCCTGCACCTTGATGTTCTCCTTCTGACTACTATGGATTCCCAACGGTAGTCCGCTCCCCGGTGTATGGGTACCGGAGGAGCCCGTTTGCCCTCAGGCGCTGGCAATTGGATCTCTAGCCTTAGGCGGTATACCCTCATGGTGTGGGCTGTTGCCTTCAATCGGGACTTTTGCTGTTGTGAAACCCCTGGGGTTCCAGCCACATTCGGATCTGACTATTGACGGCGGCTCCAAGCCTGGTCGGGGTCCGATGGCCCTGCCTGTGTGTGCTGGCTTCACTTCGCTCCCCGGTCGGTACCGGCGGGCCGTCGCCCGTCCCCGGTCCTACGGTTCCGCGTTGCTCTACCACTCCTGCAGACGGCCACCACCGTCTGCCAACCTTGCTGTCAGTGCCTGGGCCACAAACCCAGACACCCAAGTGCTTGCTCCTCTCACTTCCAATTCCTCAACTGTTCAGTCACTTTTCCCTCCTCCAGGCCTGTGAACTCCTCGGTGGGTGGAGCCAACCGCTTAGCTCCGCCCCACCTGGTGTGGACATCAGACACTGGAGGGAGGCAACAAGGATTTTTTGTTTGGCTGGTGTCCCTGTCTAGTGGGGATGGGGGTGTTTGTGTGTTATCTGTGATGACCTGGCTAGGCCAGGGCGCCACAGATACAATAAATAAATGTCTAATAGGTGATCCCATGACCCCGTGTCTCGCTTAGTGCTGTGGTCTGTGTCTGAAGAAGTGGCTGTATATATGTGTCTTTTTTATTTTTTTCGGAGTACTAGCAGTAGTACCCGATGTTGCCCAGATAGTCTCTCTCTCTCTCACTCTCTGTCTGTTTGCACCCTCTCTGTGTGTCTCTTTGTCTTTTTCTCTCTCTCTGCCTGTCTGTCTCTTCGTCTCTCTGTATCTCTCCCTGTCTGCCTTTTTCTCTCTCTTTCTCTGCTTTTCTGTCTGTCTCTCTGCCTCTCTCTATCTCTGTCAGTCTCTCTGTTTCTCTCTATGGGGAGATAAGGTATGCACACCAGTGACTATGTAAGGGAATACATGAAATAGCAGAAACTGCTGTGTGAATACTGACTTGAAAAATCCAATAGCTATATGCAAGAGTGAATATGTGAAAAATGGAATCTGCATTACTGCCATGAACATATGAATCAAGAGAAATTTAGCTACTGTGAATTGATCAATGCAATAGAGCCCCAACACTACGCCAAAGTATTTCTCTACGTTGGGGTCCCTAGCTTGTGTGTGTCCTCTCATGCAGTTAAAAAACTTGCCGTGTATGGGAAGCTGAGACCCAGGCTATTTATGCATATGATATGGATTGGCAATAGATGTGGTTGGGGAGGGTTCACAAACGAAAAACTACTAACAAATAAGGAATAACGTTTGGAACACCATTCTAAGTCTGAACTGGGTGCAAAAACCTAAAAAAAACATCACTATGGGGAGATAAGGTATGCACACCAGTGACTATGTAAGGGGAATACATGAAATAGCAGAAACTGCTGTGTGAATACTGACTTGAAAAATCCAATAGCTATATGTAAGAGTGAAAATGTGAAAAATGGAATCTGCATTACTGCCATGAACATATGAATCAAGAGAAATTTAGCTACTGAATTGATCAATGCAATAGAGCCCCAACACTACGCCAAAGTATTTCTCTACGTTGGGGTCCCTAGCTTCCCATACACAGTAAGTTTTTTAACTGCATGAGAGGACACACACAAGCTAGGGACCCCAACGTAGAGAAATACTTTGGCATAGTGTTGGGGCTATATTGCATTGATCAATTCAGTAGCTTAATTTCTCTTTATTCATATGTTCATGGCAGTAATGCAGATTCCATTTTTCACATTTCACTCTTACATATAGCTATTGGATTTTTCAAGTCAGTATTCACACAGCAGTTTCTGCTATTTCATGTATTCCCCTTACATAGTCATTGGTGTGCATACCTTATCTCCCCATAGTGATGTTTTTTAGGTTTTTGCACCCAGTTCAGACTTAGAATGGTGTTCCAAACGTTATTCCTTATTTCTCTGTTTCTCTCTGTCTGTCTCTCTGTCTCCCTCTCTCTCCGTTTCTCTCTATGTCGCTGTCTGTTTCTCTGCTGGTCTCTGTCTCGCTCTCTGTCTGTCTCTGTTTCTCTGTCTCTCTCTTTCTCTCTCTGTGTGCCTCTTTCTCTGTCTTTCTATCTGTCTCTCTGTCTGTCTCTGTCTGTTCCTGTCTCTATATTCCTCTCTCCACCAATATCATGTTACCTCACACATGAGCTTCTTATAGTAACAACTAGAAGGTGGCCCGATTCTAACATATCGGGTAGTCTAGAATGTGTATGTAGGTTAGCAGATTGAATAATAAGGTAATGAATGGACTTGATGGGTTAGGTTTAATTTAGTATTCTTATAATTGTTTATTGGTTTTAAAATGACAAACAACAGAAGGAACAGTTTTAATAGATGAGTCTAATGTTTAATGATGTCCATGGCTTCTAATGAAAGAAGGCCATGAACAGTGTAAAGTTAAGTAAAAATATGCTGATGCTGTGATGTGGCCCAATGCTGGTATGTGCCCCCATCGTGGTGCAGCCACCATCCTGACATGTGCCCCCATCCTGCGGGGTAATGTGTGCAAGGGGCGGAGTGCGGGGGGTGGAGCCGAGCGGGGCCATGGAGCTGAGGACGTCAGTGCCAGGGACTGCATGGCTGGGGACAGGTGACTATTCGTGTGTGTGTGTGTGTGTGTGTGTGTTCGTTCAGTGTATACATGCGGAGTGCGGGGGGTGGAGTCAAGTGGGGTAATGTGTGCGGGGGGTGGAGGCAAGCGGCGGGTATGAGTCGGCTGGGTTGCCGGTGTGGGCTCCCGGGGGTGCAGCACTCACCGGGGAGTCAGGGCTCCATGTGGGTGCGGGGAAAAGTGTCAGGCGTCGTCCTGTCGGCTCGTAGTTCTGGCTGTTCAGTTAGCTGAGCCGTTGGTCGCAGGCTCTTTAGCACGCGCAGTGTGGCAACGGTTGTCACTGTAATGACGTCATTTTGGAGCAAGACAGACAGAATAAGGCAATTATATATATACTAGAAGGTGGCCCGATTCTACGCATCGGGTATTCTAGAATTTACGTATTGTGTAGTTAATGTATGATTTTTGTTTTATATATATATATATATATATATATATATATATATATATATAGATGTTGTTGCGTGTAGTTACCAAGTGTTTGTGTAGGACACTGTACATGTTCTGGGTGTTGACTGGGTGTGGCGGGGGGTGAGAGCGGTGTTGTATGTGTGTTGCGTGTGTTGCATTGTTTGTGGAGCGCTGTGTCTGTCGCGTTGTGTGTGTTGCGCGGTTTGTGTGGGTGTGGTGTGTTTTGGGGGGAGGTATGTTTTGTGCAATGTGTGTGTTGTGCGGTATGTGGGTATATTTATGTATGCCGCGGTGTTTGTGTGTTGGGTGTTGTGTGTGTGTGCAGCGTTGTCTGTGTGTGTGGGTGTGTGTGTATGGCGGTGTTTGTGGTTCCCAGTGTGTGTGTGGTGTGTTGTGTGTGTGTGTGTGTTGGGGGGAGGTGTGCACCTCCCATCGTGCTCCATCCCCCCATGCTGCGCACCCCCCATCGTGCCCCATCCCCCATGCTGCGCACTCCCCATCGTGCTACATCCCCCATGCTGCGCACTCCCCATCGTGCTACATCCCCCATGCTGCGCACTCCCCATCGTGCTACATCCCCCATGCTGCGCACTTCCCATCGTGCTACATCCCCCATGCTGCGCACCCCCCATCGTGCTCCATCCCCCATGCTATAATAGTTCTCCTATTATACTCAGAGAGGAGTATAATAGGAGGACTGTAATAGGAGGAGTAGTCCTGGGGGGAGAGGAGTATAATGCCGGCTCCCTGCACATGTGTACCGGGATCCGGTGTACGCTGGTAACTATGATACACATCTGGTAACTAAGGGACCTTAGTTACCCGATGTGTATAATGGTTACCAGCGTTCACGGGCTCCGTCAAGATCCCAGCATCGCAAGGTTATGTCTTGCGCTGCTGGGATCGTGACGGAGCCGGTGTACACTGGTAACTATGATACACATCGGGTAACCAAGGGACCTTAGTTACCCGATGTGTATAATGGTTACCAGCGTTCACGGGCTCCTTCAAGATCCCAGCATCGCAAGGTTATGTCTAGCGCTGCTGGGATCGTGACGGAGCCGGTGTATACTGGCAACTATGATACACATCGGGTAACCAAGGGACCTTAGTTACCCGATGTGTATAATGGTTACCAGCGTTCACCGGCTCCGTCACGATCCCAGCATCGCAAGTTTATGTCTGGCAAGGCGTGCGGAGGGCCGGGGCGAGCAGCCAATCCATGCGGAGGGCGGGGCCATGGCGAGCCCAGCGGCCAATCAGCTTTGTGTCACCGTAAGGACACAATTTTGGAGCAAGACAAACAGACAGACAGACAGACAGAATAAGGCAATTATATATATAGACTAGAAGGTGGCCCGATTCTACGCATCGGGTATTCTAGAATTTACGTATTGTGTAGTTCATGTATGATTTTTGTTATACATATATATATATATATATATATATATATATATATATATATATATATATATATATATATATATATATATATATAGATGTTGTTATGTGTAGTTACCAAGTGTTTGTGTAGGGCGCTGTACATGTTCTGGGTGTTGTCTGGGTGTGGCGGGGGGTGAGAGCGGTGTTGTATGTGTGTTGCGTGTGTTGCGTTGTTTGTGGAGCGCTGTGTGTCTGTAGCGTTGTGTGTGTGTGTGTTGCGCGGTTTGTGTGGGTGTGGTGTGTTTTGGGGGGAGGTATGTTTTGTGCAATGTGTGTGTTGTGCGGTATGTGCGTATATTTATGTATGCCGCGGTGTTTGTGTGTTGGGTGTTGTGTGTGTGCGGCGTTGTCTGTGTGTGTGGGTGTCTGTGTATGGCGGTGTTTGTGGTTCCCAGTGTGTGTGTGGTGTGTTGTGTGTGTGTGTTGGGGGGAGGTGTGCACCTCCCATCGTGCTCCATCTCCCATGTTGCGCACCCCCCATCGTGCCCCACCCCCCATCGTGCTCCATCTCCTATGCTGCGCATTCCCCATCGTGCTCCATCCCCGATGCTGCACACCCCCCATCGTGCTCCATCTCCTATGCTGCGCATTCCCCATCGTGCTCCATCCCCGATGCTGCACACCCCCCATCGTGCTCCATCCCCCATGCTGCGCACTCCCTATCGTGCTCCATCCCCCATGCTGCGCACTCCCCATCGTGCTCCATCCCCCATGTTGCGCACCCCCCATCGTGCCCCATCCCCCATGCTGCGCACCCCCCATCGTGCTCCATCCCCCATGCTGCCCACCCCCCATCCTGCTCCATCCCCTATGCTGCACATTCCCCATCGTGCTCCATCCCCGATGCTGCACACCCCCCATCGTGCTCCATCCCCCATGCTGCGCACTCCCTATCGTGCTCCATCCCCCATGCTGCGCACTCCCCATCGTGCTCCATCCCCCATGCTGCGCACTCCACATCGTGCTCCATCCCCCATGCTGCGCACCCCCCATCGTGCTACATCCCCCATGCTGCGCACCCCATCGTGCTCCATCCCCCATGCTATAATAGTTCTCCTATTATACTCAGAGAGGAGTATAATAGGAGGACTATAATAGGAGGAGTAGTCCTGGGGGGAGAGGAGTATAATGCCGGCTCCTTGCACATGTGTACCGGGAGCCGGTGTACGCTGGTAACTATGATACACATCGGGTAACTAAGGGACCTTAGTTACCCGATGTGTATAATGGTTACCAGCGTTCACCGGCTCCGTCAAGATCCAAGCATCGCAAGGTTATGTCTGGCGCTGCTGGGATCGTGACGGAGCCGGTGTACACTGGTAACTATGATACACATCGGGTAACTAAGGGACCTTAGTTACCCGATGTGTATAATGGTTACCAGCGTTCACCGGCTCCGTCACGATCCCAGCAGCGCAAGGTTATGTCTGGCGATGCGTGCGGAGGGCCGGGGCAAGTGGCCAATCCATGCGGAGGCCGGGGCCAGGCCGAGGCGAGCGACCAATCCGTGGGGGGGCGGAGCCGAGGCGAGTGGCCAATCCGTGGGGGGGGCGGGGCCATGGCGAGCCCAGCGGCCAATCAGCTTTGTGTCACCGTAAGGACACAATTTTGGAGCAAGACAGACAGACAGACAGACAGAATAAGGCAATTATATATATAGATAGATCTCCTTCGTTAGCTACAGCAACCAATCTGAGTTCCTATTAATGACCTGTAGCTCCCAGCTCCATTGACTTTAATGTAAGCAGGTTTTTTGGCAAACTGTAAAGTGCGGGGTTAAATTTTCCCCTCAAAACATAGTCTATGACGTTCCCTGAATCTCATGAGGCGTCTATGCAAAATTTTGTGATTGTAAATGCGACGGTGCGGATTCCTTTAGCAGACATACACACATACATACATACATACATACATACATACATACACACATACTGTACATACATACACCCTGTGAGGTAGCGTCGTCGGCTGCGCTGCAGAAGACACGGGATCCAGGCACCAAGGTTCACAGCACACGGTTTATTCCAAAGAAAAAAGTCCACAATATTACATATGTGCCTTTCCAGCAGAGAACTCAGGGAGATGTGATCACCCTCACACCCGGCACACCTGCCCTTGTTCCTGAATCTATTTATCCCTCCCTTCAGCCTGTAGGGAAAACAGCATTAACCCTATAGTGGATTATCATGGAGTGAGCACAACCGGGGCGAGACATACCGGCCGTCATAGATAACCCCGGTCACAGTCTCACATACCCCCCCCCTCAGTTCAAGCGTGCGGGGTTGAACTCCTGCCATCAAACATGGGCCGCGGGACAAGGCATCGGCGTTGCCCTGCAACCTACCGGCCCGGTGTTCAACCGTAAACCGGAAGTTCTGCAGAGAAAGGAACCACCGGGTAACCCGGGCATTCCGTTCCTTGGCGGACCTCATCCAGACCAGTGGAGAGTGATCCGTCACCAAGCGAAACTGCCGTCCCAGCAGGTAATAGCGTAGGGACTCCAAGGCCCACTTGATCGCCAGACACTCCTTCTCCACTACGCTATAATTCCGCTCGGGAGGGGTGAGCTTCCTACTTAAGAAGGTGACGGGGTGTTCCACCCCCTGAACCACCTGAGACAGCACTGCCCCCAGGCCGACCTCCGAGGCGTCAGTCTGTACTATGAACTCTTTCCGGAAATCAGGGTTTACAAGAACGGGCTGTCCGCACAGGACCTCCTTCAGGGCCCGGAAGGAGTCCTCGGCCTGCGGAGTCCAGCGCACCATGACGGACTTCTTGCCTTTGAGAAGGTCCGTCAAGGGGGCTGATAGTCCCGCAAAATCTTTTACAAACCTCCTGTAGTACCCCACGATACCCAGGAAGGCCCTAACCTGCTTCGTGGTCAGGGGTCTAGGCCACTTCTGGATCGCCTCCACTTTGTTAATTTGGGGCTTAATCACTCCTTGGCCTATTACGTAGCCCAAGTAGCGGGCTTCCGTGAGTCCCAACGCACATTTCTTGGGATTGGCTGTCAATCCGGCTGTTCGAAGCGCGTCCACCACCGCTTGTACCTGTTCCAAGTGGGTCTGCCAATCGGAGCTGTAAATAATGATGTCATCAAGGTACGCTGAAGCATACGCCTGGTGGGGTTCCAGCACTAAGTCCATCAACCTCTGGAACGTGGCTGGAGCGCCATGTAACCCAAAAGGCAAGACAACATAGTGGAAGAGACCCTCCGGCGTAACAAAAGCGGTTTTCTCCTTGGCGGACTCCGTTAGTGGCACCTGCCAGTACCCCTTGGTCAGGTCGAGCGTGGTAAAGTATCGCGCCTGTCCCAGCCTATCAATCAGCTCATCCACCCGGGGCATGGGGTAGAGATCAAACTTGGATATTTCGTTCAATCTCCTAAAGTCATTGCAGAACCTTAAGGAGCCATCGGGTTTTGGTATTAGGACAATCGGACTAGCCCATTCACTCCGGGATTTTTCGATGACCCCCAGGCGTAACATTGACTTTACTTCCTCTGATATGGCTTGTCGTCGAGCCTCCGGTACCCGGTATGACTTCAGGCGTACCTTCAGGTGGGGCTCGGTGACAATATCATGTCGTATCAGACTGGTCCTACCGGGCAGCTCGGAGAAGACATCGGGGTTCTGCTGAACCAACCGTCTGGCCTCTCGCCTCTGTGTCTTGGTGAGGGCTTCTCCAATCCTTACTTCCGGTTCGTCCCCTCCGGAGGTCGCTGGAGCCGGATGTGAACGACCCGAAGAGGAGGGAGGTGGGGAAAAAACAGCCATCAGGTTTTCCCGTTCCTGCCAAGGTTTTAATAGGTTGACATGGTATATTTGTTCAGGTTTCCGCCTACCGGGCTGCAATACTTTGTAGTTAACCACCCCGACTCTTTCCTTTATCTCGTAGGGGCCTTGCCACTGAGCCAGGAATTTACTCTCCGCCGTGGGAATCAATACCAACACCCGATCCCCGGGATTAAAGGTCCGCACGGCGGCTTGTCTATTGTAGCGGCCGCTTTGCGCGGCCTGAGCCTCCTGTAAATGCTCCTTCACAATTGGCATGACCGCGCTTATGCGGTTCTGCATACCCAAAATGTGTTCAATCACACTTTTATGGGGGGTGGGCTCCTGCTCCCAGGTTTCTTTTGCCAGGTCCAACAATCCCCGGGGATGTCGCCCGTATAACAATTCAAAAGGCGAAAACCCCGTGGATGCCTGTGGCACCTCTCGTATGGCAAACATCAAATAGGGAAGCATCATATCCCAGTCTTTCCCGTCTTTGGAAATCACCCTTTTGAGCATAGTTTTCAGGGTTTTATTGAATCGTTCCACTAAACCATCCGTCTGAGGATGATACACAGACGTACGCAACTGCTTGATCTGGAGTAGCCGGCATAGCTCTTTGGTCACTTTAGACATGAATGGGGTCCCCTGATCCGTAAGGATCTCCTTGGGCAACCCCACCCGGCAGAACACAGCAAACAACTCCCGAGCTATAAGCTTGGCTGCAGTATGTCTGAGAGGTATCGCCTCTGGATACCGGGTGGCATAGTCAACGATCACTAGGATATGCTGGTGCCCTCGAGCAGACTTTACGAGGGGCCCCACCAGATCCATCCCTATCCGTTCAAAAGGGACTTCTATAATGGGTAACGGTACCAACGGACTGCGAAAGTGGGTCAGGGGTGCGGTAAGCTGACACTCCGGGCAGGTTTCGCAGAACCGTTTTACCTCCCCAAAGACCCCGGGCCAATAGAACCTTTGCAATATTCGCTCCTGCGTTTTCTTGACCCCTAGGTGACCACTCATCAGGTGTTTATGAGCCAAGTCGAGGACCCGCCGGCGATACGGCTGGGGCACCACCAACTGCTCTACCCCTACGCCCCGTATTTCATCTACCCGGTAGAGTAAATCCTGCTTAAGAGCGAAATGGGGGTATCTTACCTGGGCACCAGGCAGCTGTGCCACCCCGTCAACTACTGTCACCCGACTCCGGGCATGTATTAATGTAGGGTCCTGGAGTTGGGCTGTCCCAAACGTATCCGGGGACGCCTCCAACTCCGGGATGGGCTCGACCGTCTCAGCCTCTCCTGCCAATACCTCTAGGGGCGACCTATCAGGTTCACATCCTGTCCCTATCATGGGGACCCCTACGGCAGGCGTCCCGGATTCAGGATTGTAGGGCTCAGGTCCCGGACTGACCAATATCTGAGGGGACTTAGGAGGTCCCTTCCATAAAGTCCAAAAATAGGGCAGATCCCTTCCTAGGATCACATCATAGGGAAGAGTATTAATAAGTCCCACCTCATGTTGCACCTGACCGCAAGGTGCTGTGATGGTGACTATCCCCGTGGGATAGTCTCGGCGGTCCCCATGTATGCAAACCACCCCCACGGTACGTCCGGTGGCCTTTACTTTAGCCCTTAGGGTTGATCGCACAAGGGTCACTAAGCTTCCGGAATCCAACAAGCCTGTAACCGGACATCCATTCACCTGAATTTGGCACAAGTGGGGCTCAGTCTCTGGGTAGACCAGGTCAGCGGTACACACCACCTGAGCATACATTGAACCCCGCCGGGTAACCCCACAATCCATGGGCTCCGTGGTGAGTGGACACTGGGCTTCCATATGTCCCACCCGCTGGCACCGCCAACATCTAATAGGGAAGGACACCCCCTTGACGAGTTGTCGTTTAGGGTACATAGTTTTCCGGACCTCAGGGACGGAGGGTGCAGCTTCAGACGGGACGGTAGCGGACTCCCGCACCGGTGTCAGCGGTGGGTCCTTGGCCCTAGGCTTGGAGGGGCCGAACCGCCGGGCGGTACGCAAAGTCTCAGTGTCCCGTATCAAGTCCTGCGTAGCCACATGCCGCTCTACCAGGGACACTAATTGGTCCAGGGTACTCGGGTCACCCTGTCCGACCCACCGTTGAACGGTGACGGGTAAAGTGCGCACAAAACGATCCACTACTACCCTTTCCACCATTTGCGCCGGGCTCAGAGTGTCAGGCTGCAACCACTTTTTTACAAGATGTAACAAGTCATAGGCCTGGGAGCGTACGGGTTTGGCTTCCTCAAAGAACCACTGATTTACCCGCTGAGCCCGTACATAGGTATTCACCCCCAACCGAGCCAGTATTTCGGCTTTCAGGGTCACATAGTCAATGGCGTCCTCGGTACAGAGGTCCAGGTATGCTTTTTGGGGTTCCCCCGTCAGATAAGGTGACAATACCTCAGCCCACTGCGGGGTCGGCAGCTTTTCCCGCTCGGCCACCCGTTCAAACACCGCCAGGAACGCTTCCACATCATCACCCGGGGTCATCTTTTGCAACGCTTGTCTCACCGCTTTCCGGACGCTGCCGTCATCACCCGATCCCGGGGTTGTTGCTGCCGGTCCGGCACGGATCGACTTGGCCAGGAGAACCATCTGTTCTTGGTGCCTTTTTTCCTGCAATTGCAAGGCTTGCTGCTGACGTGCATTGGCCTGCTCCATCTGTTCTTGGTGCACTTGCAAGGATTGCTGCTGACGTGCATTGGCCTGATCCATCTGTTCTTGGAATTTTTTTTCCTGCATTTGCAAGGATTGGAGCAGGTGTGCATTGGTCTGTTGCTGCTGTGCATTAGCCTGAGCCAAATGCTTTAGTATGTCCTCCATGGCGTCGCCGGGTTTGGGCTGTAGTATAGCCGCTCGAATCCAGGACATGTGCTACTGGGTCACCAGGAATGGATGCTACACCTCACCGGCTGTCATGCCCGCCGATTCTCCACCATATGTGAGGTAGCGTCGTCGGCTGCGCTGCAGAAGACACGGGATCCAGGCACCAAGGTTCACAGCACACGGTTTATTCCAAAGAAAAAAGTCCACAATATTACATATGTGCCTTTCCGGCAGAGAACTCAGGGAGATGTGATCACCCTCACACCCGGCACACCTGCCCTTGTTCCTGAATCTATTTATCCCTCCCTTCAGCCTGTAGGGAAAACAGCATTAACCCTATAGTGGATTATCATGGAGTGAGCACAACCGGGGCGAGACATACCGGCCGTCATAGATAACCCCGGTCACAGTCTCACAACCCATACATAAATACATAAAATCAGCTTTATACAGTGTGTCCACTCATATCCTGTCTACCGCCATTAACTTGAGAACGGCGGCCGCTATAGTCATAGAAGTGGTGTCTAGGTATAGTAAAGTAGCCATGCACTACGCAATGAAACCACCTATAGCGCCACCTGGTGAAAAACAACGGAGTCAGCATTTTTATCTCAAAAACGGAACGACATAGAGAAAAAAAATGAATTACAAAGTTGTAGGGCATCATCAATTTAATATGAATCAACACCTTGCATACAGAAATGCTATGATTAGAAAGTGTAAAACTCACAAGGCTGCAGAGGTGAAGCGATACCTCATGGAGACCTTCCTACAAGTCATTGGATATGGTGGCTGCGTGGAGTGGCCTCTACGCTCACCTGACCTGACCCCATTGGACTTCTTTCTGTGAGGTCACATCAAACAGCAGGTGTATGCGACCCCTCCACTAACATTGCAGGACCTACGACGACGTATCACAGATGCTTGTGCAAACATGTCACCTACCATATTGCACAACGTGCAGCAAGATACAGTATACTGTCCAGAGTCCAGATGTGCATTGCAGCTGACGGTGGCCACTTTGAGCATCAAAGTTAAATGAGCGCCATATGCGTGACCAGCATTCAATGTTTTGGGGGGTCATGGGTTTTATATCATAGCATTTCTGTATGCAAGGTGTCGATTCGTATTGAATTGATGATGCCCTACAGTTTTTTTATTCACTTTTTCTCTCTATCTTGTTCCATTTTTGACATAAAAATGATAACTCCATTGTTTTCCACCAGGTGGCACTATAGCTGGTTTTATTGCGTAGCGCATGGCTACTTTACTATACCTAGACACCTCTTCTATGCCTATAGCTGCCGCCATTCTCAAGTTAATGGCGGTGGACAGGATATGGGTGGACACACTGTATATTAGACTAGACACAGCAAAGCAAAGTGTGAAACTTCCAGTCCCTACTTTTGAGATAAGCCCGGGTCCTCAAAGTGAAACTCACAACTACTTACATAACATGGAACCCAGACACATTGCATGTGTTACGCCGCTGAGGCGTGGAGATGTACTGTGGACTCGCTGGATCACCGGGAGTCTGATGGTAGTAGATTGCCCAATACAGCAAGAGACCAGAGACAACTTGGAGTAAACAGAAAATGTTTTATTGAGAAATTGGTTACCAGAGCAGATGCTGAGAGGGCCCAAAGAGTCAAGATGCAGAGCACTATCGGAGGAGCAACAGGAAAGAGAACCCTTATACAGGGGTTATTCCGGCACAGATCCAGAGGGTGCGATGGCCGCTTGTAGGGGGATGACTCACACTGAGCACCCCGGAGGTCCCCTATCCCCTATCAGAAAATCTGCACATAACAAGCATGTTTTGGCAGAAAAAAATCTGATGAAAAAATGCACATTTTTTATTGCATTTGAACGCTATTTCATGGTTTTTTTCCTGCTTCTTTTCATGCGCTTTTTTGTCGTGGTGATTGTGTCGCGGGCGGAGGAGGGGACGCTGCGCTCTCCCACTGCTCGGGTCCGGCTGCTGCTGCTACTGCTGCTCGGTGGTGGCTCGAGCGGTGGGCCGGATCCCGGGGACTCGAGCGGCGTTCCTCGCCCGTGAGTGAAAAGGGGCATGGTTTTGGGGATTTATTGTCTGTGACGCCACCCACGGTTGTGGTGAGGTTGTGACACCACCGCTGCTCTGGACGGGGATCCCAGGAGCGATGACAGGGAGCAGCTTGGATGTTGGTTCTCCCCTCCGTGGGTAGGGGGTTGGTTGTCCCGGGGCCAGGTGAGGATGGTAGGGATGGATGGCAGGCGGGTTACGAGCCTGGTGAGGTGCAGGGTCGCGGGGGCAGCGCTGTGCCGCACGGCACGGAAGTACTCACTCAGCCAATCACAAAGACACAGTCCTTGGTAAAACACACGGCTGGATGGACGGGGCCCACTGACGGCTGCGGTGGTTTCTGCTCCCGGTAGGTTGATGGTGACTGCCTTTCCCTGCACCTGTGTAATGTGTACGGTTCCAATGGGTTCCCACCGGTAACCCGCTCCCCAGCTTGGATGGGTGCTGAAGGAGCCCCTTTTGCCTGTAGGCTCTGGCCCTGGGAACTGTAGCCTTGGAGGTGACTGTGTTTCCCTTCACGGTTTGAGCTGTCGCCTTCAATCGGGTCTTGACTGCTGGGAAACCCCGGAGGTTCCCTTCGCTAACGGATTTGACAATTTCAACGGCAACTCCTAGCCTTGTCAGGGTCCGTAAGCCCTGCCGGATGGTGCTGGCTTCTCTTTGTTCACTGGTCTGGTACCGCCGGGCCACCGCCCGTCCACGGTCCTTACGGCTCACTCTAATTGGCCTCTCCTGCAGACGGTCACCACCGTCTGCCAACCTTGCTGTATCGTTCGGGCCACACACTCGGACGCCGTCAGACAGTTGCTCTCTTGCCACTTCACTCCTCTCCTCTCAAACTAATCTGCTTTCTTTTCCCGCCTCCAGGACTGTGAACTCCTCGGTGGGCGGGACCAACCGCCTGGCCCACCCCCTGGTGTGGACATCAGCCCCTGGAGGAAGGCAACAAGGATTTTGTGTTTGGCTTTGGTGTGCCTAACCGGGGTGTCGGATGTGTGGGTGGTGTTCTGTGACGACCTGGCTTGTCCAGGGCGCCACATTCCCCCTTAGTAAAATGCAGACCGTCCGCGGGCTGCCCGTCCATCACCGGTTTTATTTTAACTGCAAAAAGATAAGAACAGGTAAAACAAGCATTTTCAATCTTCCCATAACGGGAGGTACATTTCTTAAACGTTACCAACATTTTAATAAATAACGGTTACGGCTTCCGTTCTCTCCCACCCAAGCAACCTGGCCCTGATGCTGCCCCTAAGCATATGGGCAGCACCCCTTGACCCCAGTCCAGCACCAAGTTGCCCGAGCAGGTTCTGTCCCTTTCAGGGGACCCACGTCCTTGGGGACCCCTGAACCCCCTGGAGGATCGCCACCGGTTCCGGTAGTGGCGGGCCTGGGCCATCACTTTCCTCCAGGCCCATCCTCCCAAATCTGCCTCTCCGGAGGCGGTTACGGTTTTAAGCCAACATATATTTTTATTTTCATACCACAAGTTCGTGGTTGCCCTGCTAGTTCTCGGGCTTGTCCATAGCAGTTTCTACGCATCGGTTTCAAGGGGTCCCAATGGGGACCAGTTGCCGGAAACGACCGGTTCAATCAAGTTGCAAATCAGGTGAACTTCTCAGATAATCATTTTTACTTATCATTCAGAAACTCTTAAACAACGTTGCTGGTGGTCCCAACGGGGACAACTTGCAGCGGAGCTCCGCAGCCATCACTCTAGGTTTTCTGCTGAGGTGGCCTCATCCTCTGCTACCAACATGTCGAACATGCAGTGACAGGCCTGTTGGGAGAGGGGTGCCCGGTATCCGTTCCCACCGGTGCACGGGATGTAATAAACCACCGGCTCTCCCTCGTAGCGGAGACGCTCACTCGCCTTCTCAGCTTCGGAAGTGGGCTCGGCGCCGGAGTCACTATCACTTGTCTCTGCGCCAGGCGGGTTGCCGCCAGCTGCCGCAGTCTCCAGGCTTCCAGCATCCAGCACATCAGATCCTTCTGTAGTAGCGCGGGACAGTAGGTCAGGTTGGTCAACGCTGAGGCGCCCTAAGAATAATGGCAGGGACAATGCGAGGGCCGAGACCGGGCCGGGCCCCCCAGCCACAGTGGCCGGTCCTGGTAGGACATGGGAACGTGGGCCACTCGTCGGCTCCGTCACATCTGCTCCCATCCCATACATCGGGGCAGTCGCAACCAGCATCTCCACCTCGTTGTTCCACTGCTCCATCATGAGGGATATCTGACTCCGCTGGCGTTGGTTGAACTCAATTACTCGGGCCTTCATCCATGCCGTGGTCCCGGGCTCGAGCACAGCGCCTGGGACCATCCCGGTCGGGGCCTCCGATACATCTTCGTCAAGGGGCCGCGGTCTCGGCGGCTCCCACAGGAGCGGTTCAGGGCGGTCCTGAGCATCTGCAGCCGGTCGGTCCGCCGGGGTGGATTGGCAGGGTATCGCTATCGGTTGGACGGGTAGCGGGCCTAGTGGCGGGGCGGTAGCGGCTAACACGGGCAGCGGGAGAGGCAGCAGGGTGAGCGGGTGCAGGCCGGGCCCCTCAGCCGCAGTGGCCGATCCCTCGGGAATACAGGGGCGTGGGTCTCTTACCCGCTCCTCCAGATCTTCCTCCACCTCGCGTCTCCGCATAGCAGCCACCACGTCCGCCATGTCGGTCTCCCACTCCTCCAGGAGGAGCTGCATGCGGGCCTGCAGACGGTTACTCAGCGGGGCGGTCCGGCCCCTCACCCACGCCGCGGTGCCCGGCGCGGGGACTACGGGGTTGCTGGTGGGGCTGTGCATCTCGGCCATGGTCCTTTCCAGGAACCCAGTATCGCTGCAGAGTCCTGGTGTCCCTGCTTCCACAGCCGCTGTTCACATGCGGCCAGACGCCATCCGTCCCCCTTAGTCTTTTTCCGGCTCCTCCTCTACAGGGGCGGGGTTTAGGCCTTTGCGCCTCCACTGCTCGAGGAGACGCTCGAGCGGGAATTTTTCGCGCCCAAGATGGCGGCTTCTCCAAATTTTCGGCCTGACACCTCCGGCGGTCACAAGGCGCACCTCCACCAGACGGCAGAGCGGTAAGATCCTGTTCGTGATGCCAAGTTGTCACGGGCGGAGGAGGGGACGCTGCGCTCTCCCACTGCTCGGGTCCGGCTGCTGCTGCTACTGCTGCTCGGTGGTGGTTCAAGCGGTGGGCCGGATCCCGGGGACTCAAGCGGCGTTCCTCGCCCGTGAGTGAAAAGGGGGATGGTTTTGGGGATTTATTGTCTGTGACGCCACCCACGGTTGTGGTGAGGTTGTGACACCACCGCTGCTCTGGACGGGGATCCCGGAAGCGATGACTGGGAGCAGCTTGGATGTTGGTTCTCCCCTCCGTGGGTAGGGGGTTGGTTGTCCCGGGGCCCAGTGAGGATGGTAGGGATGGATGGCAGGCAGGTTACGGGGCCTGATGAGGTGCTGGGTCGCGGGGGCAGCGCTGTGCCACATGGCACGGTAGTACTCACTCAGCCAATCACGAAGACACAGTCCTTGGTAAAACACACGGCTGGATGGACGGGGCCCATTGACGGCTGCGGTGGTTTCTGCTCCCGGTAGGTTGATAGTGACTGCCTTTCCCTGCACCTGTGTAATGTGTACGGTTCCAATGGGTTCCCACCGGTATCTCGCTCCCCAGCTTGGATGGGTGCTGAAGGAGCCCCTTTTGCCCGCAGGCTCTGGCCCTGGGAACTGTAGCCTTGGAGGTGACTGTGTTTCCCTTCACGGTTTGAGCTGTTGCCTTCAATCGGGTCTTGACTGCTGGGAAACCCCGGAGGTTCCCTTCGCTAACGGATTTGACAATTTCAACGGCAACTCCTAGCCTTGTCGGGGTCCGTAAGCCCTGCCGAATGGTGCTGGCTTCTCCTTGTTTACCGGTCCGGTACCGCCGGGCCACCGCCCGTCCATGGTCCTTACGGCTCACTCTAATCGGCCTCTCCTGCAGACGGTCACCACCGTCTGCCAACCTTGCTGTATCGTCCGGGCCACACACCCGGACGCCGTCAGACAGTTGCTCTCTTGCCACTTCACTCCTCTCCTCTCAAACTAATTTGCTTTCTTTTCCCGCCTCCAGGACTGTGAACTCCTCGGTGGGCGGGACCAACCGCCTGGCCCACCCCCTGGTTTGGACATCAGCCCCTGGAGGAAGGCAACAAGGATTTTGTGTTTGGCTTTGGTGTGCCTAACCGGGGTGTGGGGTGTGTTGGTGGTGTTCTGTGATGACCTGGCTTGTCCAGGGCGCCAAAATTGCGTGGGTTCAAGCGGCTGATCTTACAGCCGGGACCCGGTTCTCATCGCCAGGAGCTGTGCCTGTGCCGCTCCTGGCAGTTTAACTGCCTGAATGCTGTGATCAGTGCGATCACAGCATTCAGAAAACAGGGAGAGAAATCACTTTCCTCGCCCTAGCAATTGGGTCAATGTAATGCAATCACAGGGACCCAGTCATTTCCATGGTAACCTTGGGTCGTGACAATGACAACCCCAGGGTTACTGCGGTATGGATCGCCTCACAGACCAAGGCACCTACATCACCGGAGTTCCCTGCAACTAGGTCCCGCGGTAAAGACCACAAGTCCTAGGTGCAGGGAACCCTGGTGACGTCATAAGGTGAACCGAGTTTATGCTGGCGGGTCTGTAGGAAAGCCCGGTGATCCATGGCACGAACTCTATTCCCCTTCTGATGTCACCAGAGTTCCCTGCACCAAGGTCCTGCTGTAAAGCCCATGAGATGAATATATAAGCCTACATAAAACCTCCATAGTCAATAATCATATAATCATATTTCAAATATACAAGAAAAACAATTTCTTTATAGGAATTTAGAAAATTTATTTTTATGCAATTACAAGGGACACACAAAGTGCAGCACAGGGTGCGATGTGCATATAAAAACATACAAAGAATCAGGGTAGTGTATTGGATAGGGACAAACTGAGGTAGTCAGATGATACAACTTTAAATATACACATAAACACAGTGCATATATGTATATAATTACTGACGTAAAGGTCTCTCATAGCACAGATTAATTAATGAGTGATGATCAATAACAGTCAGCCAAAAGGAAATATGCCATGCTATCAAGATACAACAACTATAACATACATGTGTCAAAATAAGTATATAAAGAGTCTCCAATATATGCTTTCCTATATGTAACGCCCCTGTAAACGGGTCGTTACAGGGTATTAAATGTTACCCCATTTTTCCTGGGCAGGAGGAAGAAGAGTCCCCACAACACACACTCACATCACACTGGCAGGAAGGAGTTAACAGCATTTGCAGAAGTTTGTTCTGAGTCCATGACTCATCCTGTCTCGTTAATGAGCAGGTGGCTGGACACAGGCAGGTCCCCATGACAACCAAGGGGAGGGGGGCATGAAGGAGTGAGTTTAGTGCAGAGCACAAAGAAGTTTTAGGCAGAACATCAGAGGCTGCAAGGGAGTGCAGACGTCTAGAGAACAGCTCCTGTTGAGGAGATGCCACGAGACCAGGGCTGATAACACCTAGAGGAGGGGAATGGAGCTGAGGACTGGGGTTCCCTGGAGAAAGTTTTACCCGTGGCGGTTGTGTTGGTCCGCTACCGGGGATGAGAGAGACCGAGAGGCGGAGAGTTCCCAAGATGCTCTATGCCACGGGGACGGCACTAACGCACCGAAAGGGAGAGACCCCCAGAACACCTCACCGGACACCCCTTCCTCCTACCTGAACGTGACCGACCAAAGGCTACAGGCGGCGAGGACCAGCACCCGGGTGCGATGTGAAACGGACTTTAAATAAAGAACAACTAGAACCGCACACCGTGACTGTTGTGAGTAATGCCGCCGCACTGTGCCCCCGGTGTCCCTGAGGACTGTTGCCCTGGGTCTCATTAACCTCCTGGGGCTCCCCCGCTCCACCCGTGGGGAGCGATTCCATCCGGCTGCCCGTAACACCTGCCCCGGAGAGAGACCGCGCAGCGGCGACTGAACACCTGGCCGCAAACCACGGGTGGCGCTGCAAGCATCCCCCGTCCCGTACCGTTTCCTGGGGGAGAGCGATGGTAAGCCCCCCCCCCAGGGACCCCGTTACCCTCCTTCCGTCCCCCTTGTAACACCAGACTGACGGTCGGACTTTCCTTTTATTGAAACCCGCCGGGGGTCACAGAAGCCGGGTCGGGCCACTCACAGCCTGACCCCGAATACCACCGGCCCGGTGACCGTGCGAGCCCTGCAAGCCCCGGCATGGGCGTTTCATATATACTAAATCTTAACACAATAAGTTGGAGACCGCATCAACATTATTAGACCATTACATAATAGATAAGTCGTGTCTAACCAACCTGTTGGGGTCTATGAGGGGGTAAGTGCAAACCTGGATATTGGTAATGCAGCTGATGTGATTTATTTGGACTTTGCAAAGGCATTTGATACTGTACCACATAATAGCCTTATATTAAAGCTCCAGAAGCAAGAACTAGGGGAAACTATATGCAACTGGGTAAGGAATTGGCTAAAAGATAGGAAACAAAGAGTAGTCATAAATGGTACATTCTCTAAATGGGGTATAGTAAGCAGTGGGGTGCCGCAGGGATCTGTGCTAGGACCGATTCTGTTTAATCTCTTTATTAATGACCTTGTGGATGGGATTGATAGTAAAGTGTCCGTCTTTGCTGATGACACCAAACTATGTAGGATATTAAAAACTGACCTTGATAGTACAATATTACAAAAAGATCTGGATAAGATGTCAGAATGGGCAGATACTTGGCAAATGAGATTTAATGTTGATAAATGTAAAGTAATGCACCTAGGACGGAGTAATCCTATAACTACGTATACATTAAATGGAATTAAACTCGGGACTACAGAACAGGAGAAGGACTTGGGTATTCTCATTACAAATAAGCTGAGCAGCAGCACTCAATGTCAAGCAGCAGCTGCTAAAGCAAACAAGATTCTAGGGTGTATAAAAAGAGAGATTAGATCCCGTGATCCCAACGTATTGTTACCCCTCTATAAATCACTTGTAAGGCCACATCTGGAATACGGGATTCAGTTTTGGGCTCCACATTTTAAAAAGGACATTCAGAAGTTAGTCAGTTCAAAGTCGGGCAACTAGACTACTACAAGGAATGGAAGGTCTCCCATATGATGAGAGGTTGAAAAAGTTAGATCTGTTTAGCTTAGAAAAAAGACGTCTCAGAGGAGATCTCATTTATATGTATAAATATATGTGTGGTCAATATAAAGGACTGGCACATGACTTATTTCTTCCAAAGACAATACTAAGGACCAGGGGGCACTCACTGCGAGTGGAAGAAAAGCGATTCCGATAGCTAAATAGGAAAGGGTTCTTTACAGTTAGAGCAGTCAGACTGTGGAATGCCCTACCACAAGAGGTAGTAATGGCGGATACTTAACAGGTTTTAAAAAAGGGCTGGATGATTTCCTCGGTACACAAAACATTGTTTGTTATAAATGACTTAGCGACCAAATGTAGAACTGGTGGATGAAGGTTGAACTAGATGGACATAGGTCTTTTTTCTACCTAAGTAACTATATGTAACATAGTGTCTAGATGTAACAACACAGCACTGATAGGCGCAATACAAAGGTTGAACACTCAGCGGTAGATTAGGAGTTAATCCAGAACAGACAATATAGGTACAATGACCCACCAAGATGACTTCTTAAGCCCACACCGAACACACCAGCCTGCACCTAAACGCGTTTCGCTTATCTCTTCATCAGGAGGTTATGAGATGAGGCTGCAGGGAACCCGAGTGATGTCAAAAAAGCACATAAAAACACACAAAAATGCACTGACTCCATTGATGTCAATTGGTGAAAAAAGCAGGAAAAATGCAGAAACAATTGACACGCTGAGTCTTTTTTCAGCAACAAAAAACTACGAAAACTAGGAAAAAAGAAGCAACGTGTGCACATCAAGTCACGATTCTCATAGACTTTGCTGGGATGATTTTTCCTTGCTTTTATTGATTAAGGCCTTTTACACTCATATATTTTCTCCTGATAATACATTATTCACATTTGTATAACGTTGGTATATTCCATCTCCCCGCACAACACGAGTTATAATGGGTGAGAGGGCAGTGGGAGTCAGTATAAAGTATGCCAAGGAACAGATTGATGCAGAAGACAGATCCAGGGTCAGACAGACCGCAGAAGATAAGTGAACTGAGGTAGACAACAGTGAAGAGGGATGTAAGCAAACGAGCGGGACATTACATCTAATAACCAGACAGCTGCACACATACAAGACAAGAGCCGGCATAGTCCAATAGACTGATAGAACCAGAATTTTGGATCTATGGAAATGTTCTCGCTCTTCATCTGGTTAATACTTCTTGGAATACAATGGTCTCTGGTTTACTTGGACAATACGGCCGACACCAAGCGTTTAGATGAGACCCAAGCAGACAGTGAATTGGGCACTCTGCGACGGAGAATCTCCTCTGGCACGCGTCCATACAGCCTCTCCCGGTCGCCACTGGATTACCACTATTCTCCAAAGCCCAAGCACTTGAAAACACCTCGTCTTCTCCGAATACTCGGATCCTCCTTTGATCCGTTCTGGATGTCGGTGGAGAAACCTGCAGAAAATGATACCAGCCGCCACTTATCTGCTCTCAGCCAGGATCTTTTTGATGGTTCTAGTCGTTACCGCAGGAAACTTACCCAGGAGGCGGAAAACATTGATTTTACTTCACTAAAACTGCCGTCAGAACTCTCCGCCAACAGCAGCCATGTCGTACTCCATGAACTGCGGCGCTGGCTGGTGCAGCGAGCTAGCTGCAAGCTAACGTCCACATGGGTGGATCTAGGTCCTGTTTTTTGGCCACGATGGGTGAGGCACATGGACTGTGATGAGAGTAACACTGCCTGCTCCTGGCCACCAGGGATGGAGTGTCGCCAGGCGCAGATTACTCATATTAAGTTGTTGGCGTGGCACTGCTGGATGCAGGATGCTGGTAAAGGATGGGCATCACAAAATTGCATGTGGAGACAGGTACCTTACCCGGTGGTGGCTGCTTGTAAGTGTGCATGTAGGTAATAAGGTATTACGTTGCCTGAGATTATTTAGGGATGATCTCTTCACCACCATTAAGGTACAAAGGTTTTATGCAAGATCTGATATTAAAGCAGCTTTCCAAACTTTTACTTTGTACCGTTTTTATATGGGTAATGTATGGCAGTGAAAGGATTAAATCTAGACAGCGTGTGCCCAAGTAGGATGTTTCTTAGAAGTCAGTCGAGACAGCCTGTCTGGGATAAGAGTGAAGGTCACGGGGTAACCCAAACAGCTGGCAAGACACAGGGCACAGTAATCAGGGCATGTATGCATTAACTCAAGAGTGCCTAAGTCAGCGCGGCTGTCACTCATCCCTGCACCCGACTGTAGATACTCATGTGCCAGGGGTGGACAAATCATTGGTGCAGCCTGGGGCCCACAAGATTAGGTAGCCCATTTCCACCTCCAAAGTAAGTGGTATTGTGTATTTTGATGATCTTATGGGCTGAAAAGGGCCCTGATATTGTTCTTGCACAGGGGCCCTTTTCTGTCTGCGTCCACCAGTGTACCACTCCATACTACGGTGACCTGGGAATAGTAGAAACCAGCAAGGCACACAACTCTGTTAGGTAACCAGTGTGTCTCAAATCATTATTGTCTGTAATGTCACTGGGTATAGTCTTCTATGGCAACTAATTGATAAGGGATGGCAAGTGAGGTCCTAAGGGAGCAACTAGAAGTAAGTACAAATCTGTATTATCAGCTAAACCTGGATAATGATATATTGTAAAAGGAGGGGAGCCAGCACTGCTTGTGAATGGCTTGCAACAATGAAGAAATAAAAAACAAATTCATTCCTACTGTAACAATTCAATGAGATTTTTTGCAAATGATTGATCAATGATTTGAGCCCCTCTGCCCCGTCACGGCAAATCTCTATAGGGGGGTCCCTAACGCTATATTATAAATTATTATGTACCATAAGGTCTCATATAATGCGCAGGACCATATGAAGACACCACTTACGTGAGACATGTCTGAACCGCTCCCATGCTACTAGGACTGACAACCGCGAATAAAGGCAGCCCAGGCGCCAGTGTGTGTGGCAGAACCACACACACCAGCACAATGTCAGGACTGGCCCTCACAGTGCCAGACCAGCAAACATGGATGAGGGCGGAACAAGGTTCAGGCAGGTGGTGTTTAAATAATGATGCCTTGGAGCAGGAGGCGGTGACTGTGTGTGAACAAGCACCAGACTGAATTTTGATGGCAACAGAAGGAATTTGCAAAACCACACTGGGCGTTTTTTTTTCTTCAATGATATATTGTGGTTGGAAAGAACTGACAACCAGCTGCGTATATAAAAAAATATATAATATCACTGAAAATGGGATAATATGGAGCGCCGCATGTCTGTCCATATTTACCTCCTCATGTAAGTTGTATCCACAGGATTATTCAAAGTATTTTTCTCAGGAATATATAATAACTAGCTGTAGTACCCGGCGTTGCCCGGGATAGTAACTGTCTCTCTATCTCTCTCCCAGTCTCTGTCTGTGTGTCGCAGTCTGTCTGTCTCTCTGTCTGTCTCTGTCTATGTCTCTGTATGTCTGTTTCTATCTCTCTGTCTGTATTTGTATCAGTCTATCTGTCTCCATCTGTGTCTGTCTCTATGTGTGTACCTGTCTGTCTCTCTCTATGTCTATGTCTGTCTCTTTCCCGGTCTGTCTCTTTCCAGGTCTGTCTCTTTGCTCGTCTGTCGCTTTGCCCGTCTGTCGCTTTGCCCGTCTGTCGCTTTTTAAGGGCTGTCTCTTTTCCAGGGCTTTCTCTTTGCCCGGCTGTCTCTTTCCCTGTCTGTCTCTTTCCATGTCTGTCTCTGTCTGTGTCTCTGTCTATCTGTCTCTTTCTGTTTCAACATCATATTACCTCACACATAAGCTTCTTATAGTAACAGTGTATTTTGTTCCTATAGCAACCACTGACAGTTGATATTAATAGCCTGTAGCTCCCACCTCCATTCAGTTTAATGGAGGCAGGATTTTGTAGAGTAACTGTAAAGCGCAGGGTTAAATTTTCCCATCAATACATAGTCTATGACGTTCCCTGACTCACATGAGGCGTCTGTGCAAAATTTCGTGATTGTAAATGCGATGGTGCGGATTCCTTTAGCGGACATACTCACACACACACATACACTCAGCTTTATATATTAGATGACCTATCCACTGGTGGACAAAAAAAGGCCCTGTGCAAGACTAATATATGGGCCCTTTGGAGCCCAATAGCTCCTCATAATGCACAATTCCACCTGCTTTGTAGGTAGAAATGGGCCCCCTGACCAGGGGTGGACATATCATTGGTGCAGCCTGTGCAGCCGTGCAGGGGCCTACGAGGTTGGGAGCCCATTTCTACCTCCAAAGCAGGTGGAATTGTGAATTTTGATGAGTTATTGGACTGAAAAGGACCCCATATACTGTTCTTGCATAGGGGCCCTTTTTTGTCTCTGCCCGCCAGTGCCCCTGATCTCTTGGGCCACTGTGCAGCTGCACAGGATGCACCAATCATATGTCCGCCTCTGGGCCTATCTATAGAATTCGGTAGGTAATTAATGTGTGATCGGTGGGAGACCACCATGGAATTGCAGAACAAGTATATACAGTGTGTCCACCCATATCCTGTCCACCGCCATTAACTTGAGAACAGTGGCAGCTATAGGAATAGAAGTGGTGTCTAGGTATAGTAAAGTAGCCATGCGCTCCGCAATGAAACCACCTATAGTGCCACCTGGTGGAAAACAACGGAGTTAGTATTTTTATCTCGAAAACGGAACGAGATAGAGAAAAAAAATGAATTAAAAAATTGTAGGGCATCATCAATTCAATACAAATCGACACCTTGCATACAGAAATGCTATGATATGAAATCTATGACCCCCCCCCCAAAACATTGAATGCTGGTCACGCATATGGCGCTCATTTAACTTTGATGTTTGAAGTGGCCACCGTCGGCTGCAATGCACATCTGCACTCTGGACAGCATTCTGTATCTTGCTGCACATTGTGCAATATGGTAGGTGACAGGTTTGCACAAGCATCTGTGATACGTCGTCGTAGGTCCTGCAAAGTTGGTGGAGGGGTCGCATACACCTGCTGTTTGATGTGACCTCACAAAAAGAAGTCCAATGGGGTCAGGTCAGGTGAGCGTGGAGGCCATTCCACACAGCCACCATACCCAATGACTTGTAGGAAGGTCTCCATGAGGTATCGCTTCCCGTCCGCAGCTTTGTGAGTTTTACACGTTCTAATCATAGCATTTCTGTATGCAAGGTGTCGATTCGTATTGAATTGATGATGCCCTACAACTTTGTACAGTAATTCACTTTTTTTCTCTATCTCGTTCCGTTTTTTAGATAAAAATGCTAACTCCGTTGTTTTCCACCAGGTGGCGCTATAGGTGGTTTCATTGCGTAGTGCATGGCTACTTTACTATACCTAGATACCACTTCTATGCCTATAGCTACCGCCGTTCTCAAGTTAATGGCGGTGAACCGGATATGCGTGGATACACTGTATGAATGTCATCTATATTCCTGCAAACACCTCTTCGAGGCTTTGGCCATTTAGAGCATATTTGCAGCAGAATTTCTGTCCACGTTATGCAGACCGAGAATCCACAGAGTATTACAGCCGTATAATCCCATCCACTAACTGACCAGCGCTTCAGAATTGACCTCCGCAGCCTGTCCACTCATGCTATGGATGTTCTCTGCAGATGTCATCCGTGCAATACACAGTAGTGCTCAGGCGTTGTCTGCCCTATTTAGCGCTGATATTGCTTCTGGAAATTTCCTGCAAAAAACACTCCCACTAATGACGTACCTAAAGGCCTCATGTTGCTTTAGTTTATTTAGTATGTATATTTTTATGTAAAATATTATGCTGAAGTGGAGAAGGGGTTAATCTGCGTGAAATGAAGAACCGATAAGACCAGAATCCTGGATAAGTGATTTAATGTCAACGCGTTTCGGAGTTAATATCACTCCTTCATCAGGACAAATCACAATGCACACGCTAAATGCATTGTCTATAAATCTGCGGCAAATAGCGGAGCCCTGCACTCGGCAGCCCCATAGACAACTGATGGAATGAAGACCGAACATGCACATCGCCAAACCATTAACACTAGAAGTCCCAGAGAGGGGTCATTAACATTTCTACCTTTGAAACCCAGAGACGGGTCGAATGACCTGAAGGATTTTAACTAACTTCCTATAATCACCGTCTTTTGTTCTGTAATTAAGGCCATTACTGTCGCACAACAGGAGGTTGTTGTTTTCCATTGAGTTTAGCCATTTAGTTTCTAGTTAGTTCTATTCAGTTCATTGTATTTGATAATATAATTGACTAAGGGTCATTTGACCCTCTTTCGGGACATCAGGGGGGAGCTCGAAATTTCTGTGTTAAAGGAAACCTGTCATGTGCAAAAATCGTATCAAACCCCGCTGCTGGGAGGAGAAGAACTTTATTCCTCCTGGCAGTATTTGGGTTTCCGTTATTGGTGCGGCGGGATCAGTCACCTTTCAGTGTGTCGAGACTGGTGGCTGGAACCGTGCCCCTTACACTTCTCTAATGCTAAGCAGCTGTCAGTCAGTACAGGGGGTGCAGTTTCAGCCAGCCGCCGCTCTCGATACAGAGTGGTGACTGAATCGTCGCCAAACCCAAGCCTGAGATCCAAACGCTGCCAGGAGGAATAAAGTTCTTTTCCTTCAGGCAGTGGGGTTCAATGTGCAGGAACCAGACAGGTTCCAAACACTATTAACCTGCAGATTAACCCCATTTCTGCAGGTTAATAGCATTTTTCTATAACATAGGTTCCCTTTGAAGAGGTAGTCCACTACTTGGACAATCCCTTCTCATACCCCTTACTTGCCCCAGAAAAATAAATAAGCCTATACTCGCCTCCAGTGCAGCCACGGTTCCAGCGATGTCTGAAGTCAGGTTACTGAGGCCTTAGCGAGCAATCAGCACCGGCTTCCTTCTCCCCGCCTTCGGATGTTTGATCAGGAAGTCAGCGCTGCGCTCACATCCTGCTCAAATTTCCGACGGCGAGGAGATAGACGCCAGCCGCTGATTGGTCGTGGGGCTCGTGTGTCAACAATCTCACGTGGAATGTGACTTCATGCATCACTGGAACCGCAGACGCACTGGAGCTGAGTATAGGCTTATTTATTTTTACGGGGGCGAACAAGGGAAATGAGAAGGGGTTGTCCAAGTTGTGGACATCCCCTTTAGGGTACGCTCACACGAGCGTGAAAATTGGACGAGAGCAATGCGAGAAATTCTCGCATTACACTCGGACCAATGTTATTCTATGAGTGCGAGCAGTTGGTCAGCTTTTCTATCATCCTGATTCTGGATGCGAGAAAAGCGGCAGCATGCTGCGTATTCATACGTAAAACGTCTCTGACTCGCCAATACAAGTCTATGGGTGCGAGAAAAAAACGGACGTCACATGGACCATCCTAGTGACATCCGTTTTTATGAATACAATTCTATCATGTAGCATAGAACACTGTAAATGTTCATGTTATTGACTGTAAATGACTAATAACTGCTGAGAAAAAACGGATTGCACACGGACAGCATACTGACAGCACACTGAGAGCACACTGATGACAAGTGAGAAAAATTCGTCCGACTCTCGCAAACAAGAATGGGACCGTTTTTAATACGTTCGTGTGAGTCCAGCCTTAAGGACAGGGTTGCAGAACCCCGATCTTGGGATTGAAGGGGGTCCCAGTGTCTGCACCTCTAGCGATCAGAAAGTAATCCCTTATCATATGGATAGGGGACTGATTGAGATTTTTTGTAAAAGCATTTAAGGACTTATCAAACGTAGACCTAATAAGGAAATAAAGAATGCGCATGTGAAAAAAAATCCTAGTACGACTGAAATAAGTATTACTAAGCAATATATTTTTTCTTAAATTACAGGGAATCTGTCAGATGGTTTTTATCTAATCTGACAGCAGCATGATGTAGGTAACAGAGACCCTGATTTCAGTGATGTGTCACTTGCTAGGCTGTGTTTTTGTTTTAATACAATCAGGGTTTTATCAGCAGGAGATTATCACTAGAGGATTAGGATTTCTGCCTCCTGGTCTAATTCCTCTACACCAATAATTGGCAGCTTCCTGAGTATACTGTACATTTACTGTACATTGTTAGAAAACTGCTAGTCAGTGATGTGGACCAGGTTATACACAGCTCAGCAATCGAACCTCTGCTATAACTGCAGCAGAGAAAACTATGATTTTATCACAGTTACTGTACTCTGTAAACTAAGTGACATCACTGGAATCAAGGTCTCTGCCCCTACATTCTGCTGCTCCCAGATGAGGTAGCAAAAACCTGGTAACAGACTTGCTTAAATCACCCCTATCTAGAAAAAGGTTTATAAGAGAAGGAGTATCCTATCCATCCGAGAAGATACAGGTCACTGAGAAGATCCAAAAAAAAAAAATATTTCATTATCGAACAGAAATCACAGAATTATTTCACCCCCAGAGTGATAAAACCAGGATTAGAACAGATTAAAGGGAATCTGTCAGCAGGTTTTTTCCACCTAATTTGAGATCAGCATAATATAGGGGCAGAGATCCGGATTCCAGTGATGTCACGTACTGGGCTGCTTAGTGTAGTTTTGATAAAATCACTGACTAATTAGCAGATACGTCATCGTAGTTCCTGAAATGTTGGTGGAAGGGTCACATACACCTGCTGTTTGACGTGACCTCACAGAAAGAAGTCCAATGGGGTCAGGTCAGGTGAGCGTGGAGGCCACTCCACACATGCACCATACCCAGTGACTTGTAGGAAGGTCTCCATGAGGTATCGCTTCACGTCCGCAGCCTTGTGAGTTTTACACGTTCTTATCATAGCATTTCTATATGCAAGGTGTCGATTCGTATTGAATTGATGATGCCCTACAATTTTGGCTACTTTACTATACCTAGACACCACTTCTGTGCCTATAGCTGCCGCCGTTCTCAAGTTAATGGCGGTGGACAGGATATGGGTGGACACACTGTATAGAGTCATTACACACAGAGTGATCTATTTCAAGTGTTTATTTCTGTTGCTGTTGTTGATTATAATACGGGAACAAAAGGAACGGTCTCATGGAGCGCTAATAAAGGGAAATTTCAAAAAGTTCTTTTAAAGCAACAAACCTTTTATTGGTGGTCCCTTATAGCCAATAGCGTTTCAACAACTCATATGTTGTCTTCTTCACTTGAGTTGTTGAAACGCGCAGTGGCTATAAGGGACCACCAATAAAAGGTTTGTTGCTTTAAAAGAACTTTTTGAAATTTCCCTTTATTAGCGCTCCATGAGACCGTGCCTTTTGTTCCTCTATTGTATCTATTCCCCTTGAGGGAAGTTCGGCAGGAGCTGCTGGAAGGAAAGCCTAATTGGATTAGTACTATTGTTTGCCGGGTGTGTGCACGGAGTACGGGACCCGCTGTGAAGGCAAGCAGCTGCAGTGTGTGGATTCACGTGACGCCTGGACCAAGTCTTTCCTTAATTCAGCATTGGAGAGAGGACGGCTGGAATCTCTGTCTACATATAATAAAGCCTACTCCTGGGGTTGTGCGGGGGTGCACAACCCTATAAGGTGAGCAGTATTTCGGAATTTTATCATTCTAAACCCGCTGGTGCTTCTCATTGCCCCCCCTTTTTTTCTTTTCTTTTTGCACGATGTTGATGATTATGGCTTACAGCCAATCAAAACCCAAAAGTCATCTCAGAAAATTAGAATATTTACCACAAAACCTGCAAAGGCATCCTAAGTGTTTAAAATGGCCCATTAATCTGGTTCAGTAGCCTACACAATCATGAAAAAGACTGCTGCCTTGACAGATGTCCAGAAGGCAGTCATTAACACACTCCACAAGGAGAGTAAAGGCCCCGTCACACTAAGCAACATCGCTAGCAACATCGCTGGTAACGAACAACTTTTGTGACGTTGCTAGCGATGTTGCTGTGTGTGACATCCAGCAACAACCTGGCCCCTGCTGTGAGGTCGTTGGTTGTTGCTGAATGTCCTGGGCCATTTTTTAGTTGTTGCTGTCCTGCTGTGAGGCACAGATCGCTGTGTGTGACAGCGAGACAGCAACAACTAAATGTGCAGTGAGCAGGGAGCCGGCTTCTGCTGAGGCTGGTAACCAATGTAAACATCGGGTAACCAAGAAGCCCTGTCCTTGGTTACCCGATATTTACCTTTGATACCAGCCTCCGCCGCTCTCACTGCCAGTGCCGGCTCCTGCTGTGTGCACATTTAGCTGCAGCACACATCAGGTAATTAACCCGATGTGTGCTGTAACTAGGAGAGCAGGGAGCCAGCGCTAAGCATTGTGCGCTGCTCCCTGCTCTGTGCACATTTAGCTGCAGCACACATCGGGTTAATTAACCTGATGTGTGCTGTAACTAGGAGACTGGGGGCTGGTCACTGGTTGCTGGTGAGCTCACCAGCAACTCGTGTAGCCACGCTCCAGCGATCCCTGCCAGGTCAGGTTGCTGGTGGGATCGCTGGAGCGTCGCAGTGTGACAGCTCACCAGCAACCTCCTAGCAACTTACCAGCGATCCCTATCGTTGTTGGGATCGCTGGTAAGTTGCTTAGTGTGACTGGACCTTAAGTCACAAAAGGTCATTGCGAAAGAAGCTGGCTGATCACAGAGTGCTGTATCCAAGCATATTAATGGAAAGTTGAGTCGAAGGAAAAAGTGTAGTAGAAAAAGGTGCACAAGCACCCGGGAAAACTGCAGCTTTGATAAGATTGTTAAGAAAAGGCCATTCAAAAATTTGGGGGAGATTCACAAGGAGTGGACTGCTGCTGGAGTCAGTGCTTCAAGAGCCACCACACACAGACGTATCCAGGACATGGGCTACAACTCATCTGTCGCATTCCTTGTAGACAACGCCAAAAGCATCTTAACTGGGCAAAGGAGAAAAAGCACTGGACTGTTGCGCAGTGGTCTAAGGTGTTGTTTTCCAGATGAAAGTAAATTTTGGATTTCTTTTGGAAATCGTGGTCCCAGAGTCTGGAGGACGCGTGGAGAGGCTACAATCCAAGCTGCCTGAGGTTTAGTGTGAAGTTTCCACAACCAGTGATGGTTTGGGGAGCCATGTCATCTGCTGGTGTTGGTCCACTGTGTTTTATCAAGACCAAAGTCAGCGCAGCCATCTACCAGGAAATGTTAGAGCACTTCATGGTTCCCTCTGCAGACAAGCTTTTTAGAGATGGAAATTTCATTTTCCAGCAGGACTTGGCACCTTTCCACACTGCCAAAAGTACCAATACCTGGTTTAAGAACCACAGTATCACTGTGCTTGATTGGCCAGCAAACTCATCTGACCTAAACCCCATAAAGAATCTATTTGGTATTGTCAAGAGGAAGATGAGAGACACCAGACCCAACAATGCAGACGAGCTGAAGGCGGCCATCAAAGCAACCTGGGCTTTCATAACACCTCAGCAGTGCCACAGGCTGATCACCTCCATGCCACGCCGCATTGCTGCAGTAATTCTTGCAAAAGGAGCCCCGACCAAGTATTGAGGCTGTTACTGTACAGACTTTTCAGTAGGCGCCAACATTTCTGAGTTTAAAATCATTTTTTCAGTTGGTCTTATATAATATTCTAATTTTCTGAGATAATGACTTTTGGGTTTTCATTGGCTGCAAGTTATAATCATCAACATTACCAGAAATAAACACTTGAAATAGATCCCTCTGTGTGTAATGACTCTATATAATATATAGGAATAGATCCCTCTGTGTGTAATGACTCTATATAATATATAGGAATAGATCCCTCTGTGTGTAATGACTCTATATAATATATAGGAATAGATCCCTCTGTGTGTAATGACTATATAATATATGTGTTTCTTTTTTTGTATTGAATTACTGAAATAAATTCACTTTCTGAGGGTATTCTAATTTATTGGGATGCACCTGTAAGTGATCTGGGAGACCCCCATAACAGCTCTAATAACTTTAAGCACTTTTCATGTGTCTTCTACTGCTGCCCATATTCACTATCAGGAGGAGAATTATGAAAAATCACTGCCAATTAATTCACCAGTTCCTTTATTTCTTCCTTAGAATTAAAATCAAAAGGAATATAACGTCTACTTGAGGAGCAAGGACTCTGGTCTGACAATTCCCTTTTGACCATATTTTTTACTAAATTTTTAATTAATGATTTAATGTCCTGAAACAGGAGAGAGATTCTTCAACCATCGTTTTCTCAAAGCAGTTTGTTATATGCTTTGCGTAACTTTTCTCTACCTAGGGTAAATTCTTTGCTCTTGGTCTTAGTTACCGCCTTTCTAGGCCTACCCTACAGAACACCAATAATAACCAGTCAGCATGATGCTCTACATCAACAAAGAGTACTCACCCCATCTCATGCATTGGAAACTACTGTGCTAGGAGGTGGTTTTAGGTCATTTGCACCACCTTTGGCATTATAGGATTGTCAATGCTGTTGTGTGTGTTGCTGCATTAACACTGGTAAGGAGTGTCTACAGCTTTTTTATAAACCTTAATAGGTTGAGGGAAGAGGGAAAAGGCTACCCTCACTAGCTCCAGGTTTGCTAAATCACCGATCTTTAAACACCCTTTCTGAAACCGGAAACAGCTGATGTCCTTAAGCCCCAACCTTGAACGTGGAAGTGGATGGTTACTATGCCTCGTGCATGCGTGCTCAAGTGTGTGTCATGTCATATACATCTTTGCCTCTGAATGGCCAACGCTATTACTCATGCGTTTCTGTAGAGTGTGCCAACATCAGCATGCTGTTATCTCCAGACTCAAACTGAGAACTATAATGCTCATGGCCGGTGTAGAGGCAGTGAGTGGGATTAGTAAACACACTGCTCCACAGGGGGACCCCGGGCTTACTCATTAGTGGGAAGTGGCTTGACTAAGCACCAACCACAAGGTGGACTCCAGGTACCACTCCCAGGGAAGTGACCGGGACGGTGGCAGCTGACCCCCAGGACAGGTAACGGACTCGGGAATAGACTAGTACAGGTGGGGTGACTGAAGCAACTGGACAGGCAGGTATGGGCAGGAATGGTGGGCACGGCGAGGGCTCACAGGTATGGGAAGGCAGGTACTGAAGGAGCTCATGACCTGACAACTAGCTAGGTAGACTGGAGACTGACTAACTAGAGGCATTGTGCAGGCACATCCCCAAATGGGAGGCAGCCTTGAATACACAGTGCTGCCTCTCAGCTTGGCAAGACCCTTCCCGGAGGGATATCTGGCTAGTTTCTGTGTCGAGACTCCTAACCAGGGCCGCCATCAGGGCATTACTACTGTGCCTGGTGTAGGGGGCCCGGTGAATAGAGGGGGCCCGGCCAGGCCCAGGGTAAATACTTATCTTTAGCCTCAGGCAGGATGGGCCCCTTCTCTTTACCAGGCCCCAGTCACAGGAGCAGCAGAGGGGCCCCGCAGTGTCGCTTCATTACCAGACATGTCTAATTTGCATGCGAAGGGGTGGAGCATGCAAATTAGCCATGTGCTGTAGTGGAGGCAGGGTCATTGGAGCAGAGCAGGGCACTGGCCCGTCATCACTGAGCCATCCAGCAGGTGGTGAGGTCATCACTCTGAGACCTTATTACACTCCTGCAACAGCAGCTGAGGTGGTGAGGACGTGGCAGCCTGTGGGACAGGTAAGCATTGTGAGCCGAAGATTTGATGATCTCTGCCCGGGCCCGAGCTGATCTCTGTCCAGGGGAAGGGAGGGCGCTGATCTCTGCCCGGGGCCCACGCTGATCTCTACCCGGGGCCCACTGATCTCTGCCCGGGGGGGTAGGCACTGATCTCTGCCTGGGGCCCGCGCTGATCTCTGCCCGGGGGAATGCGGGGGCGCTGATCTCTGCCTGAGATGGGGGGGGCGGCACTGATCTTTGCCCGGGGCCCACTGATCTCTGCTAAAGGCAGGGGGGAGCGCTGATCTCTGCCTATGGTTGCCCGCCGACCCCAGCCCCTGTCTTGCTTCAGCTAGATCAGGGGTGGGGAACCTCTGGCCTGTGGTCTCCTGGCCTCTCTGCTGTGAGCCTCCTGGCCTCTGCTGTGAGCCTCCTGGCCTCTCTGCTGTGAGCCTTCCTCTGCTGTGAGCCTCCTGGGTCTCTGCTTTTGAGCCTCCCTCGCCTGTGGCCTCCTGGCCTTCTGCTGTGAGCCTCCTGGCCTCTCTGCTGTGAGCCTCCCTCGGCTGTGAGCCTCCCTCGGCTGTGAGCCTCCTGGCCTCTTCTTTGAGCCTCCCTCTGCTGTGAGCCTCCTGGCCTCTCTGCTGTGAGCCTCCCTCTGCTGTGAGCCTCCTGGCCTCTCTGCTGTGAGCCTCCCTCTGCTGTGAGCCTCCTGCCTCCCACTGCTGTGTGCCACCCTCTCTCCAGTGCTGTCTGTGCTCCCTCAGTCCTGTTCCCTCTAGTGTTGTCCGTGCCACCGCCAGTACTGTTCGAGCCCCAGCCCCTCCTGTGATGTGTATATGCCCAAGTCCCTCCTGTGATGTATATACAGTACCTTGCGAAAGTATTCGGCCCCCTTGAATTTTTCAACCTTTTTCCACATTTCAGGCTTCAAACATAAAGATAAAAAAATTACATTTTATGGTGAAGAATCAACAAGTGGGACACAATTGTGAAGTTGACTGATATTTATTGCTTATTTTAATTTTTTGTAAAAAATAAATAACTGAAAATTGGGGCGTGCAATATTATTCATCCCCTTTACTTCAGTGCAGCAAACTCACTCCAGAAGTTCACTGAGGATCTCTGAATGATCCAATGTTGTCCTAAATGACTGATGATGATAAATATAATCCACCTGTGTGTAATCAAGTCTCCTTATAAATGCACCTGCTCTGTGATAGTCTCCGTGTTCTGTATAAAGTGCAGAGAGCATCATGAAGACCAAGGAACACAACAGGCAGGTCCGTGATACTGTTTTGGAGAAGTTTAAAGTCGGATTTGGTTACAAAAAGATTTCCACAACTTTAAACATCCCAAGAAGCACTGTGCAAGCGATCCTATTGAAATGGAAGGAATATCATACCTCTGCAAATTACCAAGACCCGGCCGTCCATCCAAACTTTCATCTCAAACAAGGAGAAGACTGATCAGAGATGCAGCCAAGAGGCCCATGATCACTGTGGATGAACTGCAGAGATCTACAGCTGAGGTGGGAGAGTCTGTCCATAGGACAACAATCAGTCGTACACTGCACAAATCTGGCCTTTATGGAAGAGTGGCAAGAAGAAAGCCATTTCTCCAAGATATCCACAAAAAGTGTCGTTTAAAGTTTGCCACAAGCCAGCTGGGAGAAAAACATGTGGAAGAAGGTGCTCTGGTCAGATGAAACTAAAATCGAACTATATGGGCACAATGCCAAACGATATGTAACAGCAACACAGCTCATCACCCTGAACACACAATCCCTACTGTCAAACATGGTGGTGTTAGCATCATGGTTTGGGCCTGCTTTTCTTCAGCAGGGACAGGGAAGATGGTTAAAAATGATGGTTAGATGGATGGAGCCAAATACAGGACCATTCTTGAAGAAAACCTGTTGGAGTCTGCAAAAGACCTGAGACTGGGACGGAGATTTGTCTTCCAACAAGACAATGATCCCAAACATAAAGCAAAATCTACAATGGAATGGTTCACAAATAAACGTATCCAGGTGTTAGAATGGCCAAGTCAAAGTCCAGACCTGAATCCAATCGAGAATCTGTGGAAAGAGCTGAAAACTGCTGTTCACAAACGCCTCCATCCAACCTCACTCAGCTCCAGCTGTTTACAAAGGAAGAATGGGCAAGAATTTCAGTCTCTCGATGTGCAAAACTGATAAAGACATACCCCAAGCGACTGCAGCTGTAATCGCAGCAAAAGGTGGCACTACAGAGTATTAATTTACAGGGGATGAATAATATTGCACGCCCCAATTTTCAGTTATTTTATAAAAAGTTTAAAATAAGCAATAAATTTCATTCAACCTCACAATTGTGTCCCACTTGTTGTTGATTCTTCACCAGAACATTAACATTTTTATCTTTATGTTTGAAGCCTCAAATGTGGGAAAAGATTGAATAATTCAAAAGGGGGCCGAATACTTTTGCAAGGCACTGTATATACCAGAATGTGCCCTGGAGGGGAATGTATAAAGCAAGAGGGGCCCAGGATGGGACATATATACCTAAACGGGGACATATATACAAAGAAAGGGACATTAAAAATAATTATATATATATATACATACTAGAAGGTGGCCCGATTCTACGCATCGGGTATTCTAGAACTTACGTATTGTGTAGTTCATGTATGATTTTTGTTATATATATATATATATATATATATATATATATATATATATATATATATATATATATATATATATATATATATATATATAAGCAAGAAGGCCTGCGGAGACACCATCACATGTTTCTCAACGATGGCAGGAAACTAGCCAGGTCTTTCACCGGGAAGGAACAACCACGAGAAGGGCAGTCTCAAGTCAAGGAGACCACCTATGCCAAACATGGTATCCATCCACAGACAGCCGTTTCGGGGTATTTGCCCCTCATCAGTGTGGAGTAGGAATCCTACTCCACACTGATGAGGGGCAAATACCCCGAAACGGCTGTCTGTGGATGGATACCATGTTTGGCATAGGTGGTCTCCTTGACTGGAGACTGCCCTTCCCGTGGTTGTTCCTTCCCGGTGAAAGACCTGGCTAGTTTCCTGCCAGCGTTGAGAAACATGTGATGGTGTCTCCGCAGGCCTTCTTGCTTTGAATATTTCCCAGAGGGCATTGCTCTAGAATCACTGCGTTGAGAAACACGTGATGGTGTCTCCGCAGTGGTGGATGTTGATCTCCCTAAGGTCAACCATCCTTGCTCATATATATATATACACATACATCATATACATACATATATATACATACAGTTAGGTCCAGAAATATTTGGACAGTGACACAATTTTCGCGAGTTGGGCTCTGCATGCCACCACATTGGATTTGAAATGAAACCTCTACAACAGAATCCAAGTGCAGATTGTAACGTTTAATTTGAAGGTTTGAACAAAAATATCTGATAGAAATTGTAGGAATTGTACACATTTCTTTACAAACACTCCACATTTTAGGAGGTCAAAAGTAATTGGACAAATAAACCAAACCCAAACAAAATATTTTTATTTTCAATATTTTGTTGCGGATCCTTTGGAGGCAATCACTGCCTTAAGTCTGGAACCCATGGACATCACCAAACGCTGGGTTTCCTCCTTCTTAATGCTTTGCCAGGCCTTTACAGCCGCAGCCTTCAGGTCTTGCTTGTTTGTGGGTCTTTCCGTCTGAAGTCTGGATTTGAGCAAGTGAAATGCATGCTCAATTGGGTTAAGATCTGGTGATTGACTTGGCTATTGCAGAATGTTCCACTTTTTAGCACTCATGAACTCCTGGGTAGCTTTGGCTGTATGCTTGGGGTCATTGTTCATCTGTACTATGAAGCGCCGTCCGATCAACTTTGCGGCATTTGGCTGAATCTGGGCTGAAAGTATATCCCGGTACACTTCAGAATTCATCCGGCTACTCTTGTCTGCTGTTATGTCATCAATAAACACAAGTGACCCAGTGCCATTGAAAGCCATGCATGCCCATGACATCACGTTGCCTCCACCATGTTTTACAGAGGATGTGGTGTGCCTTGGATCATGTGCAGTTCCCTTTCTTCTCCAAACTTTTTTCTTCCCATCATTCTGGTACAGGTGGATCTTGGTCTCATCTGTCCATAGAATACTTTTCCAGAACTGAGCTGGCTTCATGAGGTGTTTTTCAGCAAATTTAACTCTGGCCTGTCTATTTTTGGAATTGATGAATGATTTGCATCTAGATGTGAACCCTTTGTATTTACTTTCATGGAGTCTTCTCTTTACTGTTGACTTAGAGACAGATACACCTACTTCACTGAGAGTGTTCTGGACTTCAGTTGATGTTGTGAACGGGTTCTTCTTCACCAAAGAAAGTATGCGGCGTTCATCCACCACTGTTGGCATCCGTGGACGCCCAGGCCTTTTTGAGTTCCCAAGCTCACCAGTCAATTCCTTTTTTCTCAGAATGTACCCGACTGTTGATTTTGCTACTCCAAGCATGTCTGCTATCTCTCTGATGGATTTTTTCTTTTTTTCAGCCTCAGGATGTTCTGCTTCACCTCAATTGAGAGTTCCTTAGACCGCATGTTGTCTGGTCACAGCAACAGCTTCCAAATGCAAAACCACACACCTGTAATCAACCCCAAACCTTTTAACTACTTCATTGATTACAGGTTAACGAGGGAGACGCCTTCAGAGTTAATTGCAGCCCTTAGTGTCCCTTGTCCAATTACTTTTGGTCCCTTGAAAAAGAGGAGGCTATACATTACAGAGCCATGATTCCTAAACCCTTTCTCCGATTTGGATGTGAAAACTCTCATATTGCAGCTGGGAGTGTGCACTTTCAGCCCATATTATATATATAATTGTATTTCTGAACATGTTTTTGTAAACAGCTAAAATAACAAAACTTGTGTCACTGTCCAAATATTTCTGGACCTAACTGTATATTGTTGTGTGTAGTTGCCAGTGTTTGTGTAGGGCGCTGTACATGTTCTGGGTGTTGTCTGGGTGTGACGGGGGGTGAGAGCGGTGCTGTATGTGTGTTGCGTGTGTTGCGTTATTTGTGGAGCGCTGTGTGTCTGTAGCGTTGTGTGTGTGTGTGTTGCGCGGTTTGTGTGTGTGTGTGTGTGGTGTGTTTGGGGGGGAGGTATGTTTTGTGCAGTGTGTGTGTTGTGCGGTATGTACGTATATTTATGTATGCCGCGGTGTTTGTGTGTTCGGTGTTGTGTGTGTGCAGCGTTGTCTGTGTGTGTGGGTGTCTGTGTAGGGCGGTGTTTGTGGTTCCCAGTGTGTGTGTCGTGTGTTGTGCAGTGCACGTGTGTGTGTGTGTGGGTGTGTTGCGCGGTTTGTGTGTGTGTGTGTGTGTGTTGGGGGGAGGTGTGCACTTCCCATCGTGCTCCATCCCCCATGCTGCGCACCCCCCATCGTGCTCCATCCGCCATGCTGCGCATTCCCAAACGTGCTCCATCCGCCATGCTGCGCACTACCAAACGTGGTCCATCCGCCATGCTGCGCACTCCCAAACGTGCTCCATCCGCCATGCTGCGCATTCCCAAACGTGCTCAATCCGCCATGCTGCGCACTCCCAAACGTGCTCCATCAGCCATACTGCGCACTCCCAAACGTGCTCCATCCGCCATACTGCGCACTCCCCATCGTGCTCCATCCCCCATGCTGCGCACTCCCAAACGTGCTCCATCCGCCATGCTGCGCATTCCCAAACGTGCTCCATCCACCATGCTGCGCACTCCCAAACGTGCTCCATCCGCCATGCTGCGCACTCCCAAACGTGCTCCATCCGCCATGCTGCGCACTTCCAAACGTGCTCCATCCGCCATGCTGCGCACTCCCAAACATGCTCCATCCGCCATACTGCGCACTCCCCATCGTGCTCCATCTCCCATGCTGCACCAGCATCAGCTTCTCTACCCGCATCAGCCTCTCTCCTCCCAGCATCAGCCTCTCTCCTCCCAGCATCAGCCTCTCTCCTCCCAGCATCAGCCTCTCTCCTCCCAGCATCAGCCTCTCTCATCCCAGCCTACCCCAGCCTCAGCCTCCCCCAGCATCAGCCTCTCTTCTCTCAGCCTCCCCCCTCCCAGCCTTCCCCAGGATCAGCCTCTCTCCTCCCAGCCTCCTCCAGCACGCCGTGCTCCTCTGCCGACACTCACAGATCCAATCGCATACACTCACACACACACACACACACACACACACACACACACCCCCGATCGCATACACTCACGCACACACACATTGACGATATTACACATACGTGCTCACACTCACAACATCCGGAGATACCACATGCTTCTGGCCATGTGATCCTCCGGCAGGTCCTGGAAGCTCACTGCACAGTATCGCCGCCGAGAAGCAAGCGATATCCCAGGATGTTGTGAGTGTGTGGATGCGATGTGAGGTGTGTGTGAGAGTGTGATCTGATGTGTGTGTGTGCGTGCGTGTGCATGTTCCGCCGCTGCAGGACCTTGATGCGCTGGTAACTATGCTACCATGGTTACCAGCGTATCTCGTCGAGCCCACACCAGCATACGGCGAAAAGCCCAGCAATGCGAGGGTATGTGTCGGCTGGGTTGGCGGCGTACGCTGATGTGGGCTCCCGAGGGTACAGTACTCACCTGGGAGTCGTGGCTCCGTGACAGTGTCGGTTCGGGGAATGCGTGGGGGGCGGGGCCAGAGCTAGTATGCATTGCGTGAGGGGGCGGGGCGTGGCCGAGAGGCCAATCTGTGGGGGGACGGAGCCTAGGCGAGCGGCCGGCCAATCCGTGTGGGGGCGCAGCCTGGGCGAGCAGCCAATCCGTGCGGGGGGCGGGGCCATGGCGAGCCCAGCGGCCAATCAGCTTTGTGTCACCGTAAGGACACAATTTTGGAGCAAGACAGACGGAGACAGAGGCAAATATATATATATTATATATTTATATTACACATGTTTTTCCAAGAGGGGCAGTGAGACTGGAGGAGGTTTGACGGGTGGGGCCGAGCTGGGGTGGAGCCTGGGCGGAGTCCCAAGGGGGCCCGAAAATGTTGCTAGTATGCGGCCCTGCTCCTAACAGAGGCTCCATGGAATTTTTTGATTTGCATATTTCCCAGGGGGAAATGCACCTAGGATTTCACTGTGTTGAGCGCCCTCATTGGCAGTGTTTTCTCTGGCTGGTCTCCCCGAGATCAGTGATTGTTTTTTCTTGTAGGCTGAGAGACCGTTCCTGGAAGTAGCACACCGGCCCCTTTAAGAGGAGGGCCGGTGTGCACGCACAAGTCTTAAGCGCACTCCCAGGAACCCGGTGTGGCATGTACAGGGCCGGGAAGGGAAGGAGGCAGCAGAGAACGTGGATGGCTGTACGGCAGCAGGGAAGGACGCGACCTGGCATCAATGCAGAGATGCCGGCGCTACATGTACTCAGATATGGCCAGTCAGGGTGCGTGCTCCTCACATGTTGTGTCATATCTGGCCCCAACTTCCGAAGCCAGAAGCGACCCACTGAAAACAGGATGGTGTCTTCGGTTACCTCCGGCTCCAGACTCTCCTTCCCTAAACCAAGGTAAGGGTAGCAGCCAAGATTCACCGTCCCCGGGATCCATGCCTGCAATACGGGATAACGTCTCCCTCCTCCCGTTCCTGGAGAAATCTCCCTAGGTACATTACTTTTCACATCGCAGAGCAGTAGGTCTACTCTTCCTGTTCTTAAGTGGAGAACCCCTCAAAGTTCCCCAAGCTAATACTTGCTGTGAGTCAGTTGGTATACGATGAGTAAGAGGACACACCCTGAATTATTCTTTAACTACTCAGACGGGTTTAGAGCGATTAAATGCAACATGAAAAGATCGCAATATAGATTCAACAACATTAGAATACAGGTCATAGAACAGATCTGCTTTTATTGAGGTCACTATGATAGGCGTCATGGGACAAGTCATCACTAATGCAAACTGCTAGAAATACATTGTGGAAATTTACATCCATATGTGCAGCATCGTCTGCAGTTGAAAAATACTAATGTACACAATGTTGTATAGAGATTTAGCTGTTGGTGCAATGTTTGCTTTGGCACATCGTCTCCAAATGGCACTTTTTCCATTGAATCTTATTCTTTGGTGTTATAGCAACTGGTTTCTAGATAAAGAGGTGCCAATTTGCAGTGGTCAGGGATGTTCTTTGGTCCTTAAGGCACGACACCAAGTTTGCGGCCCACCTCTGTAAATGCCTGCACACAGTGGTCAATGTCCTCATCACTGTGAGCTGCAGAAATCTGGACACGGATGCGAGCTTTCCCTTTAGGGACCACGGGGAAGCTAAATCCGATGACATAGATACCTGAGGGACAGGGGGACAAAAAAAAAACCAAAAACAACAAAAGTATAGTTAATATACATTAGGTTACAGTACATAGATGACATTGTAGCAGGTCACTTGACTATACTGTGTCGTGAGCATCATGGATGAAACCTAGGTGCTGATGGCTGGATCACTGATACCAGGTCCTCATCTAAGAGAAGAGGACTCCGGACATAGGGGATATTTATACCCAAACAGTACTAAACGTCTAGTTATGGATCTTTTCCAGATTGAAAGCATAGCCATTTACTAGCACAACTAGGTGGCTGGTCATGGCCACTTTATTTTTACTTTGGATGTTGCTGCATCGTTGAACAAATCCTTGGATTCACACTGTATGTGGGCATTACGTTCGGCACATGCACCGGAAGATGCTAAAAACTATTATTGCCCAAATTTGTACTTTTTATACATAGATCGTCAATATATCTGTGCACAAAAACATTTTTTTCCCTTCTTTTTCGTCAATGGGAGTCAGTGACTAAAACACAATGTGAACCTATCCTTACGGGGTGCATAGAGCAGGTTCTACAGTTTCACCTGTAAAGCCTGGTTACTTTGACACATATTAGGGTTACGTTTCCACAATAAGTACTTAATGTTGTAGATTATCTGCACCTATTAGCTAAATCAGGTTACATGCATTTTTTTTTTTCATTGTGTTTTTAACTTGTTTTTTTAAGCCTTTTATCTACGGATTTTCTGCATCCTATGCAAGTCTATGGGGAAGATCCGCATATAAAACTGCATATGTTGGCAAGACATATTGACATGTTGCGGATTTAAAATCAGTGCAATTTATTTAAATGCTATCCACCTTACTGGATCTGTAAGATACAGAGAAAATACGCAGCATCAAACTCATCGTGGAAACGTATCCTAAATAGTATGGATCGTCTCCACATATCAGCAGAAAAATAAAAGCTACAATTTCTAAAATGAGAATTAAAAAAAAACAAAAAAAAACAAAAACAAAACCGGAGTCTATACAAGGTGTGTTCACATTTACAAATCACACACAAGTGCGTACAAATTTTCCTTTATACCCATATATTTTTTTTTTTTTTTTTTTTTTTTTACTGCACTATTCTAAGTCCTGTTGTGTATAAATACGTGACTCTTCAGATTTTGTGTTATACCATGCCTGATGAAGAGACCTGAGTAGTCTCGAAAGCTTGCAATTATTACCATCTTTTCAGTTAGCCATTAAAAGGTATCAACCACTGAGGACTCTCTGTTCTTTTAAACAATTTTTTTACCTTTATACCCATCAATTTTTTTAAATCTACTGATAGCAAAACAAAAAGAAAATTAAAAACTGCCCGGTGAACCAGACATGTCACCTTGCCCACTCTGTTTATTGCCACCAAAGTCATTAATACACACCTCTTTCTAACATCTCATCCGCCATAGATGAAGCCAGTCTGGCATCGCCAAGCATTACTGGACAGATTGGATGATCCTTCCCGGCAATGGTGAAGCCTGCAGTCGTCATCTTGTTACGGAACCTAAAAAGCAGAATTAAGTGTGGACAGATACATATTGTAATAAAGTACAGAGTATAAATGGTAGAAGTAAGTCAAAGCCTGACTGCACTAAAAGCCTAAATAAAGAAATAAATTCTGGTGACACTTTTCACCTGCATCCAGATATAGCGGAGATAGGCACAATGGAAATTGGAGCTTTAGGCTATGTGCGCACGTTGCGTACTAGCCCTGCAGAAATTTCTGCAGCGATCTGAAGAGCACATGTGCGCTTTAGATCGCTGCAGAAATGTCCGTAGTGAGCGCCGATTCCATGCGCTCTGCCTGCAGCTCCTGCCATAGACAGAGCAGGAGCTGCCGGCAAAGCGCAGGAAAGAAGTGACATGTCACTTCTTTTTGCGCAGCGCTTCGGCAGTAGCCGAAGCGCTGCGCTCTGAGACGCCACGTGCGCATGGCCCCTGCACAATCTCCATAGACTGTGCAGGGGACGCAGGACGCATGCAGTTACGCTGCGCTGCAAAGCGCAGCGTAACTGCATGAATTTACGCAACGTGCGCACATAGCCTTAGCCTCGTATGTATGCATGTATGTATGTATGTGTATATATAGGCTAAAGCTCCAATTTCCATTGTGCTATATCTCTGCTATATCTGGATGCAGGTGAGAAGTGTCACCAGAATTTATTTCTTTATTTAGGCTTTTAGTGCAGTCAGGCTTTGACTTACTTCTACCATTTATACTCTGTATACTTTTTATTTTTTTAGATATTTTGATAGGTCTCTAGATAAACAGAATTCTTGCTTATCTTGCTCTAGCACCTGGTGCCCATTAAAATCATGCATGTTTTGAGAGAGATAGATATCAATATGTCCATGATTTTAGTGGGCACTATGTGCTATAGCAAAACAGGCAAGAATTCTATTGAGCTATAATTGGAAAGAGATGGACAAATACCTGTCCATCTATCTCAAAACACTATGTTCTTTAGCAAGAGAAGCAAGAATTGATCAACCAATGCACAGGACCAGCAGATTGGTATCTAGCTGTCCACACTGGATATAGGAGTACAATGACTAGTTGTCAGCACATTTCTAGTATCAATTTGCCCTTCATGAATGGCAACATGCCAGGGAATGGTTGGGCCTCTATGTCTCCATTCCTAGTTATTTCCATTACATTTAGTAATCTTTGTGCACATCATTGGTGTATATAAAAGAAAAATGAAAGGATAGCAAAAAAAAATTAAAAAAAAAATCCCCCTCCAATTGACCAACTATTACCTTATAAGCAACACTCATTTTCCTGTCCTTGTTTGATAACAGTATCATGGTGTGCAGTGTAATTGGGACTGATCTGCTCATTCCTTATATATTAGTTATCATCCCTAATATAAAGCCCTTTATTTACAGGACTGATAGATGCTCTGTGAGAAGTATATTATTCACTTTGTCCTTTCCTTGTGTTCTGCCTGTAGCCATCTAAAACTCTGTCCTTACCGTGTGGTTTTTGCAGACATAGATTGTGCAATTTCATTGCTTTCCATCAAGAGGTCTAGAGCTTTGGAGGCGCTGCCGACCACAGCGGGAGGAAGAGTATTCGAGAAAAGGTATGGTCGCGAGCGTTGCCGTAGCAGGTCAATTAAAGGCTTTGGTCCTGTTGTATAACCACCTAGAAAGATACATGTATTTAATAGGAGACTGGACAAAAATGATATCAACGGTATGTAAATTACAAATCGAGAACTAACTTTCTGTATATAAAATGGATTGGTATACAACCCAAATGGCCATGGAAAAACATGTCAGACCATGAGCACAATTACTTAAATCGGGCAGAGGGGAAAAAGTTCATCGCTAATAAGTGGATATCAGAAGATCCAGCTGACATTTGCGCGATCACTCAGCTTTAGGGCACGCTGACACAAGAGTAAACATCGGATGAGTGCTATCCGGTGTTTTAGCATTCGCTCCAATGTTAGGCTACGGGCAATTCAGAATGAGAAGGGGAGGGGGAACAAACAAAAACACAGCATGCTGTGATTGGCAGCGTGTATTGGATATTGTGCACCCATTCAGGGCTATGGGTGTGTGTAAAATATCGAAATGCACTTGGATGTCATCCGGAGTGCAGTCAGATTTATGGTGACCGACAATAGAGAAGATGGAGAAATTAAGTTCTTTGTCTTCTGACCCATGATCAGATTCTTGCATTCAAAATAATCAAATTACAGTAAATAACACTTGGCACAAACTCTGATGAGTGTCATTTGCATAATTGGCCCGATTCTCTCACATGAGAGTATATATAGCCTTGTGACTCCTGCCTTTAAAGGAAATCTGTCACCAGATTTGTCCCTTATAAGCGGTCGCCACTACCAGTGATCCCTTATATACAGTATTCAGCCCAGGCCGATCTGTATAACGTAAAAAAGACCTTTATTATACTCATTTAGGGGGAAGTTGGGTCCAATGGGTGTCTCGTCTCGGTCAGGCGCCTCCTTTCTTCCTTCAATCATAGTCTCCTTGCCAGCACCATGTGGATGACGCATCCCACATCATCCACACAGAGGCCTCCATTGCGCTCCTACGCACATACACTTCTCTCTACTCTGCTGAGGGCAGAGCAAAGTACTGTATAGTGCAGGCATGAGGAAAGGTCAAAGAACGCTCACACATTCGCACTACAATACTTTCATCTGCCCTCAGCAGCGCAGATGACGTAGAAAGTGTTATCCACACGGAGTGACATGCCCACGGGGTCTGGGGGGGGTTACTAGTCACAGGGCCGGTGCAGGGAGTGGGATGTCACAGTGGTTCCGTGACCCCGGCGGTGTCAATGGTGGGGATGGTAGTTCTTCGTGATGCCACCTGTGATGTGCGGCTGTGATATGGCAGCCGCCACTGCAAGAGGTTTCCTCTGAGGGCCAATGGTAATACAGCTAGGTTGGTATAGCTCTCCACGGGCAGAGCTCGGGCCCACAGGGAGAATGGGAGTAGTCGTCCACTCTAATGAAGGAGCGCAGGAAGGATTGGACGAAACAGCGATTGCAGTTTAAGTTCTATACTCACTGAGATGTCACCGCCTTTGTACTGCCAGACTCCGATGTGATGGGCCCAAGCCGATCCCGGATAGTTCGGAGGCCAGAACCGGTGTTTCTGTCTGAGTCCTTCCTCCCTGTACTGTGTGGTGTGAGTCCCTGCGGCCTGAAGCCACGCGGGGAACCGGGTCCCTGGATGAACCCAGTTTGTCCCGTATAGCAGGTAGCGCAAGTCCGTGACTCATGCCACTCTATTGTCATGACTCCTGGCTCAATATGCTGCTCTGCCCCATGCGCTTTGTGTGGGCCAGAAGACTTGAAATCTTCTGCCCAGCGGATTCTGCTGGTGGGACGTGAAGTGCCCACCAGCCTAGGGCTCCGCACCCTAAAGTGCGCTCGGTCCTAAGTGAGCTATGGTGCAGCTCTCCCCTCAGCGACCATGTTCTGCTGCGTCTAACTTCTTCCGTGTCTTTTCCAGATTGTCTGTATGTGTGTCTGTCACCTCACTCCCCTGTGACAAGCCCCTCCCCCTGGGTTCCTGAACTAGTGAGCAGAGAGTCCACTACATTAGTAATGGCCATCCCCAATATCTCTACCCTAGCCCGGTCCCAGTGAGAGGGCATCTATCTGTATGTTGTGATGGATTGTGGTGGTTTACCGGCAATGACCTCCTCTGTACTTGGGATGAATACTGCACGACTGGTAAGGTGCAGCACCTGATGGCGACTGAAACCTCAGGGGCACCACAGGAGCAGGGAGGGAGGACGGCGAATAAAGGAAGAGAGGAGGAGCCGACTGAGACCAGCAACGCCAATCAAAAAGGACGCCCCCTAGGTGAAAGATGTTTTTTTACGTTATATAGAGCAGCTTGGGCTTTTATATACAGTATCCTAGAATGCTGTAAATAAGGGCTCACTGGTGCTGGCTGCAGGTTATAGGGGACAAATCTGGTGACAGGTTCAGACAGGCAGATTTTTGGTTAGTGTGTTGTCCATGTACATAGACTAATCACGGGTACATTCCTGACCATAAGAAGATTGATGAGTGCTGACCTGCAGCTCCACCGAGTGCTTTGCCAAGAGTGGAATTTACAATTGTCACCTGGTCCATGACACCCAAAAGCTCATCTGTACCCCTGTCAATGAGAAAGGATGGGTGAGTAAGACTTTCCCCACACACATTTACAATTCTCTCTGTTCTCTGTTTTTTGAAAGAAGTTTAGAAAGTGAAGGAAACAAATCTCTGCTTCAATATGTAGACTTGTCCTTGTGTGTTCAACCTTTGGTACCCCCTATGGCAAGAGCATGCTTGTTACATAGACTTTGGGGAATGTCTATGTTGGTCCACACTGCCACCATGGAGTCCTTGAGTTGGGAGATCTTTGGGTCACTGCACCCCACAGCAGCTTCCTTGGTGGATATTAGGGTATGGATGTGACTTGTATATGGACTTCTATCCATATAAAATAGAAGGCGTAAAGATGTTGCACTTTAAGCATTTTTGTGTCATCCTGAAAGCTACTACTTTCTCAGAAGAGGGCAAGTCTAATGCAGGCATCACACGATACGATCTATCATGTGATCGTACCCGCCCCGTCGTTTTTGCGTCAAGGGCAATTAGTTGCCCATGGCGCACAAAGTCGTTAAACCCCCGTCACACATACTTACCTGCTGAGCGATGTCGCTGTGGGCAGTGAACATCCACTTCCTGAAGGGGGGGGGCGTTCGGCGTCACAGTGTCGTCACACAGCCGCCGGCCAATAGAAGCGGAGGGGCGGAGATGAGCGGGACGTAAACATCCCGCCCACCTTCTTCCTTCAGTATTGCTGGCGGCCGCAGGTAAGCTGCAGTTCATCCTTCCCGGGGTGTCACACGGAGCGATGTGTGCTACCCCGGGTACGATGAACAACCGGCGAAAAAGAAGAATAAACAATTTTTAAAAATAAAAAACAATGTGTAACAGATACACGATTTGTAACCAATTTGCGATCGTTCTGAGACGCTCGTAGGTGTCACACGAAACAACGTCGCAAACGATGCAGGATGTGTGTCACGAAAACCGTGACCCCGACGACATATTGCACAATGGATCGTCTCGTGTGACGCCCGCATAAGTGTTGAGAACATCTAATGTCATGTCAGATTATTCAAGGTCTGGGTATAAAATACAATGACAGCTCTACATGGCATAGCCACCAGGGTTTTTGATCTGTAGTTGCTCCATGTAAATGTTATTGTATTGTGCAAATTCTGACCGGGAAAAGACTAGAATAACCAATGCCTCTGGTAGCCATCAGCAACCCTGCTGTTGTCCTGCACTGGGTATTTTATAAGATCCTTCCCCTCCAGCTCATGCATTATGTAAAATGCCAGAAGACTATAGTGATGCAGATGGTTGCTGTCTGCTACAATTATCTCACAGTCTTTTGAGGGATGACGTGTAAGGCCACGTTCCAACCATGAGTATTTGATGTTGCAGATTGTCTGCAGCATTTCTGCACCAATTAGGTTACTTGCATTTTTTAGTGGTTTTTTTTGTTTTGTTTTTTATCTACAGGTATTTTTAATCATATTCATAATGCTGCGTTTTTTGTATGTCATACTATCATTGATACTCCTGGTATAAGCCTTTGACAACATTTTTGATAGGCATGTGTTTTTTTTTTACCTGCGGATTTTCCACATCTAATGCAATCCTATGGGGATATACACACAAAAGTCGTCTTGCGGATATGCGGAGTGTGGACATTTTAGGTAGTTCAAAACATGCTCCACAGTTCAGTTTACGTTGCGTAAAAAAAAAAAAAAAAAAAAAAGTAGATTTTTGGTACTCTCCATAAAATCTGTTTCTCTTCATTAGCGGACGCACAACCATGGGATAGTCTGCTGACACAGATATTACATAGCATAAAGAAATTAGCTCGTTCACAGTAGACTGTACCTTGCCTGCCAGTGATCGGCTTTCACAGTGAGAAGAACAAGAGTCAAAGAAATATGGCATAAAAAGAAAAAATAAAAATAAATATATAGTACAATAAAGTACTAAGAGAAGAACAATATAAGGACACACCCAACCAGGCATCCATGAGGGGGAGCAGTGTCCCTCAATGAAGACTAATAAGAAATAGATTTTACAGTGAGTAACAAAAATCTACTTTCCTCGATTACTTCATTGAGGGATACAGGACCATGGAACATCCTAAAACTGTCCCTGGAATGGGAAAAGAAAATAAGTAAACATTCTGTCTAAACCACAGAACTTACTGGTGAGGCTCAAAATTGGAGGCTTGAGGTTTTGCTACCTGCAGAATCTTTCTGCCCAAGCCTCCATCTGCTGATACAAAGGTGTAGACCTTGTAACACTTCAATAAAAAAGGTATGTACTGATGCCCAGATAGCTGCCTTACAGAGCTGTAGGGCTGGAACCTAATAAAAAGCCGCGAAGGGAAACACCCACCACCTAGGTAGAATTTGCCATGAAGCTAAACAAGGAAGCCATGTTCTTCAATTTACAAAGCTGAACAAATTGCTTTGATCCAGCAGGAGATAGTCACTTTGGAAGAGGCCTGACCCTTGTGAGGCTCATTTGGCAGGACAAATAAGAAAATCGGACAGCTTAAAGAGGGCGGTGGCCTAAAAGTAATAATGTAGGGCCCTAGCCACATTCAGACTGTGCAATATCTTTTCAAATTGGATAAGATGGAGAGGGGCAAAAAGAAGGTAAAACAATGTCCTCATTAAGGTGAAAAGTCAAAATGACTTTGGGGAGGAATGTCGAAATCTGCCTCAGCACAACTTCATCTTGATGAAGAACAAGGTAGGTAGCGCAGCAAGAAAGCACCGCCAACTCCGAAACCCTTATAATGGAGGTGATGACTATAAGAAAAGCCCCCTTTTGGGACCAGAGATGAGTCGGGATTTCTCTGATGGGTTTTAAGGAGGCAAACTGAAGAACCCCCAAAACCAAGCTAAGATCCTAGAAATCAGGGTGTGAAAAAGTCTTGATCTGTAGCTTCACAGCCAAATGTCTCTGAAATAAGAAAGCCAGGGCAGAAACCTGGCCCTTAACGGAGATAAGCGCCAGCCCTGTCTCTAATCCGGACTGCAAAAAGGAAAGAACTGCCAGCAAAGAATAAGATATTGGAGAAGTAACAGTAGACTTGCACCAGCAAAAGTATGCTCTAAGTGCGATGCCCTAATCATGGTCTGAATAACTGACTCCGAAAGACTTGACCTCCTCAGAACAGTGGCCTTAACAGCCATGCCGTTAAAGCAAGCGACTGCAAATTGTGGTCGTAGAATGGAACCTGGAACAAAAAGGTCTGGGCCCTCTGGAAGAGGCCACGGAACAATGCCCAGTAGGTCGATGACGTCCAAATACCAGGACCTCTGAGGGCAAACTGGAACCACCAGAACTACCGGAATCCTCTTTACTGTAATCTACTTGAGAAGACTGGGAAGAAGAGGTAGAGGTGTGTAGATGTGGCGCCCTGGACTAGCCAGGTCGTCACAGATAACACACAAACACCCCCACCCCCATCAGACAGGGACAACAGCCAAAACAAAAACCCTTGTTGCCCCCCTCCAGTGTCTGATGTCCACATCAGGTGGGGCAGAGCCAAGCGGTTGGCCCCACCCACCGAGGAGTACACAGGTCTGGAGGCGGGAAAAGTGACAGATAGAGTTTGGAGTTTGAAGTGAGAGGAGTGAGCACTTGGGTGTCTGGGTTTGTGGCCCAGGCACTGACAGCAAGGTTGGCAGACGGTGGTGGCCGTCTGCAGGAGTGGTGAAGCAACGTGGAACCGTAGGACTGGGGTCAGGCGTTGGCCTGCCGGTACCGACCGGGGAGCGAAGTGAAGCCAGCACACACAGGCACGGCCATAGGACCCAGACCAGGCTTGGAGCCGCCGACAATAGTCAAATCCGAATGTGACCGGAACCCCAGGGGTTTCCTAACAACCAAAGACCCGATAGAAGGAAACTGCCCACACCGTGAGGGTATACAGCTACCGCCTAAGGCTAGAGAGCCTAGGGCCAGCACCTGCGGGCAAACAGGCTCCTCCAGCATCCATCCACCGGGGAGCGGACTACCATTGGGGATCCATAGTAGTCAACTGAGAACATCAAGGTGCAGGGAAAGACAGCCGCCATCACCTGTCCGGGGAGAGACACTGCCTCCCCGTCACCTCACCGGGCCCCGGGACCACCGACCCCTACCCACGGAGGGGGAAAACAACATCCCAGCTGCTCCCCACCATCGCTCCCGGGATCCCCGTCACCAGAAGCGGTGGTGCCCATCTTCATCACAACCCGTGGGTGGCGTCACGGACTAAATCCTCCAAACCAACCACCCCTTTCACTCACGGGCGAGGAGCGCCGCTCGAGTCCCCGGATCCGGCCCACCGCTCGAGCCACCGAGCAGCCGCAGCAGCACCGGACCCGAGCGTTAGCGAGCGACCAGCAGCGGCGGCGTCCTCCCCGCCCGCGACATAGAGACATTGCAACAATAACTAGGACCAAGAGATTGCCTGCGGGTCCAGTGTTCTTGCACCAAATTTCATCACCTTGTGGTTTAGCCTGGAAGTCATTAGATTAACATCTGGAGTGCCCCACCAAAGACAAATCTGATCGAAAACCTCCAGGTTAAGTGCCTAGTCTCTAACTGCTGACGGCTGAGTAAGTCTGGCGCCCAACAGTCGATTCTAGATAAACCACAGAAATCGTGTCTTCTGCCCACTCCAGGTTCCTTGCCACCTCCAACATGGTGGAACAACTTCTTGCCCCCAGCCCCTGACTATTGATATATGCTACCGCTGTGGCACTATTTGACTGAACCCTGGCTGGCAGTTCTTAAAGTAGATGCTGCCAATGAAGAAAAGCCAAAAGGATCGCCCTCAGTGCTTAGAACATTGAGTGGGAGAAGCTTCTCCTGACTGTCCCATGTCCCTTGCGTTGAGAAACAGCAAAAAACTGCCCCTATCTGATTAGGCTGGCATCCTAGATCAAAACCTGCCACTTAATGGGGCAAAAGGAGCGACCTTAAGTCAGAAGGGGAAAGGTCAACCACCACTTGAGGGACTGACAGCAGTGAAGTGGAAGACAAACAGACTGATCTAGGGACTGTAACAATTTGTCCTAGTAAGCTAGAAGAGTGTTCTGCAACTGTCTTGAATGTAACTGACCAAATGGGACTGCATTGAATGGCACCACTATCTGACCTAAGACCCTCATACAAAACCAAAAGGTAATGTTTGCCCAGATGTCTCAGAGTCGGATTGAAGAGCTACCCTCTTCTCTTCTGGAAGAAAGATAGACCCCTGGAGCTGTGCCAAAATTATCTCCAAAAAGAGAAGCCACTGAGTAGGAATTATTGTGGATTGAGTCCGGTTGACAATCCAGTCTAATTGGTCCAGGGTGCATAAAACGATCTTCAAGCTCTCTAAATTCTGAGACTTTGTGGAAGCCTTGAAGAGAATGTCGTCCAAATAGGCTATCACCACTATTCCCTTGGAGTGAAGGAGTGCCATTATTGGTGCCAAGATCGTCATATATATACTCTGGGCACTGAGGCCAAACTTCGAAAGGCAGAGCAGGTAGGCAGGTACCCTGGTCTAGTCAAACAGAGAGGATACAGACTGAATGGTACAGACTACTCTGTGTCACAAAAATAAAAGAAAAAAAATATTGTTAACCCAACATCTAAGACGGGTCTAAACCAGACCTAGTCTCCAACTGACAGAAAAAAAAACTGAGAAGGATGATTACCAGCAGGCAAGGTATTGTCTGCTGGGGGGGAGCCAATTTTTTTATGCTGTGTAATATCAGTGTCAGCCTCCAGGTGGCAGCACACTTTCCCAAAGTTCTGTCCCCCAACGAAGTGACTGAGAAAAAAACCTATAGAAGTACCATCCACTTTGCTGGGACTGTAAGGCTACTTTCACACATCAGTTTTTTGCCATCAGGTTCAATCCGGAAAAAAACGGGTAAAACGGATCCGGTACCGCATCCGTTTTTTCCCCATAGACTTGCATTGGTACCGGATTGTACCGTATGGCTTTGCGGTGCATCCGTTTTTTTCCGGATGCGGCAAAATTTATCAAAGCGGCGGCCGGAGGCAACGTATCTTGCAACGTTTTTTTGTCCGGCAAAAAAACCGCATCGCGCCGGATCCGGCGCGATACGGCGTGTTTTACAATGAAAGCCTATGGACGCCGGATCCGGCGCAATGCGGTAAAAAATGGATGCGGCTACCGGATCCGTTTTTGTAAACTGCGCATGCACCAAATTAATTAAAAAAGCTGATCCTTCAAAAAAAAAGGACAAACCGGATGCAAAAACGGATGCAAACCGTATCCACCGGATCCGGTTTTGTACGCATCCGGCATAACGGATCCGTTAAAAACCGGATCCGGTGGATACAGTTTGCATCCGTTTTTGCCGGATCCTTTGCATCAGGAAAAAAAAGGATTGTGCCTGAATGCAGAAAACTGATGTGTGAAAGTAGCCTAAGATGCTGCATTTTTTTGTGCATTGAAAATACTGAGGTGAAATTCACACGATGAGTTTTTGATGCTAAATTTTCAGATGACCGAATTCTGCTTTATAGCCTTTATTTGTAAATGAAAGTGTACGGATAGGGAAAGAGCACACTGCATACATGATACAGTTTAAGTTTAAGATATAACATATTACATTATATAAAATGATGTTAAAGAGGTGACAAGTAGTCTTTTCATTTAGAAGGCCAAAAAGGGGAGGGGGGGGGGTAACACAATTGAAGGAGTATACAGACATTACAGCACGGGATTGCAAACTATCCTGTGAGGTAAAACCTTTAAAAAAAAAAAATTCATTCAGGGAACTGTTTTACCTCACAAACAGAATCAGCTATGATCCGGTCTGTATTCTCGCTTTTGCGTCCTCCCCAGCACAGTGACATATTTTTAAAAACACATTCAATTGTAGAGCTTATTATTCCAAAATCTATTGATTAAAATGAACCTTGTTCGTGGGAAAACCCCTTTAAGGCCGGCGCGATTTCAGCTGCAGCCGGATACAAGGCCAAAAATCATTCTACACCGCTGCTACACCACAGAGTAAAAATCAGTTGGAATATTTGTGACTTGAATATCAAGGTCACAATGTTACCCCATTCACCTGTATTATTGTATTGGTCCAGCCATATGTGCAAATTGTGGATTGTCATAGCTGCCTGATATTGACATGGACCAGACTGTTCTGTAAATCCTACTAGAGTAGTGCATGCTGCCCCTTTTTTTTTTCTTAAAAAAAACCCATTGGTGTGCAGGGGAACACTGTTTATTATTGAGGGTCCAAGTAGTAAGGAGGCACTCTTCCACCTTCCAAGCAGCAAACAGCTTCTGTAACAGACATGTGGCGCCCCTGAGGCTTTAGTCGCCACATGGTACTGCACCTCACATAATGCGCAGTATTTATCTCGGGTAAGGAGGGGGTTAATCACTTGTGTTTCCACATTTCACCTTACATACAGTTTAGGTGCCTTCTTACTGGGGACTCGTCTAGGGTAGGCTGGGGGGTGGCCATCACGAGGCATGGGACTTTCCCAGTCACTAGGACAACCACCTGGGGGGCGGGTACCCCTTGGGGTAGAAGTAGGAGCAACCTGGACACAATCTTCAGTCAAGTCGGGACTACAGTTCTGGCGACACGACATCACTTTCTTCTTCTTTCTTCCACGGTACCCGAGGCTTGGAGTGGGAAGCTCAGCCCGGGTTCCTCACTTCTGAAGGGGCATCCCTTAGGAAAGGACACTTTCAAGCACAAGTGGCTACCTTTAATTTATCCGGGATCAGCTGTGGCCCATCACGGTAGAGACCGGTACCCTGAGGGCAGCACTTGAACTGAGTAAAAAGACCTGGAACCGCAGCAGCTGACTAAGCCTCTTATTGCCAAACTCCTACATCCCGCAACCCCAACCCAAGCCAAACCCCTGCATCCCGCAACCTCAGCCTAAACCAAATCTCTGCATCCCGCAACCCCAATCCAAGCCAAAGCTCTGCATTCCGCAACCCCGGTCCAAGCCACACCTCTGCATCCCGCAACCTCGGCCCACACAGCCCGTACCTGATACCATAGACTGCTAATCAGCAGACTCCATACAGGTGCTGCCATCTTCGGGTCATATGAGGTCACATGCTACTGAACTCCCTCACCATGATACTAGCATGGGCGGGAGGATGTGACAGCCGGTGTGTGCCTAGTGCTATGCTGACGTGAACTAAGCACTGCACTCACGCATCAGCTCGGCTTCCGACAGGACGCATTCAGTTTTATATAGTGAATACACACCACTCCACACCTGAAGCTGGTGGGCCCATAAGAATTTGCCAATTCATGTGCCAAGTATTTTCATTTTATATACATATAATCTTTATGACTGTAACTAGAAGGTGGCCCGATTCTAACGTATCGGGTAGTCTAGAATGTGTATGTAGGTTAGCAGACTGAATAATAAGGTAATGAATGGACTAGATCAGTTAGGTTTAAATTAGTATTCTTATAAATTGTTTATTGGTTGATAGGCTCTTTAGCGCACGGTGTGGCGACGGTTGTCACTGTAATGACGTCATTTTGGAGACAGACAGACAGACAGAATAAAGGCATATTATATATATATATATATATATATATATATATATATATATATATATATATATATATATATATAAATATATATATTATACATAATGCAGTTTAAACATGCATATTTTCAATGTTCACTACATCTTAAAGCAGTGTGCTGCTGCACTTTGTATGTATATGCATTATTACAGACACTGCAGCTAGCATCTGTTCACACTTGTTCTACAGTAGTAATAATTCTATATAGTGTATGCTTTTATAAGTCACTAAATTCATTGTATATCTAAACAAAAAAAAAATACAATTAGAAGCTCATAACATAATGCAATTTTAAGAAAAACCATTGTGACGCTAGTCACTACTCATGTACTCATGGGCTAGCCGTGAGGCTGTGTAGTAATGAGGTCCAGAGTCAGATACCAGGAGGCATAGTCAGGTCATGGTGCAAGGACCAAAATCACAGGAAGGTAGAGGAAGACAGAGGGGCTAGGCAACCTGATAGAAGCAAGGTCAAAAGGTCTAGTAACAACAGATCTGAGCACAGGAACATAAGGCACCATCGACTGGCAGCAATTGGAGGAAGTGAGCGAGCCAAATAGCAAGGTAATCACTTGAAACAGGTGACATATGGAGGAAACCTCGCATGCCCCAGCCCTGATTGGACGGCTGAGCTGTCCATCACCATACTGATAGATCAGCACACCACTGTCTCCGAATGGATAGCTGAATTGTCACTCATTTCCTGTAAAGACACCGGTAGGAAGAATCGTGACAACACTATAGAAAAGGATTCTGCTCATATTCATGAGGCATTAACCAAGTGAGGACTGCAATTGGCCAGGCCTTTATTAAAAAGGTAATCTATCAGCAGGTTTTTGCTATGCATGATGTACGGACAGACTCAGATTCCAGAGATGTGTCACTTACTGGTCTGCATGCTGTCATTTTGATATAATCACTGTTTGCACATTAGCAGTTCTCCCTTACGCTCTGCAAAACCCAGTTTACAGCAATAATTGAAAAAAAACTGTTAATCAGTGGTGGGGAGGGGTTACACAGAGCAGTTGACTAGGAGACACCTAGTCCTCTTGTGATAATCTCTTGCTGATAAAACACTTTCTTGAAACACCAAACACACAGTCTAGTAAGTGACACATCGCTGGAATCAGGCTCTCATGCTGCTCTTAGATTACATAGCAACAACCTGCTGACAGACCTATTTAAATAACACTATTGCCATGTCCTACAGACCCGCAATAATGCATATTGCATATTATCAGTGCCTTACCTTCCATTTGGTCCCATAAAACCAGTGGCATGACATTCATCTATGAACACTAAGGCATTATATTGCTTCGCAAGGTCACAAATCCCACGAAGAGGAGCGATATCCCCATCCATGGAGAAGACACCATCTGTAACGATGAGACGCAGCCGGTGTTTCTGGAAACAAATGAGAGGTTAGTATGTAGAGATGTAGAACTGAACAGGCACCCCGAGAATAAATGGTGCCAGACAGTGTACGTCACCCGATGTGCTTATTATTTCATATTCTACATTGTTATGCAGAGTCCAAGAGATCAGTGATTGCACACAACAGTTGTGTGACGCCCTGGGCAAGCCAGGGGTCACAGGTCACAACATCACATGCACCCCACATTCCCTGCAGGAACATCTAAGCTAACCTAAAATCCTTGTTGCCTTCCTCCAGGGGCTGATGTCCATACCAGGGGGTGGGCCAGGCGGTTGGCTCCGCCCACCGAGGAGTTCACAGCCCTGGAGGCGACCCGGCGGTACTGGAGCAGTATACGAAGAACAGTCAGCACCAGGGCAGGGGCCTTTCGGATCCCGGCAAGGCTAGGAGTCGCCATAATTTGCCAAATCCGTCAGTGAAGGGGACCTCTGTCTCCTAACAACCAAGTCCCGATTGAAGGCAACAGCCCGACCGTGAAGGGGAGACACCGCCACCGCCAGGGCACCAGTTTCCCAGGGCCAGCGCCTGCGGGCAAAGTAGGGCTCCTTCGGCCCAGATTGAAGCAGAGGAGTGGGTAACCGGTGGGGACCCATCGCTACCAAGAGACTTTACATAGGTGCAGGGAAGAGACAGTCACCGCTAACTGCAGGGAACCGCAGCACCGTAACCGTCCGAGGGACCCGTCCAACCAGCCGTTTGTTTACCGAGAACTGTGTCGTGTTTACTGGCTCAGTGAGTACCTCCGTGCCATGCGGCACAGCGCTGCCCCTGCACCTCCACAGGCCCCATACCCGCCTGTCCACCATACCAACCCCATCACTGGGCCCCGGGATCACCAACCCCTACCCACGGAGGGGCAAATCAACAACTGGCTGCTCCGTACCATCACTCCCGGGCTCCCCAGACAGAGCAGCGGTGGTGTCCACTTAATCACCACAACCGTTGGTGGCGTCACGGACAATAAACTATCCCAAAACCCAATCCCCCTTCACTCACGGGCGAGGAGCGCCGCTCGAGTCCCCGGGAGCCGGCCCATCGCTCGAGCCACCGAGCAGCGGCAGCAGCAGGCCGCAGCGGCAGCCGGACCCGAGCAGAGGGAGAGCGCGGCGTCCCCTCCTCCGCCCGCGACAGTTGGATTATACATGAAGAACTTCCAATTAGTCCAAACTGGACTGAATGTGGACAGGTTAATATGTTCGGCTTACGAAAAGAAAACCAAATCCATAAATAAATATATAAATGTAGATTATACCCATAACGACATCATAGTGAGGATTGAATTCAGTAAGGTTTTTCTTTACATTGTGTAGAATACAGCTTAATATGAAGAATGGAGGGAGACGTCAGTGTGGTCAGCAAGGTGTGGAGAAAGAGGAAAGTAGTGACCCTGAAAAGCCATGCTACCAGCAACAAACCTCCACTTCAGCACATACCTGCGACTACACAACTCTACGGATTACACGGCTGAACATTAATGCACTGCGTCAGCCGCACTTTCCAGAGTGCCATTCCTAATCTATAGGTGCAGTAGTTATCCAGCAAATGTCCGTATGTTATAAAGCACAGCAGCAGCACTTCGCACTGTGACTTAACCTTTTGACAAAAAATACGAAAAAAAGAGGGTGCAATATGTCCACAACCCTGCCTCCCATGTGATGAGAGGTTGAAAAAGTTAGATATGTATAGCTTAGAAAAAAAGACGTCTCAGAGGAGATCTCCTTTATATGTATAAATACATGGGTGGTCAATATAAAGGACTGGCACATGACTTATTTCTTCCAAAGACAGTACTAAGGACCAGGGGGCACTCACTTCGAGTGGAAGAAAAGCGATTCCGACAGCTAAATAGGAAAGGGTTCTTTACAGTTAGAGCAGTCAGACTGTGGAATGCCGACCACAAGAGGTAGTAATGGCAGATACTATAACAGCTTTTAAAAAAGGGCTGGATGATTTCCTCAGTACACACAACATTGTTGGTTATAAATGATTTAGTGACAAAATATATAAATGGTGGAGCAAGGTTGAACTAGATGGACCTAGGTCTTTTTTCAACCTGTGTAACACTGGCAAATACAGACAGAAAAAAAAGGGCCCCTTTTTGCAAAAACAGTATATAGACCCTTTTCAGGCCAATAACTCAAAATGCCTAATTCCACCTGCATTGGAGGTAGAAATGGGGCTCCTCTTGGGCCGCTGTGCAGCCGCTCCAGTTGCACCAATGATATGTCCACCCTTGGTCCACATTAGTAGGATACAAGGCTCAGACTGCCTGGGATTCTATTAAACTAAATGTAAAATCATGACAAAACCCCAAAATCATGGCTAAACAGACCAAGGCAGACTCCAATAACAACGCAGAAATCAATCTTTGGGCTTGCTCACACAAGCATATGACAAGTGCTATAAAAATGGATTGCAATACCACCCGAATGGACATGGCAAAACAAGGCCGACCACAAGCACACGATTACCGTACTTAAAACGGGTATTCCCATCGTTACTATCCTATCCCAATATATAGGAATAATAATAATAATAATAATAATAATAATAATAATAATATTATTAGCAAATCCCTCCAATTAGAAATGTAGTATAGTTCTTATTTACTGCCATGTACCTCATGTGCAGGGCATTACAGAACCTTAGGTATCCATGGTTACAACCACACATAGTGACAGTTAGCTGCTCGTATTCGTCCTGCAATACCCTGCACATGAGGTAAGCGACATAGTGAATCAGAACTCTACTACATTTCTAATTGAAGGCGGCTGCTGCTACTACATATTGGGATAAGAGCATGGAGATGGGAATACCCCTTTAAATCAGGCAGAGTGGAAAAAGTCCATGGCTAGTAAGCGGATGACTGCAGATCCAGCTGACGATCATGCATACGTTCAGCTTTAGGGCTTCGCACTCGTTACAATGTTAAGCTATAGAGCAGTGCTGATCAGTGTCTTTTTATCATGCCGATTTGGCATGAGGGGGAAAAAAAAAAACAAAAACACATGCAGCGAATCTCGGACGGCGCACAGCCATTAAAAGTCTATTGCACTGCACTGATGTCATCAGAGTGCAGTCCAATACACGCAGAGACAATGGAGAAGATGGAGAAAGTGAGCTCTTCAGCTTCTCCTCACCTGGGATGTAGGTGAAATTACAGTAAATGACGCTCGGCTCACGCTTGTAACAGAGTCTGAGCCGAGTGTCATTAGCAAATCTGTCCAGTTCTCTCACATGAAAAAAAATCTACAGTCATGCGACGCCGGCCTAATACTTAGTTTTAAATAGGTCAATAAACCAGGAGCCAGTCCTCAGGACCCCAGGCTTTATACTAAAAGTTCTTACACGTCATAGCAATAATGATTTTCCCAACTTCAAGCTGTCCTCTACAAGTGTCTAATTTTAATACGGAGAAGAGTTACCACTTAAGGAGAATCTGACAACTATTCTAACAGCAGACCACTACAGAGACAGAGACCCTGATTCTAGTGATGTGTCACTTACTGGACTGCATATAGTAGTTTTGATTAAATCACTGTTCAATCAGCAGATTATCACTAGAGGACAAGTAAATCTGCTGCCGTATTGTCCAACCCCGGCCATCACTGATTGGCAGCTTTATGTGTACACTGTGCATAGGCAAAATGCCAATCAGTGATGTGGGTGTGGTTATACACAACTCAGCATTGAGAAATCTGCTAAATGTGCAGCAGCTAAAATGGATTTTTAGCAAAACTGCAGCAAGCAGCCCAGTATGTGATACATTGCTGGAATCAGGGTCTATGTCCCTACCATATGCTGTTCTCAGATGGGGCAGAAAACAAAAAAACCTGCTGACAGATTCCCATTAATAAGTCAATAGCAGCATACCCCTTTATTGCCTAGCCAACCTAGCCATTGGATAAGTGATATTTGCATGATTGATGAAGGTCTGAAAACAAAGCCTCTTTGGAAGGGGAACTGCTGTGGTTTCTCCACTATTTCCCAATCATATAAACACTTGCAGAGAAACAGATGTTGCACTCACAAGACCACGAGGATGACTGTAATGGCCACGCATTCCTGTAAGTAAAACAGCAGTTTACCGGTGCAGGAAACAGTGGCGGGATCAGAGCAGCACAGCGCTGTGTGAATGCAGAATTACACTCTGCAAGGAATGCAAAATTAGCAAAAACTTTACTAATGGTAGCACAGCGCCATATACAATCTACAGCTATAGAATAGGCACGAGGCCAGATACCATCCCAGGGTCAGTACCTGAGCCTCTTTCAGTTTGGCCTCTAGGTCCTCTAAGTCCATGTGTTTATACCGGTACTTATTGGCCTTGCATAGGCGGATGCCATCGATGATAGAGGCATGGTTTAGCTCATCTGATAGCACAGCATCTTCAGGGGTCAGCATGGCCTAGAAATAAAGAAAAAAAAAAAAAAAAGTACATGTAGAAACTGAGTAACCGAGAATTGTTCGTAATATCCTCATGTCAGCACAACTCTTAAAAGGGGTTTTCCGATACTTAGACACCGCTTATTCCTCATGTTCGCCCCCACAAAAATAAAAAGACTTCTACTCCCCGCTGGTGTCGGCGCGGTTCCAGCAGTGTTGGTGTATCGCATTCCTGGGCCAACATGACATTGTTATGACCCGCGAGCCCCACAAACAATCAGTGCTGGCTTCTCTCTCCGCCTTCGCACATATAAGCAATTAACAGGCAGTGACCGGTTCATATAGTAGGGAATTTTAACACCTACCTCCACTCTTTCTGGGATATGTTTCAAGAGGAAAATATTTCTCAAAATGTGCAATATCCATCTCTACATGATCTGCTAGAGGGGTTGGCATGGTGGACCTATGGAGAATACAGCATCCTGATGGACAAGCCTTAGGTCACAAATTGTACATGCTACATTCCATCCTTGTTGGCTTCCTCCACCCATATTACGTAAAGTGTAAACCATGTTCAGGGAATTAATATGGTGTAAACAGCATGCTCGAAGAAAACGTCAAACTCTCCAATGTAATAAGGATGAGGGTGGACTGGCAATTCTGGAACCATGATTCTATTTTATTACATCCCAATTACAACATCAGCATGGATGGGGAAGCAGAGAGGACATTGACAAGTCAGGTATTCTTTTACATAATAGGAAATGGGCCTCACCTCCATGTTTTCTGGAGTCTGGGATTTCTCCCAGGGGAAATCCTCTTACTCCCACATTGGCGTTAGTGTATAGTGTATAAAGTGTGGGACAGAGGAAAGAAACTTATGGGTATTAAGGAATATACCAAACACACACCGCTATGGAGTAATCCCAATTTGAGTGAAGGGTCAAAGTTAAATTTTTTTCTGATTAGGAGCAAAAAAGGGATCTTGGCAATAAAACAGGTATTTACAAACTCTGTCTTAAGCTGAATTCCTCTTGGAGCTGTTGACAACTTATCACGTAACACTTTTTACCCATACCAACAAAGCCAACAATTAGGTCCGATGGACCTTAACATTCCACATCATCCCCTGATAGAGACTACTGCTTATACAGTTCATACAAAGGGTTTAATTTTTACAATATATAAAGTGTCTGTTATCATCCCAACTGGAGAATCACCCTGTGACAGTTGAAGCTAAATGGGAGGCGGATGTAGGCCCTATATCGGTGGCACAATGGAGAGAGATTCTAGAAACCGTTTCCAAATTATCTGCCTTTGAGGCCCAATGGCTCTCCCACAGGAGTATACAAATTTCCAAGCTTTTTACACAAGAAAGGGTATCACCATGATGCCAAATGCCCTAGCTTTGGGATTGATGAGGCACATTTGATACTTACGGTATGATGTCGTAAGGTAGACAGATAGGCCCTATTGTTGAGTGAGCACTACCATGATTGGTACTCGTAACGCGCAGGTAATACTCGGATTTCCCAGAAAAATGCTTAAAGGGAACCTGTCACCAGATTTGGTGACTATAAGCTGCGGTCACCACAACTGGGTTCTTATACATCATCCTAACATGCTGTATATAAGAGCCCAGGCCGCTGTGTAGAACATAAAAATCACTTTATAATACTCACCTAAACGGTCTGTGCAGATGGGTGTCTCCGTTTTATGGGTGCGGCGCCTCCTCTTTCGGCCATCTTTGTCCTCCTTCTTTTGAGGCTAGGGTGCATGACGCTTCCTACATCATGCACACAGGCGGGCATTGAGGTCCCACTCGTGTGCACTACAATACTTTGATCTGCCCTGCTCAGGACCTTAATGCCCGCCTGTGTGTATGACGTAGGACAAGTCATGCACCGTAGCTTCAGAAGAAGGAGAACAAAGATGGCAGAAAGTGGAGGCGCCACTCCCGAAGAACGGACACATCCATCTGCACCACACCGACCATTTAGGTGAGTATTATAAAGTGATTTTTATGTTCTACACAGCGGCCTGGGCTTTTATATACAGCATGTTAGGATGATGTATAAGAACCCAGTTGTGGTGGCCACAGCTTATTGTCACCAAATCTGGTGACAGGTTCCCTTTAAGTTCCCCATTCAACAAATTTTATACCCAGTTATTCTAGAACTGCTGTGAAAATGAAATACGTAATTACTTACCGGTAATGTGTTTTTTCTGAACCCATGACAGCACCACGAGAGAGGGGATCCGCCCTTCAAGGACAGGAAACCTCCAGGATAAAAAGGGGCGGGACCACTCCCCGCATCAGTTGGTTTACAGAGCATGAAAGGACCTCCGGAGGAAACAACATTATAACATAACCAGCACCAACATGAACCACGTGCAGCTAAAAAACAGCCAATTAACCACATGCAGGGAGGGAATGTAAGGGTGCTGTCATGGGTTCAGAAAAAACACATTACCGGTAAGTAATTACGTATTTTTCCAGCACCCATGACAGCACCACGAGAGAATTACATAGATAGAGGAATAAGCCAAGAAGTGGGGGGGGGGGGGGGGGGGGGGGGAAATCACAAAACCGAGCTCCCCAGGTGAAGCCAGTAAGGATAAGGCCAACTTAGTGCCTATAGCGAGTGAAAGGGGAAGATCACGAGGCCCCTGACAAGCTGCTCAATGGTGACATACGATCTTGCAGCCCAGGAGATGTCATCGCCCTTGTGCAGTGAACTTTCAGACCTACAGGCACATACCTACCACAAGCCGAGCAGACGAAGAAGTGGCTTCGCAGATCCACCCACCAAGTGGATTTAGAAGCCTTGAGCGTCTAGCTATCACCCTGAAAGAAAACAAACCGGACCTGCCTCTGCTGCAGACAGATAGTCCATAAGGAACCGCTAATGTCCAGGCAATGCCCCCCCTCCCCTTCCTGATCTTGCCGACTATCCCAAAGGATGGAAGAACAATTCCCTTTTGAATTAAGAAGACATGACGTACAATCAGGAGGCAAGGAGGGGCAGGTTTCAGGACACCTTATCCTTGAAAGCTGAGTAATGGTGGAACTAAGATAGGGCCTGGAAGTCACTAACCCCACAAGCTGATGTGAAGGTGTCAGGAAGTCTGTTTCAGAGACAGAGTAGTGAATGACATGGACTCCAAGGGATCAATGGGGCTTTGTCAGGGCAGATAGGACGAGAATAAGGCCCCAAGGGGGCAAGATACATTGCGCAGAGGGCTAGACCATACCCGAACGAACCGGGAGTCCAGCGGACTCCAGACAGGACACAATGGTACCAGGTTGCAAGGGCCCATATTAGAACTCTTAGTGAACGTAATGACAGACCCAGTGTCAACCCCTTCCGTAAAAACTCTAAAGATTACCGCAACAGTCGTCAGTCCATCAGGGCTCACCCTTGGAAGGCAAGAATATCGTCCAGGCATGTTTCATTACTTCACTGGTTCAACCAGCAATGTAGGGATTCGAATGTGCTGGAGTGCAAGCACTTGGTCAATTATCTTCAACAATTGATTGAGTCTCCAATATGTCCCACTGAAGGTTACTACAGTGTGCGCCCGGTCCCACCAAACTGTCGCAATGGCGGATGTAAGGGAACCCTGTAGGGACATAGCACCTTTGAGGGACAACCTTGGTGCCTCTGGTGCCGGATCTATTAGGACCGGAAGATTCTCCAGCCTGGATTCCGGAAGACGAAATACCTGAACTTCTGAATCGAAGTGAGCCCTAAAAAAAAAAAAAAAAAAAAAAAATATATGAGGACTGTCCTCGACATAATCCTGAGTCTCCTAGTGTAGGAGCCTTTCCCGTGTGAGCAGAAAGAACATCCGCCCGCAGAAAGGCGGCACGATGACAAGCAGGCCTGCCATCAAACAAGAAGTTGCTGAGGTAAGAGATGATAAGCACTTCTCTGCACTGTAACTTCTGAAAATCTTGCGTAGACTCCCAGCCCATCGCCATCCCTTGGAAGGGTTGCATACCGGAAACGTCGAACGTTTCCTTCCATAAACAGGCTACTCTGAGGAACTCTGAACTACGTCAAACTGGACATGATAGTATGCATCCGTCAGATTCTTTTTTTTTTTAAATCAGGTTCATTTTTATTTAACATCAAAATTATACAACACATAAAATAATTCCCTCCATAGAAATATCACAGAAAGGGAAAAAACCTTTAGTCAATAAGAAAAACCACACAAATAACATAATAAACAATGCACCCGCAGTCCACGTCTCATTTCAATATGGGTCTCAAAGTGCATATTATTTCCCAATATATTCTCCATAGTATAGCTTACCCAGCATCATTATGACATATATATATATACACATATACATACACGCACGCACGCACTCACACACACACATATACATGCACACACATATACATGCACACACATATACATACACGCACGCATGCACGCACACACACACATATACATGCACACACATATACATGCACACACATATACATGCACACACCTTCCAGCAGTACGCATATCACCCTATTTGAGGAAATTTGTTAACCGGTCAGAAGGAGAAGGACCTGGTCGCTCGCACTGTCCTGCAGTAACGCCGAGGAGGGAAGGCCTGGGGTATCCAACCATGCCCCCCAGATCTTATAGAACTTTTTCAATGCATTTCTTTTAAGGTATACTCCTCTCTCCAGTCGAAGTATAGCGTTTACTCTTTCCCTAAAATCCCCGATGACCGTAGGCGCTGGGTCCAACCAGTGGTAGGCCAACAGTTTCCTAGCCTGGTACAAGAGACGTGTAATACCGACCATTACCGGCGAACTCAAGTCCACCGCCCCCTCCAGTAGACCCAGGATACATATAATAGGTCTTGGCTGTAGACGGATATTGAAAACTTGTCTAACCAAATCTAGTACTGCCCTCCAGTAATCTTCAATGTTCCCACAGGACCACATCATATGCATGAGATTCGCACCCTCCTGTCCGCACCTAGGACACAGATCATCCATCCTAACTCCCATCTTATGCAATAGACTAGGTGTCCTATATACTCTATGTAACAGGAATAGCTGTGACAGTCGTTGGCCTTCAGATACAGCAAGGCTTGGAGTCTGAGACAGGACCTCACCCCACTGTTCCTCTGTCATAGGGCCTAGGTCCCTCTCCCACTTCTCTCTAGCCTGCAAAGGGAATTTGTCGAGGTGTCTAGATAACATCACTGTATACAACCTAGAAATAATACCATAGGAGCGATCAGATGTCAACAATTCAGTAAGAGTGTGATTCCGCTCTATCCTAATGTCCATACGACGTGTCTGTGTCTCATAGGCATGACGGAGCTGCAGGTATTGGTAAAAGGAACTGTGCGGTATCCCAAACTCAGCTTGAAGCTGGTCAAATCTTTTAAGTATATTATTCTGAAGAATCTGAGACACCTGATGCACCCCCCTGCTCACCCACATTCTCCAACCCGGGAGTCTCTGCAGCTCCGCCAGTCCACGATTATGCCATAAGGGCCAGTACTCAGTCATTCCTGATATTCCCAGCAACTGCTTCCCTCTATCCCACACCTTGTACATCAATGATAATGTTGGATATAATGTTCCTCCTCTGGGTGAGTATCCTGCATCCAAAAAAGCCACTGGGTGTCCCCATTCTGCAAGGCCCCTCACCAATTTGCCCCCAGCGTCATATGCCTCATCCTTTCCCCACCCCCTGAAGTGCTGCATCTGTGCCGCAACATAATAAACCCACGGGTTGGGGACTGCCAGACCCCCATCCTCCTTCCCTCTCTGCAGGGTCTCAAGGCGGATTCTAGCCTGCTGCTTTTGCCACAAGAGTTCCCGAAACAAAGTGTTGATTTTACGGAAAAATTTCCAGTGGATCCATATTGGGGCGTTGTGGAGAAGATACAGAAGTTTGGGCATCAGTACCATTTTTAGTAGATTAGCACGGCCAATAAGGGACAGTGGGAGTCGACACCAGGCATCTATCTTGTTCCTAAACTGAGCCAACACTGGTTCCAGATTTTGAGAGTAGTAATCACGCGGTCGGGCACTAACCACAATCACCAGGTATTTAAATTTATCCACCGTCGGAATTGGCAGCCCCAGAGTACTAAAATTAGATGGGAGTGCATCTATAGGGAGCAGGGCCGATTTCTTCCAGTTTATTAGGAGTCCCGAGCGCCTACCAAATTCTATAATAATATTTATTGCTGAGCCCACCGATGTCCCCACCTCCCTGAGATACAGCAACAAATCGTCCGCATAGAGGGAAACCTTATGCTCCAGACCGCCTATCTCAAACCCCTTTACGCCAGCGGATGCACGAAGCATAGCCGCCAATGGCTCAATTGCCGCTGCAAATAGTAATGGAGAGAGAGGACAGCCCTGTCTCGTGCCCCTGGCCAAATTAAAAGACGAGGAGGTACAACGATTAACTCGAATCCTGGCCCGCGGAGAGGCATATAACAATTTGACCCAGCCAATAAATCTGGAGCCAAGACCCAATTTCTCCAAAACTACCCATAGGAAATTCCATTCAATACTGTCAAAGGCTTTGGCTGCATCTAATGACAGGACTGCTCTCTCCTTGTTTCTCCCCTCAGAACTTAGCTGTATCCCCAGGAATAAACGTCGCAAATTAATGGAAGTAGATTTATTGGGGATGAATCCAGTCTGATCCTCGTGGATCACTGACGTGATCACCCGGGACAATCTGTTAGCTAGAATTTTAGCGATTAATTTAATATCTAATGTAAGCAGCGAGATTGGGCGATAGGAGTCAGGCGCGGTCGGATCTTTCCCGGGTTTTAAAATCAGAACAATAATAGCCTCCCTCATGGATGCAGGGAGGGATCCCTTCTCCTCAGCATCTCTGAACACATCCAAGAGTCTTGGCAGCAGCAGATGGGTATATAATTTGTAGAATTCACCCGGGAGTCCGTCCGCACCTGGGGCCTTTTCATTTTGGATTTGACCGAGCGCCTCCTCCAGCTCCTCCAGGTCTATATCTCTATTCAGGGATTCTCTCTCACTATCTGACAGACTGGGGAGAGTGATCTCCTCCACAAAGTCCCGCAGTTCCTCATCCCCATAATGCGATTTAGAGGAGTATAATTGGGTGTAATACTGTTGCATGACCTCCACAATCCTCCCGCTGTCCCTCACCTCCTCTCCAGTGTCAAGTTTCAATTTGGTGATATAGGTCAATCCCTCCTGCGCCCTAGCAATTGTAGCCAAGAGATGTCCCACACTCTCCCCCTCCGTAAAGTACCGCTGCTTAAGGAAAAAAGCGTTTGTTAGTGGCCAAGGAAGTCATATGGTCTCTCAGAGCTCTCTGCGCCCTCTCTAAGTCCCGCTTGGCATCATCTGTAGGGTTAGATATAAGAAGTCGTTCTGCATCACCTAAAGTGTCCGTCAGATACTTAGTGCGCTCTCTTGTTTTCGCCTTTCGGGTGCAAATTTCCCTAATATATGTCCCACGAACATACGCCTTCATTGCGTCCCACACTATATGTTTAGATGCCGTACCGTCATTTGTCACAAAATATTCCCGTATAGTGTCAGAGTGCCCCCTATCAGTTGTATCCAAAAAGGGTTGAGCCGCCAAGGTATCCCCGCCAGCCGGTCTGGGTCCCCAAGCCTTAGACGGACCTGTAGTGGGGAGTGGTCAGACACCCCCCTGGCCAGGTACGTGACTGAAGCTACACAAGGCAGCAGCTGAGCATTTCCAATGGCCAGGTCAATCCGGGACAGTGAATGATGAGAACTAGAATAGCATGAATACTGCCGGACCTGCGGGTTTCTAATACGCCAAATATCTACATATCCCACCTCCTCCATCAGTCTGGCAAGGGATGTAGCTGCCGCCCCCACTGAGATATTCCCTGTATGTAACTTATCCCAATACGGGTGCAAGTAATTATTATAGTCTCCTAATAGGGTGGGGACCTCAGGGAGGGAAGCAACAAAATTGAGGATACGTTTCAATGGTTCCCCTGTGTATGGCGGCGGAATATAGATTGCAACTAGAACACAGCGCACATTATGAAGGACACAGTAAAGACATACAAATCTACCCTCCTGATCCACAGAAGCTTTAAGACACTCAAACGGCACTGTCCTGTGTATCAGGACACTCACCCCCCTGGAATGTGTGGTATATACAGAGTGATACTCATGGGCTATCCATTTTTTGTGGAGCAAGTGGAGCCGCTCCTTCACCAAGTGCGTTTCTGATAAGAATATTATGTCTGGCTTAAGCTGCTGTAGAAACAGAAAAACTGCACATCTTTTAGTGGCTTCACCCAATCCTCGCACATTCCAGGCCACTATATTAACCTCCTTCGCCATAAGGGTGAGTGCACATATGTAACAGCAGGGGGCAGCAAGCGGGGACCCCCGGACCCATCTGCAGCAGTTCCCATAGATGAGCATAGACCAAACAGGTGCATAAAACAAAAAGGTCAAACAACATAAAAACATACACAGTAAACCAGGACATTCCTCTCAAACAGAGGGAAGTGGGGCTAAACATAACCGTAAGAGCACATAACGGTTTAAATTCCTGAACAGTCATCAACTGCATAGTAACCTATCTGGGTGGCTCCTGCCAACCGTCCATAAGTGTTCCAGCCGGGAAACATAGCAAGTTCACCTCAGCAAGTCCAACAGCAAGGAATCCGCAATAATCCTCAGCGGTGATTTCTGCGCAGTCCTTTTTCATTGGTATCGAGCCATGCGGCTGCATCCTTTGGAGTGTCAAAAAACTTTGTCCCACCATCCGCCACCACTCGCAGCCTGGTAGGGTATAACATTGAGTAAGAGATCTGCAGCTGCCTCAGGCGTTTTTTGACATCAATAAATTGCGCTCTCCTCTGCTGGATTTCAGTGGAAAAATCCGGGTACAGTGAGACCTTATGGCCGTCAATAGCCAGATCCTTAATCTCCCGGGCTCTGCGGAGCGCAGTGTCCCTGTCCCTGAAGTGCAGTAGCTTGAGGAGGATAGGACGAGGGGGTGCCCCTGGTGGTGGGGGTCTAGTGGGGACCCTATGTGCCCGCTCAATAGTGAAGAAAGGAGAAAACAGATCCATACCCAAAGTCTTGGGGAGCCACATTTCAAAAAAAGCTACTGGATTATTGCCTTCTGCCTTTTCTGGGACCCCGACCAGTCGGAGATTGCTTCTGCGGGATCTGTTTTCTAGATCGTCCACCTTAGCCCTAAGCAATGAGATATTGTGGATTGCTCTGCCAAGGTCCCGAGTCAGAGGGGGCAGCTTATCCTCTGTGGCACTGACCCGGTCTTCCAGGGCCCCCACCCGTACATTGACCCCCTGCAACTCGTGCCTGATAGATGAAATGTCCATTTTAATTCCTCCCATCTGTATGTTCAAAGTGGCTAGCATATTGTTGCAGGTGTTTACTGCTGCAAGCACATCACTGAGGGTGGGATCTGCTCTCCCAGGATCTGTGTTTTCATCTGCAGCTCTAAGGTTGTCCCCCTTCTCCACATTACTGGCAGCAGCCAACATACTCACAGCTCCCTGCTGCTCTTCCTCCTCCATCAGTTCTTGTCCTGGGATCTGTAGCTCCTCCACGCTGAGGTCAGACTGCTTAACAGCTCCAGGTATCTCAGGCTGATCTCGTGCAAACTTGCTGAGGCGAGCTATTGCATCAGACGCCCTGCCCCCACCTGAAGCTCCAGCGTCCATGAGTGTGGCCTGTGTCCCGCGCTTCTTATCAGCCCGAGTTCTGGTCATATCACTCAGGTCTTTGAAGCCCCCTCAGTCTAGGAGAGGTCACCACTCCAGGAAAGCAGTAAAACAAACTTTAACCCAAGCTGGACAGGATTATACAGGAGTTTTTGGCAGGAGCTCTCTCTACACAGGTCTTCCTCACATGCTGCTCAGGCCACGCCCCGCATCCGTCAGATTCACTACTGGTATGTGACCGTCTGGAATAACACACACTGGACCTCCCGGACACTATTCCGAAACAGGTTTACGACGAGAGAACTGGTTGCCAGTCTGGGTGAGGCTGCAGAGGAGTCTAAAAGGAACGCTGCCGCTCCTTGTGAGAAGAGGAGTGGGGACATGAGCCGTCTAGGGGCTCTCTGGCATAGCCGATCCTTGATGTGGTCAACTCATACTGCCAGGGACTCCGTTGTGTAAGCAGCTACATTAGCTGTTGCAAGCCCCAGCTGAAAATTCCCAGGTATTTTGAGGAAGTGGCGTTATTTCCATCCTAGAACGCTGTAAGTCCTTACCTCCCTCTTTTTCAGAGAATCGGGAATGCCCCCCAATCCCTTCAGCAGTTACTTGTCCAGTCTCAATCTGTAGAGCCGCTGTGGGCTAACAAGGGCAGGCACAAGCAGCCTAGAGTGGCCGATGACTATTTGAAATCCTGATAGCAGCGACAGTCAGCTTAAGGGGCCCTGCGACAGAAGGAACAAGCTGCTTCCTCAAAGGGCAGTCTGGGTTGAACTTTGCCTATCCGCCTGTGTCCCTTATATAGCAATGAGGGACTATACATTAACAACAACCGGGAGGCATCACAGGTTCCCTCTTCTAGGCCACAAACATACGAAATCAAGACATCTCTTGGGTGCCACTTCAGGGATGCCCATAGCGGGCCCGACCACAGTCACTAGTGTCACATTGTTCTCCATCGAGAAGTCTGAACAACCCGAGATACTGTCGGACATTGATGTGGAAGCTGAAGAAGTCCACTCACCCTCGGACCTGTCAGAGTCCCCATAAGCAGGGAAGGCAGGCCTGAATTTCCGAAGGCCATGACGCCGCAAAACTGTCAAGACAACATCGGGCTTGACAGCCCTAATCCAAGACCGCACCTGAGAGGTTATGCTTAATACCCTTCTGGCACCACTTCTGAGACCACGTAACAGACATCTCCCGATTAAAGGGAGCGTGGTCCAGTTATTGAAGTGTATCCATTGAGTCCGCCCCAAAAACAGGCAAGAGTGGCTCTGAACAAAGTGAACTTTCATGAAGGTCACTTACCACTCTGATGCAGAGGCGGAACTGGGGTAGAAGGAGGAATGGTGGCATCTGATCAATCTCCTCAGCAGGCTCTGGGCGTCGGTCCTGCTGGATTTGAGACTCCACTAATTGGACCAGGTCGCGATCCTCCCAGAGTATCACATGAGCTAGTACACCCGTCCGCGTTGAGGCTTGCAAGCACACTGCCCCAACTGCGTGCCAGCCTGCACTGTGTGGTAGGAGCAGAACTGGAGGTTGCCTCAGTGAGCCCCTTTTTTTTTTTGAATGACATGAATGCTCACATCTAAAGGGTTATCAGTCATTTTAGCGCGACCGACAAGAGCCATATGAGTGCAGCAACTGCGAGCAACCAGCTCCCTCTGTCCCCCAGCTGTCACAGAGCTGTTACCGTGTACATAGCAGTCTGCAAGTACGGACTCAAACCCATAACGTTATAGGAGCCATGTCGCTAAACGCGGAGGCCGACCCACACCAAGGATCTCCAACACCAGGCCCGCAGGCCACATGCAACCCTGGAAGCTGTTTCCAGCAGCACGGGGACTGCCGTATTCCACCGGAGGGGGTGAAGCCTTCAGTTCGTCTCACTTCAGCCGAGTCTCAGCACACAGCCAGTGTCTCTTCCGGGAGGTGACGTCAGCTAAGCGTCATGCGACAACCCAGAGAAGATCCCGCGCCTGAGCGCACACGCGCACGCGCACGCGCACACACACACACACACACACACACACACACACACACACACACACGGCCATCCTCAAGATGACGTCCCCCGTTGTCGCTCCTGCCGAATCGCCCGGCGTGGCCAGGCAGATACTTGTGAGGCCCCGAAGCACACTGTGGAAACACCACCACTTACCTCTGGGCAGGTAAGACAGCGTCACCGCTCCTGTAGCATTGGAGCGTGGGAGACACTGTTATTCACAGGCATAGCCCCCGTGGGCTGCTGTGGTGCGTCCTCGGACTTGCTGCTGGTAGGCGCCGCCACTCCCAGGTGAGGCCAAAGAAACAGGTACATCCCCTGTGGGCCTGCAGCCACGAGGACGCCACCGCAGGGAAGCGCAGCAGCAGCCACCTCCATCCCAGCCCCTGGCGCCGGTGGTAAGGGGGGGGGGGGGGGGGGTTTGGAAGGGGGAGGGAGCCCATGCGCAGACGGAACCCCCGTGGGTTTGTTGCGGCGGGAGAGCACTTGTGGCCAACCAGCCCTTACCTGGTCCTCGCAGGCTCCACACCACGTCCTCGCGCCTGGAATCTGTCCTGGCGTCACCGGAGGATGGTGTGCCGCACGCAGGACTGACCCCCGTGGGTCCGCTGCGGCAGTTCCACGGCACCTCGGCCGCCTGCAGCTGGACCCATGCCGCTGCCAGAGCCGGCCGGCCGGGCGCCGGATTTGAATCTTCGGCCCATCAGGACCATCCTGGATCTCTGGAGGCTCCCTGTTCAAGGACAGGAAACCAACTGATGCGGGGAGTGGTCCCGCCCCTTTTTATCCTGGAGGTTTCCTGTCCTTGAAAGGCGGATCCCCTCTCTCGTGGTGCTGTCATGGGTGCTGGAAAAAATGACCCTCTCTGGAATGTTGGGATTTGGGTTTAGTGAATTGAAGTTGTGATACTTTGTCTATGTTTTATACTATGGAATTATTATGTCATTCATGTTATTTGACAGATAGAAATTCTGTATTTGAAGTTTTTCAATTAAAATGATTTGATTTAAGAAAGAAAAACAAAAACAAGAAGTTAGTGGCAGTAGCAGTTCTCACTGCTTGTTAATTACTTAACCGTTGGAAGGCAAGGAGAAGGAAGCCGGCGGTGATTGGTCCCGCCTCTCGCGTGTCATAATGTCATGTAAGCCTCGTGACCGCGAGTTCCGACATCTCTGAAACTGCGCCAGCATCCGAGGTGAGTATGTGTTTTTATTTTTAAGGAGAATGAGAAGGAGTTGCCCAAGTAGGGGACAACCCCTTTAGTGAGCATAGAATATTGATAAATGAAAGAGGTACAGCAATTTGCCATCTCCATCAGCTCCATAGACACTGAATGAAGCCATCACCATTACTTTTGGTTCAGGAACACCATTTTAGTGATCGTGCCATCCCAGAGATGGTGGCCCCAACAATCAGACATCTATTACATATTCAACTGGAGGAAAAGATCATTAATGCTCCATCAAGTGGATTTTGCAGCAAATGAATGGCAATATGTAAGGATTCCATAGTGAAATTTGCATTGCAGATTTGTCGCGTATTTTGCCTTATATTTAGAAGGGAACCTGTCACCAGTTTTGGGGCCTATAAGCTGTGGCCACCACCAGTGGGCTGTTACATACAGCATGTTAGAATGCTGTATATAAGAGCCAAGGCCACTGTGTAGAACGTAAAAAAAAAAAAAAAAAAATCACTTTATAATACTCACCTAAAACTGTCGCTGCGGTGGAGTTGGGCTATATGAGGGTCTCTGTCCTCCATTGCCGGCACCTCCTCTTTCGGCCATCTTCGTTCTCCTTTTGAAGCCTGTATGCATGATGCATCCTAGGTCATACACACTCGCCGGTCCAGTGCAGATCAAAGTGCGCTTGCGCAGGACCTCAATGCCGGCGAGTGTGGATGATGTAGGATGCGTTATCCACACTAGCTTCAGAAGACCGAGAACAAAGATGGCCGAAAGAGGAGGCGCCGGTACCGGAGAACGGAGACGCCCATCCGACCATCTGCTCCGCACCGACATTTTAGGTACTTATTATAAAGTGTTTTTTATGTTCTACACAGTGGCATGGGTTCTTATATACAGCATGTTAGGATGCCGTATTTAAGAACCCAGTGGTGGTGGCCGCAGCTTATAGGCCCCAAATCTGGTGACAGGTTCCCTTTAACCAAAAATGATGAACTCTGCAGGATAAATTGACATAGTGGAGATTGTAAAACATACTGTAGGACAATTTCTCCATGGAATCCACACACATTTATTTTCCAAACTACTTAGATGACATCTGGTCAAAGTGGATCCACTTTGTTGGTACTTTAATTTGCTGTTTGTCTCCCCAGAAAATCAGCATTTGAACAAAACTGAAGAGAAATTGAAGCCGCTTCCATATATTCCATTTTTTTTGTTAATCACTGTGAGGTAAATCCTGGGATATGAAGAGGAATTATGACTAGAAGTCATAATTGCTCTCATCACTCCCTGGCAGTGCCCCCCTCCCTTCTCGTTCTCAAATGTCCAGCATCTGTGAAGGTGTCACATCCCACTTACACCTCCAACAGCCATCTCCTCTGATATGGAGATGAGATGATGTGAGGACAATGGACCCAGGATGACTCCCTGCCGTCACCCTGTAACAAGAGTTGTATCTCATTAGCAAGGCTTGGAAGTAGCCAGACAGAACGACTCCAGTAAAAAATGGTTCATATCTCGCAAGCCATATCTCCGATAAATATGGCAACCATAAAAATGGTGTTTGCGCAGGCGGACGATGCTGGCACACCTTTTTTATGGAAGGGGGAGCTTGGGAAATACCCCAGGCGTGATATCAGCCATATGGGAACTCGTAGACAGGTCATGAGTCCCCTCGTTCTGTAGCTAAATTCATAACTGTCACAATGAGAGCATTGGCGTCCGCCTACGACGCTCCCAGGCAAAGTTATGGCCCATATTCCATGTTGTGAATTTGTCCATAACTCCAGCCAGGGGTGGAGCAGTGCTCCCTGTGAGGTCACTAAGGTAGGAGGGGACCTGGATTTGCCCAGGTTAATAACCCTGCTTCGGCCATTTTCCAAGGTTCTTCTCGCTGGGGGCACGTGTAGGAAACATCTGTGGGAGTTCCTAGAAACCTGGTCTACAGCGCCCCCCTGTGGCCAGACACACAAGGTAACTGATGTAATTGTATACCTGTTTGTAACCCATGCTTTATCTGTAACTGTACTCTGACATATGTATATTCTGTAGATTCCCTATTGTATATATTGTAGTTCTAGTGTGCTTTAGGCGATTAAATTATATAATTAATCTTGGGCTGTTCTGTTATCTCGATCTTGAATCCCACGTCTGTGTGTTCGGCTAATAGTTACCGTGAAGCGGTTGGTGGCAGCGAGTTGTGCCAAGGATTATTGTGGGGAGGCCAGTGAGATTCGGGAAGATATTATATATTCCGCCCGCGGAGGTCGGGGGAATATATACCTTACTCTCACCGGGGACCCTTCAATAATCGGCATAAGTAGTATAGCGGCCTCCTTGCTTATTGTCGGGCAATTCCATAATTGGCCTGACTATAAGAGGGGCGCTAGAGAGCGCGTCACGTGCTCTGTCTGTCGGTCGGGAGGTATAAAGTAGGGGTGACCCCCACTTGTTACCCCCCGATTGTGACGTACTGGTAGCCAGCGCGGGGGATTTCTGAGTGACCCCCCCGGTGGTTCGTGACAATCACAATAACTTAATGGATGTTAAACTGGTTTCAGACAAGACTAGGTTTACGTCATAGGAAATAAGAGCGTAAGCTCCACTGGCACATTGTCAATAACTCACCTCAAATAGGCCGGCATTAGCATCAAAACAGCTTATATACAAGATGGCATCTTCTCTTTGGTGGAACCGTGCAATCTTCTCCTCAAGAGTTTTGTGTATGTTCTGGGCAATAAAAGTGACACATATAAATGATTAGTTCTAGTGCACATAGCCATGAGTTTTATCAGACACTGTTGTCCTCTACACCACGGCACCATTCATATATATGTATGTGATTAGGGATTTTTTGTGTTTGTTGGTTTTTTTGTTTTTTTTTAAACAACCATCAGGCCTTAAAAATAAAATAAATAAATAATATTATTATATATAATTATATAAATAAATATATACACATACATACCAATACACCTATAGACTACAGTCTAAGGACATATTTATATACTTTTTTTAGGTCTGGTAATCAGAAAAAAAAAAACCTGATACATGTCCGTTTTTGATCTGGATTGGAACCCAATTTGCCCACTCATGGGTTTGGGGGGGGGGGGGGGTGTTCTTCTTTCCTTCTGCATTGTATGTCATCTCACTTCACAGGTAATTCCTCCTTTTGGGTGACGATCTTGGAAATGGAGAGTAATTTTTTTTTTTTTTGCCTAGGTCTGTCAATGTTTTAAAATAATTGTTACTGTAATAATGTGTATGATGAATGCCAGATTGCAAAATACTCTGCCATTCCACTGCAAACTGTCAATCAACTCCAGATCAAAGAGATTGTAAAACAGTGAAAAAGATAAAAGTAACTGCTGCATTGGCGGATGGTAGTAGCAGCTATGGGTGATATCGCTCCCTGTCACAGGTGGGCGGACCCCGGGGAGGATGATGAGAAGAGTAGTAATGGCAGCGGGGAGCGGCAGTACCGGTAATAAGGAGTCAGAGTCTATGGCTGCGGTTCCACGTTGTTTTACTCACTTTTGTACGATGCCGCTCACCCAGGTAATACCGGTCACTTGCTATGATGGGCTCCATCGAACCCAAACCAGTTAGAGATCAGTCCGGTTTGGTGTTCGTTGGGTTTCTCCTTGTAACGCCTGTCTGTGAATCCCCTGGCTTGAAGCTACATGGGACCCAGGTTTTCACGAGATGTACTCGTCACTATATGCAGGTGCCGCGGTTCCGATGTGGGGTCCGGCTTGATGCGAGATCCCGGATCCTCTCTGGCACTGTGCGTCGGGCTCTGTGTGGTCAGGGAAGCTTGAAACTTTCCCCGTCCAGGCAGATTCTGTAAAACCAACGTGAAGTATGATCTTCCCTAGGGTCCTGCCGCCCTGTGTGGCATCGATACCGTGGGGAGCAGGTTCACTCTCCCCATGGCAATCGTGTGAGCTTCTCCTCCATCCCATCGGAGCACCTGTAGATGCGACTGCTCCCTTCCTCTCCTGCTGGAGAACTCTCTAAACTGTTGTGTTGGCTCCTGACTCCCCCTGCTGGCTGCACCTCCCCCTCCCAGGTCCTAAGCTAGTGGGACTGAGGCCCCTGTTGAGGGCATCATATAATTGCCACTCTGTCAGCGACCCATTTATTACCAAACCCTAGCCCAGTTCCCAGTGGGAACAGGGCAGCCCGGAGTGTGTTTGAGCGTGTAATGTGGTGAAACCGGGACTGACCTCTTCAGGATCAGAGTTTAGCATTACACCCAAATTTGAGTGCAATACTCTGTGGCAACTGAAGCCTCAGGGGCGCCACAATAGCATATAACTTTTTTTGCACTTGCACTTTATTGCAACCATTTCCCATTGTTCACGTAGGGGTTTGCCTTACATTTTGGATATATTATGTGTCATTAGATGAACTGGTCTTTAATATTTTTGTACTATTTTCTATCCAATTTTTGTGATTTTTTTTTTTGAGACACCTCCTGCACTCACCTGCACCCTGTACTCCTAGCAAGAACCATACAGGTTCCGCACCTGTCGCTGATCAGGATACCTCAAGCACTGAGAGACTCTGAAATAACCCTGGCTAGTGAGCTGGCATGTAAGGATCATTAGTCCCACTGCTGCACTAAATCAACATGAAGGGAAGGTACAACAGGCGGGGGAAACAAAGGATAAAGCCCAACTTCATGCCTGCAGTCAGGCAACAAGACAGCAGCTTATACCGCTTCCAACAACAAAAAGCTGCAGCAGCTCCTTCCACCTTGAGGCCTAGCTTCAGAATGAATCAGAATAATTGGCGCCCTCTACTGGAAGATGTGACCATATATAGGGGTAGGGAGTTGTCACCAACCGGAATCACTTGAGGCCAGGAGTCAGAAGCTGCTGAGAAGTAAAACTGACATTAACCCTTTCAACACCAAAGGAAATGGAAATATGTTTAATATGAGGAGTCTCAAATGTCAAAGCGAGACTCTGGCCCAAATCCTGTCACAAGTCTAAATGAAGAGATAAGGTTGTTACACCCATTCTCTTTCCCTTCATTTTTTCCCCATAATAAAAGTATTTACCATTTTTACAATTCTAGACTTTCGAGTCAGGTCTTTCTTTCCCATGATAAATTGTATTTTTACCGATTAATCCTATGTGGCTAGTTTGTTCTTTACGTTATTCATTCACCATGCCAATATTTTTCTGACATACCCCATAGTCAGACAAAAAGACTCATTATTTAGAGATACGTCATTGATGTATTGATACATGAAGTGGCCAGATTGTTCTGTACCCATCATTCTTCATCAACTAGCGTAGTGGCGAAGAAACAAGCCCTGAACCACTTCAGAGAGTTAAACGAGCGCAATCATCTCCTATTGAACTCAGCGCATGTAAATGTCACCTAGATGTTGGAGTGTGGTGGTGCAATATGTGAGTATTGTATTTGGGGCCCCACTTTAAACTTTACCAAGGGTTAAAATGTTCGTCTAAAACCAACCCTGGCTTCAACATATCCAACCCATCTCTCGCCACCAGACAAAGTAAAAAGGAACATTACTAATATAACAAGGATCTTTTCCTTCCATGCACTCACCTGTGTGCCACAGATAAATCTAACTGAGCTCAACCCAGCACCATAATCCTTCAGCGCCTCATGTCCAGCATGAATCACCTTGGGGTGACTGGATAGACCAAGGTAGTTATTGGCACAAAAGTTTAAAATGCCTAAGAAAAGGACAAAAAAAAAAAAAGTTTAGAATTAGAACAATTTAAACAAAAAATTATAAATGAAAAGAATGCCGAATGTGTGTTCTGCTTTTTCCTTTAAGCGGCACACTATATTACACGGTATCTATAATATATTATATATATATATATATATATATATATATATATATATATATATATATATATATATATATATATATATATATATATATATATATATATATATATATATATAGCCTTATTCTGTTTGTCTGTCTGTCTTGCTCCAAAATGACGTCATTACAGGCACAACCGTCGCATTGGCCGCTCGGCTCGGCCCCCTCACGCATTGGCCGCTTGGCTCGGCCCCGCCCCCTTTGCCCGCTCGGACACGCCCCCCCCCAGGACTAGTACTCCAATTATACTCCTCTCTCCCCCCAGGACTGCTCCTCCAACACACACTGCACAAAACATACCTACCCCAAAACACACACACTCACCCCGCGCACGCGCGCGCGCACACACACACACACACAACACCCAGAACATTTACAGCGCTCTACACAAACACTTGGCAACTACAGACAACATCTATATATGTAACAAAAATCATACATTAACTACACAATAAATTCTAGAATACCAGATGCGTTAGAATCGGGCCACCACCTAGTCTTTTATAAATGTCTTTTTTGAATCGGTTATTCCCCCTTAAACTGCTGTAGATGAGGAGTTAGGGGGCAGGGACCTGAGACTTTAGTAGATGGCTCACAAGCACTTACTTCTGCAAGCAACAGACCCCAGATCCTGGACTGTACAAGAGCATCAATCCATAGACCATGAATGTTCAGGAGTGCACTCTAGTGTATGGTTACAATTGTCTCTCTGTGTTTGGAGACTAGTGAAAGCTTTAGGACTGCAGCCTCTCATCTCCATCTGGGACTCTTCATTTAAATGTTTTGTTTCTCTTGGTGCTGAAACAGTTAATATCAGTTTTGCTGCTAGCAGCTTCCTAGCAGTGCATTTGAGCTGTCGCTGCTCTGTAGTTACACCCCTTTGTGTTTAATTAGCAAAGTTTCCCAGCAATCTTTGCTGATTAAACAAAACCATTTGCATGCTGGCCGCCTTGGTGGAAGGAGCCGCTGTGGAGTCATCCTGAGACATATGTTCTCCCTAGCCAGGACTACAGTAGGGATTTTTCAGGGCTTCGGGTATTCCTGCTCGGCGACAGGTGACGAACCTGTATAGGGTCTGCTTAGAAGTGCAGGGTACAGCAATGATACTCACTGATCACCGGAGCAGCGTGGCTGTCACACTGCGTCCGCAGCCTCGTTTGCTTCTGAAAGTGCCGGCTGCTCATTAGGCTCATTTCATATTCACGGCTTTCATGCACACCGGCAACTATGATTGGTTGCAGTCAGACCCGCCCCCCACGCTGATTGACAGCTGTCTGACTGCAACCAATCACAGCCGCCAGTGGGCGGGTCTATATCGTCCAGTAAAATAAATAAAAAAAAAAAAAAAAAAGACATGCAGTCTCCCTCAATATTGATACCCAGCCAAGATAAAGCCTCACAGCTGGCAGCTGGTATTCTCAGGCTGGGGAGACCCACTTTATTGGAAGCCCCCCAGCCTAACAATATCAGCCAGCAGCTGCCCGAAATTGCCGCATCCATTAGATGTGAGTCCAGGGACTTTACCCGTCTCATCCAGATTGTCCTTGTGTGGTGGCAATCGGGGTAATAAGGAGTTAATGGCAGCCCATAGCTGTCACCAAGTCCTAGCTTAGTGATGGCAGGCATCTATGAAACACCCCTCATTACTAATCTGTAAGTGAAAGTAAATAAACACAAACACCGAAAAATCCTTTATTTGAAATAAAAGACAAAAAGCCACCCTATTTCATCACTTTATTAACCCCAACACAACCCTCACCCTCCAGGTCCGATGTAATCCACACGAGATACCACGACACTTCCAGCACTGCTACATCTGACACTCACAGCGTGCGCCATAGAACAAGACTGCCGCTGTGAGCTCCATAAAGCAACTGAAGTGAGTCGCGCTATCAGGGGTGATATCACTCAGGTTAGCCGCTCCCACAGCTGGAGTCTTTCACCCATGACAGTAAATCACCAGAGGGACTGAAGTGAACAGCGGGACGTCCCTCAGGTGATTTCCGATCACAGCTGGAGTCCTTCACCTGTAAATCGCAAATCAGACGGCGACACAGACAGAGCTGCGCAATGAGAATGAACTCGGGTGAACCTCTAACATCACAGTTACAGGCCCCGCACCACTGCCTGAGTTCATTCTCATCGCGAGGCTCTGTCTGTCAGCGGGCAGTCATGCTCTACGGTGATCACTGTGACAGGACAGGGATGTAGCAGGGCTTAATCGCCGTCGGATCTGGTGTGGATTACTTCGGACCTGCAGGGTTTGCTGCGGTTAATAAAGTGGTGAAAGAGGGTGTTTTTTGTATTTTATTCCAAATAAAGGATTTTTTTGGTGTTCGTGTTTATTTACTTTCAGTTACAGATTAGTGATAGGGGCGGTGTCTCAGACGACTGCCATCACTAATCTAGGACTTAGTGGCTTCCATTAACTCCTTCTTACGCCGAATTCCACTACACCAGGGCAACGGGAAGAGCCGGGTCGAGCGCCAGAATTGGTGCATCTTACGAATGCGCCACTTCTGGGGCGGCTGTGGACTGCTATTGTTAGGCTGGAAAGGGCCAAATAACGATGGGCCTTCCCACCCTAATAATATTAGCCCCCAGTTGTCTGCTGCACCTTGGTTGGTTTTAGAAAAATGGGGGGGGGGGGAGGGGATCCCCTCTATTTTTCATAACAGGCCAAGGTACAGCAGACAGCTGAGTGTTCCAGCCTGCAGCTGCTGCTGTTCCTGTGCTGGATATGAAAAATGAGGGGGACCCACGTCATTTATTTACCCAAAATAATTTAAAAAAATTTCTGTCCAAGTTAGCTATCACTCTATCAACTATTTTGTTATTTTAAATCTATTCAACCTATCATTTTATTTCTCCTTTAAAAAACGCACTGTCAAAATGCAGTGTTTACAGTTGTCAAGTCTGCCCTAGGGTGCATTTTTTTGTCAAATCAAGAACGCAGCATGCGGACATAGCCTAAGACAGAGTCTAAGGGGAAAGCTTTATACATCTGTAATAAGGATCGGTAATATGGACATGAAACATATTGCATCAGTATTTGCATTTACAGTGGAACCTTGATTAACGAGTAACCCATTTAGCAAGTATTTCGCTTAACGAGGAAAGCTTGCTGTAAATTTGTAACTCAGTTTACAAGCAAGCTTTGCCGTACGAGCAAAATACTCGCCGCACACACTTCCGGTTCCGTACATCCACCGCGCTTTAACCCACTCTTGTAGTCCGCACAAACACACACATTATGCTCACCTTACCTTCCGTTCCATCGCCGGCCTCTCGGTTCTTGTAGTTCGCCGCTACAGGCTGTGTATCGGTAAGCATCGCGACGAGGGATGAACTTCCGCTGTCAGCCGCTACTCAAAGGCAGCGCGCTGACCAATCAGAGGCAAGCGGCTCATGCCTTTGACGTCAGCGATCTGACAGCGGAAGTTCCTCCATTGTCAAGATGGTTACCCAATACACATCCTGTACCGGCGAACTGCAAGATCCAGGAGGCCGGCAAGGGAACGGAAGGTAAGGGGAGCATAATATGTGTGCGTGCGTGAAAAAAATAAAAATGTGCGGCAGGAAACTGATCTCTAGGCTAAGCCTGGTGAGGAGGTGGATTGTGCACGTCAAAATTATGTTAAATTTTTGCATCAGCAGATTTGTGGGAAGTCTGCTCCCACATTATGTAAAGCAGTGCTGGTATATAACTCATACTGCAATTAGTAAGAGTCCTGGGAAGGGAAGATTATCTGGACCACACCCTACTGCTTCAGTATAAAAATAATTCTCGTACAACATAATAGGGGACTTGGGTATACAGAGCAATCAAGGGCTCATAGTGAAACTCTGAAATTTATCCTCCACATGAAAAAAAACTATTATAATTTGCGGGAAAAGAGCTATTGGTGAAGTCACGGTGTGTTGGCACCGCAATACATAGGGTGAAATCCATTACAAAAGGAGCATAAAAACCTGCATGTAACGTTGGCAGTGTTACAACATGAAAGAATTCCACGGTCCGTATACAGAACACAATGCCCTGACTTGACCAAAATGTACAGCTCCATATGTGTCTATGAGAGTGTAAGTTCGGATGGGGAGACTCACGGTCAGTCCGGGGAAATGCAGTGTAGTCCCTATACGGACTATGAAATACACTCGTGTGAATCGGGCCTTTGGCTAAATTCACAAAAAACACGGTGTGAGTACAGACTGCGATACATAGGCCGGCTGCCAGTCACCTTATCTGAACTTCACAACCTCATAGATTCCAAGTGTGAGCCAGGACAAACATGGCCAATCCAGGCATCATGGTTCACTCAGACTATGTTTCACGAACATATTATACATTCGTAATATGGATCACAAAACAGACGCGTATTTATATAGGATGCATCAATGTTTGCATTCATTGATGTTATTTTCTGTTTTGCCATTTTTATTCTTTTTGTTTAAAGAAAATTATCAATAAATGCAAATACATATAGATTACTTATGAAATACCGTATTTCTCAGGCTATAAGATAAAAAAAAGAACTGTAAAAGAACTAAGAGTCCTCAGTGGTTGATACCTTTTAATGGCCAACTATAAAGATGGTAATACTAGCAAGCTTTTGAGACTACTCCGGTCTTTTCATCAGGCATGGCAGAACACTATCTGAAGAGTCACATATTTATACACAACAGGATATAGAATGGAGCAGTAAATAAGACAAGTTATGTGAAGCAGAACTATCACTATGGCAAGGGGACAAACAGTTGTGGCAGAAAATATTGCAGCAGTTCATAGATAAGCAGTGTGAAAGTTTTATTGTCCTCTGATTGGGGTCTGGTCCGGGCTGTGATGCCCCCAGATGGTCTGAGGAGCACATTTCTTAATTGATGTAAAAAGACATAAATCCATGTGGCACATTCATTCCTGCTCTGAATGTGTCAAAGTTCATCATAAGTTTGTATTCCCAGACTATGTCTCTCTGGGATTTGAAATTTCCTTTCAATGCCAGCAATTTTATGTCCATGATGCTGTGGTCTGGGTTACAAAAATGTTTGGTAGATCTATCCTTTTTTCTAAAATTGTGTGGCGATGAGAATTCATCCTTGTTCTGAGCTGTTGTCCAACAGGAGATCTGTATGTAGGGAAGACAGGACATTTGATACATGTAATTAAGTACACCACACTAGTTGTGGTGCAGCTAAAGGTACCTGGGATCTTGTAGTCCTGATGTGATCTGGGCTATCAGGCTATAAACACACTTTTTCCCCCCAAATTTAGGAGGAAAATGGGAGGTGCTCCACTGTCTCGCAGTGGTGGTTGGCAGCGGCAGTGGAGTGGGTCACAGGAGGTATGAGCAGTGTTGCCACTGCAGGAAGCCGGAAACTGGGGCAAACACGTGTGCCTGCTATTAAAGGAAATGAATATTCACTACTCCCCACACCCATAATCCTGCCCACCTCTCAGCACTAAAGTCGGTGCCGAGAAGTGGGGGAATATTATGGGCGTGGGGAGCAGTGAATGTCCATTTTCTTTAACTGCAGCCATACTGATCTACCTCAGCCACCAGCTTAAGGCTACTTTACACATTGCAATATCGGTCCCGATATCGCTAATGTGGGTACCCGCCCCCATCTGTTGCACGACACGGGCAAATCGCTGCCCGTGCCACACAACATCGCCCAGACCCGTCACACATACTTACCTGCCCGGCGACGTCGCTGTGACCGGCGAACCGCCTCCTTTCTAAGGGGGCGGTCCGTGCGGCGTCACAGCGACGTCACTGAGCGGCCACCCAATAGAAGCGGAGGGGCGGAGATGAGCGGGACGTAACATCCCGCCCACCTCCTTCCTTCCGCATAGCGGCCGGGAGGCAGGTAAGGAGAGGTTCCTCGTTCCTGCGGCGTCACACATAGCGATGTGTGCTGCCGCAGGAGCGACGAACTACATCGTTACTGCTGCAGTAACGATAATCGAGAATGGACCCCCATGTCACTGATGAGCGATTTTGCACGTTTTTGCAACGATGCAAAATCGCTCATCGGTGTCACACGCAGCAACATCGCTAATGCGGCCGAATGTGCGTCACAAATTCCGTGACCCCAACGACTCCGCATTAGCGATGTCGCAGTGTGTAAAGCCCCCTTTACTGCAGCAACTTGAGCGATCACATTTGTCAGTTATTAAAAGCCAAAAGGCAAAAGTGCAGGAGAAACACCGGGCACTGCTGTGAATCCTCAGCCGTCGCTATTTTTGTACCGTTTGGGATAGACAAAAGCTATACAGGTGCACAATCCTTATAAGTTAATTCCATCTGTAGAGTCCATCTGGAAGAAAGAAAAAAAAAAAAAAAAAAGGCAGCAAGCACCGTACTTCAGTGTTCACAATTTAATCTTGAACGCAGTTCAGATACACCAGAAGTGGGGGGAGGCAGTGGGATGAGGACAACGGCACGCTGTTTTGCACAAATGTGCTTTGGCAGGTCCTGTTATTAAGGCTATGTGCGCACGTTGCGTACAGTCACTGCAGAAATTTCTGCAGCGATCTGAAGAGCACATGTGCGCTTTAAATCGCTGCAGAAATGTCCGTAGTGAAAGCCGATTCCATGCGCTCTGCCTGCAGCTCCTGCCATAGACAGAGCAGGAGCTGCCGGCAAAGCGCAGGAAAGAAGTGACATGTCACTTCTTTTTACGCAGCGCTTCGGCAGTAGCCGAAGTGCTGCGCTCTTAAACGCCACGTGCGCACGGCCCCTGCACAATCTCCATAGACTGTGCAGGGGACGCAGGACGCATGCAGTAACGCTGCGGTACAAAGCGCAGCGTAACTGCATGTTATTTACGCAACGTGCGCACATAGCCTTAAAAAAAATTAAATATTCACTGCTCCCCACGCCCAGAGTGAATATTCATTTTGGATTAGCCAGCAGCTAACATTGGCGGGTGAGTGGGGGTCACATGGCAGTTACATCATGCTTTGCACCGCTTACACGCCAGTCAGTTGCCGGCAGTTGAAGAGGACGCTGCACAGTGGGGGAGCGGATGGAGGATGAGTAGAACAGATTTTTTTTTTGTGCGGCATAACGGGAGACATATATACCAGGATGGGGCCATGATGGGAGACATGTATACCAAGATGGGGGACATATACGTGGAAGGGGTCTAGTATGGGGGACATTAGTACAGAATTAGGGGCAACATTACCCTCATAACAGTGACAGAAGCAGATCCCCCCCCATAACAGAGTCATGATGACCACATCTTTTGCTGCAAATCATTTTTCCTATTTTCTGCCTCTAAAATCTAGGTGCATCTTATCTTATAGTGTGAAAAATACGGTACAAAATACTCCAATTCGCCAATATAAAGCAGATCCATTAAAAGGGCAGAGCTGTGGCAGGGTGGGACATATCTACTCCCATCTATCAAATTGATTAAAAATGCCGGTATTTGTATGATAGAAATCAATGACTGGAGTAACACTCCTGACGAGGCACGACACTGAGCAGATGCGTCAAATTCATAAGTGATGGGCACCTCTTAGTGAATTTGGCGCCTCATACTCCAGTGCTACCATCATTAAAGGGGGTGTCTGGGACGTTTATATTAATAATGTCTCCGAAGAGAAAAATAGTGCAAATAACCCAAATAATTAAAACTCAATTTTTTTCAAAATTACCATAAAATATTAAGAGAACACAGGGATCACCTCACAACAATCATTAAATTCATTAGTTTACAGACATATTGTATATAGATTTTATTATATGTAATAGTACTATATATTAACAAAAAGGGCAAGTTAGAAACCTCTAATAGATACAGTATATATAATTCAATAGTAACATAGCCATATGTTGTGCACAATCAAGTAATACATAGTTACAAATAAGGCTATTGCCAATGCATATGTTGAAAGTAGCAGTGTACCTAATATGATAGTGTGACGCCCTGGACACCCAGGGGTCACAGGTCACTACACTCACCACATACACCCCCACCCCAGTAAGGTACCACCAGTCAACCAAAAGACCCGATTGCCTCCCTCAGAGTCAGACAGGCACACCAGGTGGGCGGAGTCAGGCGGAAAGACACGCCCACCGAGGAGTCTGCTGGCCTGAGGCAGGAAAACACGAGGGAGTTAAAGTTTGGAGTTTGAGGAGAGAGAAGCTCAGTTCCGTGTGGGGCCTGGGTTGGAGCCTAGGACCCCAGATCAGGCAGGCAGGCAGACTGTAGTGGCCGCCTGGAGGAGACCGGGAATACGACCAGCGGAACCGTAAGGGACCGGGACAGGGTAGTGGCCCACCGGAACCGAACCGGGGAGCCAACAGGATACCGGAGCACTAGGCAGGGTACTCAGACCCCGACTAGGCTTTAAGCCACCACCACAGTCAAATCAACTGATTGCGATCTGGACCTCAGGGGTTCATTCCCACCTAAGTCCCGATTGAAGGCAACAGCCCAACCCGTCCGGATAGAAGCCACCGCCAAAGGCCAGAGATCCAAGGGCTAGCGTCTGCGGGCAAACGGGCTCCTACGACACAAACGCCGGGGAGCGGGCTACCAGTGCCCAGGCACGGTAGCCAAAATTACATAGAGGTGCAGGAGAAAGGCGGACATTACCAACCTATCTGGAGAAACTGCAGCCGGCTGCGGGCCCCGTTCGTCACCCAGTTTGGTTTACCAGTGACTCTGTGTGGTTTAATCGTGAGTACACCAGTGCCATCAGGCACCGCACCGCAACCCTGCACCCCGGCCTTCACCACCAGGCCCCGGGACCAACATCCCCTACCCACGGAGGGGTCAACAGCTAGCTGCGCCCCAACATCGCTCCCGGGATTCCCTGTACCTTTACTGCAGCGGTGGTGTCCACCATCACCACAACCCGTGGGTGGCGTCACGAACTTTCCCAAAAACAACCACCCCCCCCCCACAACCCCTGCACCGCCACTACTCCCTTCCAGAGCGACATAACCCCCAGGTCCGGAGGCGCTCGAGCCACCGACACGTGCGAGCCCGGACCCGTGCGGCTCGGCAGTCGCAGCCGAGGCCGCGGGGCGGTACAATAGGATACGTCACCTGATAAAAAGGTGAAACGCGCGTTGGGACTCCGGGAGGCCTCACACTGTGGAATCGATAGGTTGCTACCTTACTACTTAGCACTATGGGCTTACTATAGATTCCATGGGCATAGTCATTACAAGTAATTACAGCAGGTAGATAAGTTGCAATTTATTGGTGCACTGATCTAGTTCAAATAGTTACATATATTGTTTTAAACAATGGTTTTGATAAATTATTGTGACCTTATATTAGGTACACTGGACTTTCAACATATGCATTGGCAATAGCCTTATTAGTAACTTAGCACAACTATGTATTACATAAGGGTGTGCAATATATGGATATTGTACTATTTAATTATATATACTAGATATAATATAAGTTTCTAACTTGCCCTTTTCGTTAATATATAGGACCAATAAATATGATATATATATATATATATATATATATATATGTAAACTAATGAATTTAATGATTGTGAGGTGATCCCCGTTTCAGACTTCTTGCTTTTTTAATGTTCTAATATTTTTTGGTAATTTTGAATAACAATGAGTTTTAATCATTTGGGTTATTTGCACTAATTTTCTCTTCGGAGACATTATTAAAAGCTAATCTGTGCTGTATTGTCATATAAATCACCCCTACAATTGTTATTTTTAGTTTTCTAACTTTTGTTCCTCTTGAATTCACCCTTTATTCTCTGCAGCGCTCTGTTTACATTCAGCTCCAGCTAACTGACCACTTCCTGTGCAAAACCTCAGTCAGAGCTGGCACCACCCGGCCTCAGTGTCCAGCCCCTCCCCAGTGTCCAGCCGCACCCCCTGCACACCCATTCCCTGTCAGTATTCTTCCCCAGCACCAGACCTGGTATCACTACAGCATTGCAAATAACAGCCCCACATCGGGCTCTGCACCCCACACCACATCGGGCTCTGCACCCCACACCACATCGGGCTCTGCACCCCACACCACATCGGGCTCTGCACCGCACATATGGCTCTGCACCGCACACACACATCGGACTCTGCACCGCACATGGGCACATATGGCTCTGCACCGCACACGCGCACATATGGCTCTGCACCGCACACGCGCACATATGGCTCTGCACCGCACACGCGCACATATGGCTCTGCACCGCACACGCGCACATATGGCTCTGCACCGCACACGCGCACATATGGCTCTGCACCGCACACGCGCACATACACAGCGCTCTGTACCGACCGCCTACCCCCATAGGGAACACATGTAGGGAATACATACTCACCCGTCCTCGGTCCCCGCCGCTCCTGCACGTTCGTCCGCTGTCTGGTCTGGACATATCAGCACAGTAGTGACGTCACCGCTGTCCTGATCTGTCAGACACAGACAGCGGGAGGGACCAGTGATGAGCAGCAGCGCTGAGCTCCCTCTCATCAGCGCTTTCAAATGTACTGGCATCTGTGATCTGTGATGCCGGTATATTTGAATATGCGATCCTGAGCAGGGGCCCGGGTACTGGCGCTGACACCATGGCAGCCGCCGCCAGGCCCCTCCCCCAGGGCACGGACCCCACAGCAGTGCAGGGGGAGTTTGCGGGGAGAGTAAGGGGAGCGGGGGAATGTGTGGGAGGGTGCAGGGAAGGGGGGGGCGGGGCTCATCGCACTGTACAGCCCAGCAGGAATGTGACATGCTGTTCCAGATTTGCATGTCAACATGGTCCTGCCCATGTTGACATGAAATGACCGGAAGCAGCAAAATCGCGGCAGGAGCGGTCACATGATCACTCTGAGCCGGGGGAGAGAGGTTTAGGTTGTGGACGCTCACCTTCCCTCCAGATAAATAAACCCCCGCGACACAGCCGGTCGCACTTTCCCAGGGGCCTATACCCTATGCCACCACTGCCAGGTATGTTACAGTTGTTGCCTCTTCACTCCACGCCAGATGGGCTACCACTAATAGTGCATTCCATTCTTTTTTTTTCCCCTCAGAATCATACATTGTACTGCTAGTCAGTTCATTTACTGTGCCAAATATATCTCAGCAGGTATGTGCTCCCCTAGTACTATGTTACTGGCCCTCTCTGTCATCATACATGATTCCTGATTTAATGGCCTCACATGTTTTTCTTATTTAGTCCCACAGGGACAGATAGCCCTTTGCCTATGGTTACAGCTCCTTATGGTCTCCCCCTGATAGCCTGTTAAAGGTAGTTTATACTATTAGCTCAATGCAATCCTGAAGATATGTACCTTATACTGGTGTTATTCTGCCTATGTATGAACCCTTGTTTCTATGTATGTCATTTTCAGCATGTGTATGTGACTCGCCCACCCCAGGGCTATGGGACACCCGGTGCCGGGCCGGACTAGTCCGGTGGTAGTCAGTGGTGGCTGGGCCCGGCTCCGTGGCCCTGGTGGGTGTCAGTTGAATATGTGGCTGATGACTTTAATGGTTGTGTTCGTGACGCCACCTGTGGTATGCGGCTATTAAGCCGCCGCTGCGGTATGAGGCCTCCGGGATAGTGTTATGGCAGCAATGGTGGTACTGCTCCCCACAGGTGGAGCAATGCCCGGGGCACAGTTGGTGTTTGTGGAAGTCTATGGTGCTGCGTGACTAACACGGTGCAGGGCCGACAAGCAATGAAAGAAACAGGCACAAACAGTAGTCTCTTTACCTTCTCCTCTTTTACTCGGCAGAAACTTAGTCCAGGGAGACCGTCACAGATGGTAAAGATGATCCGGCCGGCCTGGAAGTGCCTGGGGTGATCTTTGGCCAGTTGAGTATGAGGCCTACTCCTTAATCTTTCTCTGCTGTTTTAGGACACTGCACTTTGGGTTCGCAATTGCCCTCTTGCTGCTGGGACTTGTTGTTCGTCCCCTTTTCTGTGTGGTAGACTGCGCAGGCCCTCTCTGGTGCTTCTCTGCTGGAGCCCACACCAGGCCCTTGGGATGCAGTTGTACCTTCAGATTGCTTCTGGGACAGGGGGCTTACAGCTCTCCTGCCCTCCGGATTCAGCTACCAGGGATGGATTTTATGCCCTGGCAACTACAGACTCCGATGTCCGAGTCTCTGCTGTGCCTCTCTGCTCCCCTTGCTTCACTGGGCCAAGCTATCCCAGCTCTAGGCCCCAGTTTACAAGGCAGCACTACTCTGCGTCTGCACTCTTTCACTCCTGTCTCCAGACTAACTACCACTTCCTCCTTCCAGCCAGACTTAAGGAATGCTCCCTGAAGTTCCAGGTTCAGAGCTCCCCCTGCTGGCCGGAGGGAGAACTGTGTTGAGTGTTAACTTACTGGCCAATAGATCTCCCAATTACCTCCAGGCTCAGCATTAACCCTTCTGGGAGGGCAATGCTGTTGTGGCGACCAGGTCCTGGGGCGCCACACTCCCCCTTAGTTAAATTCAGTACTCCCGGACTGTAGAGACAAACATGACATGTTAGAACATTTCATCCCATTATGGGAGGCGCAATTACTTTAACGTTACAACCTTAAACATTACTATAAGAGTCCAGTGTGGCTCCCTGCCGGGTGTCCATTACACTGCTCCATGGGGGACCCGCCGCGTTCAAACCCCCAACGTAGGCTCTGGGCGTGCGTCAGAGCATTGATGACCCCACTCTATGCACGCCGGACGGGTTTTTCTTCAGGGGTGTTGAGCACACTGGTGCTAACTATGAACAATTTAGGTGTTGGCCACCCATAGTCCAGTGGCCCAATTGTCCATTTTCGCAATCAAAGAAAAAGAAAACATTTTGTACACAACATGACAGACATTTTGCATAACTATTTACATCCTAATAAGTACTCTTTCCCTTATACAGTTGACTCCCTATACCTTAGAGGGGGTTGTCCCCGAGTGCTGCGCTGGGACCTACGTAGCTCTGGTGTTTGCCCCTGACTACGTGGTGCGTCTTCTATCTCAGCACTACAGGTGGGCCTAACCCCCATAGGTAAGCGTGATGGTTGCCTTTGTGATCTAAGAGTCGCCAAGGGTATGACAGGTTCACCACTGACAGGGGGTTGATCCTCCTGTTCCACTGCTGGCGTGTCATCTCGTGCTGGAGCGGACGATTCTTTAGGTGGATCCGGAACCTTTTCTGTTTCTGGCTCGACCAACTGCGGAAACGTCAAAACTGGTACCACTATGGCATTGTTTATTCGGGTCCAAGTTTTGGGGAACTTTCCAAGGATGGTTTGAATCATCTCCCCTTCTTTCTCTTGACTTTGGGGACTTCCTTGTACTCCTTCCATTTCTCTTTGGATTCTGCACCGTTCAGGGCACGCTTTCAGGCGGTCTCGGGAAATTGCTTGATAGGTCTTGCCTTCATCTTTGCTTATGAGGCATACCTTACTATTGTCAAAGTTGGAGGGGATAATGGTGTAGGGCTCGTTTTCCCACTGATCATCCAATTTATGCGTCTTCCGCTTCTTCTTGAGGACTTGTTCTCCAGGTGCTAAGGGAGTTGCTGGGGCTGTTTGATTGTAATGCTGTTCTTGTCTCGTTCTTGCTTGAGACAGGCTCCTCTCTACGCACTCCTGGACCTTACGGTACCGCTGCTGGCGTTCTGTATCCCAATCCTCTATTTCTTGAACCGCCTCAGGCGACACAGTCCCCATCTCAAAGTCTACAGGCAACTTGCCTGGTCTGGCTCGCATCAGGTAAGCGGGGCTGCAGTTGGTCGAATTCACTGGGATGTGGTTGTACAGGTCTACCAGATCTGGCAACTTTTCTGGCCATTGGTTCCTTTCCTCCAGCGGTAGGGTCTTCAGCATATCAATAACCACATGGTTCATTTTCTCGCACAGTCCATTGGTTTGGGGGTGGTACGGTGTGGTTCGGATTTTCTTACAACCGTACATGTTACAGAACTCTTGGAACACTTCAGCCTCGAATGCAGGACCCTGATCAGTCAGTACCCTTTCCGGATAGCCGTGAGGTCGACAGAAGGATGCCTGGAACGCTCTAGCTGCTGTCCTGGCTGTCTGGTCCTTCACAGGCACTACTACCAGGAAACGAGAGTAATGGTCCACAATGGTGAGGGCGTACACATAGCCTGACCGGCTTGGTGTTAACTTCACGTGGTCCAGGGCCACCAACTCCAGGGGCTGCTTTGTGACAATTGGCTGTAGGGGAGACCTTTGGCTGGCATCGTCTTTCCGCCTCAGGTTACACGGGCCACAGTCTCGGCACCACTTCTCGATCATCTTCCTCATGTGCACCCAATAGAACCGATCACGGAGTAGGGCCTCCAACTTCTTCCACCCGAAGTGTCCTGCGTTATCATGATACGCTGCTAGGACCATTGGAGCATCTCTCTGCGGAACCACTATCTGCCAGACAAGTTCATTTGTTCGATAGTTGACATATCTCTTGCAGAGCTTGCCTTGGTAGGTGAACAGTCGTCCCCTCTCCTTCCACAGCTGCTGGGCTTCCTCTGGAGCGTCTGGGCCAAGATGGGTCTCAGCTTGCGCTAGCTTCTCTTTGACCAATCGCACGGCCAGGTCACCGTTCTGTGTTTCTTCCCAATTATGGTGGAGTAAGGGGTTGACCGAGACCCCGTGCTGGCTTGAGCGCTTCACTCCCACAGCATGCTCACACTGGGACACACCTTGGTGATGGAAAGCCGGTAACTCTATCTCTTCGAGTTCATCCATGTCTTCTCCAGACTCGGGCAAGTGAGGCATTCTGGACAGCGCATCAGCATTGTTATTCTTCTTGCCAGCCCGATACTTGATGGTAAAGTCAAAGTTAGACAGCCGGGCCATCCATCGCTGTTCCATCGCACCTAACTTGGCTGTTGCCAGGTGTGTCAACGGATTGTTGTCCGTGAAGATGGTGAACTTGGCCGATGCCAGATAGTGCTTGAAGCGTTCAGTCACTGCCCAAACAATAGCGAGGAACTCCAGCTTGAAGGAACTGTAGTTTTCTGGATTCCTTTCTGTGGGCCGAAGCTTCCTACTGGCGTACGCTATCACCCTCTCTCTGCCTCCCTGTACCTGGGACAGAACTGCTCCCAGTCCCACGTTGCTGGCGTCTGTATACAGTACAAACGGTTGGCTGTAGTCAGGGTAGGCCAGAATTTCTTCTCCCGTGAGAGCCCCTTTCAGCCGGACAAAGGATGTTTCCAGTTGGCTGCTCCATTCAAATGGAGGGCTCTGCTTCTTAGCCTGCTTTGGCTGGCCCACCAGGAGATCTTGAAGGGGCGCTGCTATCTTGGTGAAACCATCAATGAACCTTCGGTAGTAGCTCACCAGTCCAAGGAACTGCCGCACCTCCTTCACTGTGGTGGGTCTTGGCCAGTCCTTGATTACAGTGACTTTCTCCGGATCAGGTGCCACACCTTCTGCGCTGACCACATGACCCAGGTACTGTACCTTTGGCTTCAAGAGGTGACATTTGGACGGCTTGATCTTCAGGCCATATTTCGACAAGGATTCAAACACTTCTGCTAAGTGCTTCAGGTGGTCCTCATAAGTCTTGGAGTAGACTATTACGTCATCCAGGTACAACAGCACGGTTTCAAAGTTGTGGTGGCCCAAGCAGCACTCCATCAACCTTTGGAATGTCCCTGGGGCGTTGCAGAGCCCGAATGGCATACAATTGAACTCACAGAGGCCCATTGGTGTCGTGAATGCAGTCTTCTCCTTGTCCGCCTCTGCCACGGGAACCTGCCAATACCCACTGGTGAGATCCAAGGTGGAGAAATAGTTAGCTGACTTTAAGGCTGTTAGTGACTCCTCTATTCTGGGTAGTGGATAAGCATCTTTATGTGTAATGCGGTTAATTTGCCTGTAATCTACACACATTCTCATTGTACCATCTTTTTTCTTTACGAGCACTAGTGGAGCTGCCCAGGGGCTACAACTATCTCTGATAACCCCAGCCTCCTTCATTTCCCGTAACATTTCCTTGGCACACTGATACTGTGCGGGGGGTACAGGGCGGTATCTCTCTTTAATGGGATGATGATCACCCGTGGGGATTTGATGTTTAACCCCTTTCACCTGCCCAAAATCTAGGGGGTGTTTGCTGAAGACCCGCTCGTACTCCTGTACCACCCGGTAAACCCCATGCTTTTGGTGCGAGGGGGTGGAGTCGGTGCCTACATGTAATTTTTGGCACCAGTCTTCCGGCTGCCCCTTGGAACCATTGTCTTCCGCCTGGTCGGACGGGATCAAGGGTTCCACTGCTTTAATGGTATTGTTGCTGACAGTGTACAGTTTTGCTACAGTGGCGTACCGGGGCAATTTGGCCTCCTCCTCCCCACAATTCAGGACACGGACGGGCACTCTCCCCTTGCGGACGTCCGCTACCCCTCTGGCTATCAGGACTCCAGGCCTACTGTCTGAATACACTGGTTCTACCAAGGCATGGTAATCCTGACCCTTGAGGCCTATTGCTGCCCGACACCATATCAACATTTCACTTCTTGGGGGTATTGCAATGGGGAGGGGGTCACTTACCCTCACACTGCCAATTTCTCCTCCGGCCAGCTCTACCTGTTGCCTCCTCATCAGGGCTCTGATCTCCCTCTGTAGGGCACGCTGCTGCCCGGAGCTGGCAGTTTCAGACGCCTGTTGCAACAAAATTATCACTTCGGCAATACAATTTTCTATCACATTTGTACCAATGGTTAGCAGTGGGTCAGATTCTTTGCGATCAATATCTACAATTATCATCCCCTGACATGGCAATTCTACCCGCCCCACTTTAATGGTTACTTCTTTGTACCCAATTTGAGGTAAGGGCTGACCATTACTAGCCACAATCGTTCAATCATCATCTGGGCCATGGTCAATGTCTGAATCAGCCCAATATCTTTTGTACAGTTTGTGGGGGATGGTTGTTACCTGGGACCCCGTATCCAGGAGGGCATTCAAAGGGATCCCATCCAGCACAATGGGAAGGACCGGTCGTCCTCCCACATACTTGCTGCGGCTGGGGTTTGAGCCGGGCTTCCTCACACCTGGGGGTTGGCTCCTGGCCCCAGGCTCAGCCCGTTTAAAGGACAGCGTCGTGCAATGTGGCCCGCCTGGTTGCAGTGGCGGCAGATCGGTTGTCCTGTTGAATCATACCGGTCTGTGTCTCTGCCTCGGGTCGGCGGAATCCTCCTCTGTCGCATCCATGGGACGTCTTCTGGGCTGGAGGCCAACTCGATTTTTGCAGGCGAGGGGGTCATTTGTAGAGACTGCACGGTCTTGGCAAGGGCAGCCACAGTCTTGGTCAGCTCCTGGAACTGCTGTCTGAGCTCCGCAGTGGGATCCTTATCCAGGGACTGCGCCTCAGCCCCTGCAGTGGCTCGTGTTGCAGGCACCACCCCGGGGTACGTGATAGCAAGAGGCCGGAGGGGTACTGGGTCATTCGGTGTAGATTCTCTCAGTACCCGGATGGCCTGGTCCTTAAACTTGGCAAAGTCCAGAGCAGGGTTCTGCAGGACCAGGATACGCAGCTGGGTCCTGTGGGCATCTGACAGGAGCCCCTCTATGAACTGCTCAGTTAGGAGTTTGTCTTCTTCACGTACACTCTCTGGATCCACCTGTTTAACTGCTTTCAGGGCCTCCTGCAAGTTTAAGGCATAGTCCCTTAGGCTGTCTGTGGCCCGTTGCTTGCACCCAAAGAATCTCATCTTTATCTCTGCTGCGGTGCGGGTGTCAAAAGTACTCTTTAGCTTGGCCAGTATCTGGGCTACTGTCCCTTTATCTGTATCAGGCCAGGACTTCGCTTCACGCTGGGCTGCGCCGGCTAGCTGTCCCATTAATATGCCCACCTTCTGGCTCTCAGTCAGAGGATACACCCGGAACAAGCTGTGCAGACTTTCTCTGAAGTCACTCAAGGTATGGGACTCCCCGGAGTACTGCGGCAGCCATTCTGCTCCTGGTATGTACGGCATGGTGATCGGCATTACCGGCGCTACAGTGGGGGCTGGAGCGACGGCGACTGGGACTACTTCGGCCGGTGCTGCGGCGCCCTGGGCGATGGCAGCCACCTGCTCTCCCTCGGAGTCGGACATCTTCCTCCCCCTTAGTGAACCTTACCAGGCTCCGTTCACTTTTCAAATTTTCTTCCGGGTCGCGCGGGGTTAACAGCGCTCTGCTCTGATGGCGCGCTCCCTTCGCGCTCTTTGTCAGGCACGCCCCCCTTCTTCCTGCGCTCGGCGCGGCTAATGGCGGCGGCAATTTACAACCAGTACACAGTCTTTTACACAGTTCTTCAGGCGCACAGTACCCGGTGTGACCGGGCACGAAATCCTGTTCGTGACGCCAAAAGTTGACTCGCCCACCCCAGGGCTATGGGACACCCGGTGCCGGGCCGGACTAGTCCGGTGGTAGTCAGTGGTGGCTGGGCCCGGCTCCGTGGCCCTGGTGGGTGTCAGTTGAATATGTGGCTGATGACTTTAATGGTTGTGTTCGTGACGCCACCTGTGGTATGCGGCTATTAAGCCGCCGCTGCGGTATGAGGCCTCCGGGATAGTGTTATGGCAGCAATGGTGGTACTGCTCCCCACAGGTGGAGCAATGCCCGGGGCACAGTTGGTGTTTGTGGAAGTCTATGGTGCTGCGTGACTAACACGGTGCAGGGCCGACAAGCAATGAAAGAAACAGGCACAAACAGTAGTCTCTTTACCTTCTCCTCTTTTACTCGGCAGAAACTTAGTCCAGGGAGACCGTCACAGATGGTAAAGATGATCCGGCCGGCCTGGAAGTGCCTGGGGTGATCTTTGGCCAGTTGAGTATGAGGCCTACTCCTTAATCTTTCTCTGCTGTTTTAGGACACTGCACTTTGGGTTCGCAATTGCCCTCTTGCTGCTGGGACTTGTTGTTCGTCCCCTTTTCTGTGTGGTAGACTGCGCAGGCCCTCTCTGGTGCTTCTCTGCTGGAGCCCACACCAGGCCCTTGGGATGCAGTTGTACCTTCAGATTGCTTCTGGGACAGGGGGCTTACAGCTCTCCTGCCCTCCGGATTCAGCTACCAGGGATGGATTTTATGCCCTGGCAACTACAGACTCCGATGTCCGAGTCTCTGCTGTGCCTCTCTGCTCCCCTTGCTTCACTGGGCCAAGCTATCCCAGCTCTAGGCCCCAGTTTACAAGGCAGCACTACTCTGCGTCTGCACTCTTTCACTCCTGTCTCCAGACTAACTACCACTTCCTCCTTCCAGCCAGACTTAAGGAATGCTCCCTGAAGTTCCAGGTTCAGAGCTCCCCCTGCTGGCCGGAGGGAGAACTGTGTTGAGTGTTAACTTACTGGCCAATAGATCTCCCAATTACCTCCAGGCTCAGCATTAACCCTTCTGGGAGGGCAATGCTGTTGTGGCGACCAGGTCCTGGGGCGCCACATATGTCTTTGAGATAACTGAGAACCAGTCAGTGAGAGAGTCTTATTGTGCTGCCATCTATTCTCACACTGTATTACAGGTAGTACTTCTTTTCTATATACTTGCATGTATGTTATTCTCCCAGTCACGCTGCTTGACGTACACCTATGTGATGTTTATATTCATGTTGGCCCTCTTTTAGATACATCCGATAACACAGGTTGCCTTCAGCTCTGGTTTTCGGTTATCGCGTACCAACACATGAGGTAGAGACCCGCATAAATATATTTGATATTGGTGTTACCCGTCCTTATATGAAACCTCCTTTTTGTACATGTTGTTTCAGCGTATGCATATAGTGAAAGTAACAAGTGAACCATTCAGTGAGGGGTCCTTATTTCCCTCTCATCTACTACCAGACATTACGCAGTATCCCAGGTAGTATTTTTATCTCATATATATACTATATGTCCCAACGTGTATGTTCACTATACTGCATACTTGAGTGATACTCTTATCCATGTTAATTCCCATCTAGTAACAACTACAACCACAGATTACCTCTTTCTTGGTTTTGCTCGCTACCCCAGGCCAGCGTGGGAGGTACATATACAGTCTAGTCCACTAACTCTCTGTACACCACATATGCGAAATGAGTGTGTTGTATTAGTTTTCTAGTCTTGTGATGTGTCACGTAACATGTATTCTCCCTTTTAGACTTATGATCGTAACCTCCTGATCACTTACACCTTCTGGTGATGACCAGTTTCTACTGAATTCACGTTCCCCCATTTTTGACATAGGTGGGTTTTTGCTTGCTGTACTCAAAAGATTAATTCCGTGCATTTTTTGACCCAATAGGTTATGTACACGTCGCAATAATTGTATTATATACCACCAGGAATCATGTGCTACTTGAAATAATTGGTTTGTTCGTGGCATCAGACACTTTATGATGCTTATTGTGATAAATCCTCTTTGTACTTTTTGTACTCTTTTGTATTCTTTGTAATATCATGTAATGATGTAATTTTTGTAATATCATATGATGATGTATTTTTTATGATTTTCTTTGGTAGATAATTCTATCCTTGATAACGACTACGATAGTCGAAACGTTGGATGAATTTATCGTTTTTGCACTAATAAAACTGATTCTGCATTCAAGAAAACATTTTTTTCATGCTCTTATTCATCTTAGTGTGCCAGAAACATTCTTTTTCTGGGGGAGAGAGGCTGACAGCGGGGCAGGTAAGTGCTCACTATCTACTTACCTGCCCCAATGTAGCCCAATAGGGTAATAAAAAAAAAAATAATAAAAAAAAAAAAAATCAAAAGAAGCCGGATAACCCCTTTAACGATTCGGCTCTATTGTATTTTTTATTACATATTCTGCAATGGTATTTGTTCTTAAGAAAAGTGGTTGTGATTTGTCTAATCTCATCGACATGTTGCTTTTATTCTCAGGCCAGAATTTGTTTTGTGGATTTTCCAATTTGCAATAGGTCAATTTCACCTACGCAAATAATGTAGATTTATTGCAGATTTTCCCAGTGGACTAGAATGTGTGCATCAGATGTGCAATAATACGGTACCCTGTGGAGTTTGCTGCAGGTCTCCTGTGCACGTTTCAGCCAACGATCAACTGTACTGGTCACATGGCAACAATCCTGGCACAAGAAGCTGGGATGCCCTGGGACTAAAGAAACAAATACACTGCAAGTCCATAAGTAATGCTGTGTGTCTGTGTGCGCAAACCCTGAAGACACCGATGTAGTAATGTGAACTGTGCATATATAACAGCCACTAAAATAATGTGTTTCTGCATAAAGTATGTGTAGCTATCTAGTGGCCGGGTTTTAGGTACTGCTCCTTGATATAGCGAATAGGTTCTGCCTAGTGACTAGTGATGTGTCGGTCGCGAACAATCCGACACAAAGATCCGGCTCCCTGCTGTGAACGACAGGAGCCGGATCACCAGTGTGAGCCACTGAAATCACTAAACGGCTCTTTTCGCAGTCAAAACCCCACCCACCCGCGGCTAAACTCCGCCTATTCAGCAATCTAATTGGCCGCTTGTAAGTGGGCGGGGCTTAGCCGTGGGTGGGCGGGGCTTTGACGGCGTTGCTATAATTTTAAATATGCGTTCACCTGGGGTGAACACATATTTAATAAGGAGCCGAGAACGAGCTGAAAGATCCGGCTCTTTTTGGTGAACGGAGCCATAGGAACCGGCTCACCAAAAAGAGCCGGACTGCCCATCACTACTAGTGACAGGAGTACTACAGGCAGAGAACAGCTAATCTCTGTGGGTCGCCCACAGGAGCAGGAGCCAGCTGCAGGGAACAGCCTGACTCCATCCTGGTTTAGTCAGTAGTAGTGATGGGCAGTCCGGCTCTTTTTAGTGATCCGGTTCCCATGGTTCTGCTCACCAAGAAGAGCCGGATCTTTCAGATCGTTCTCGGCTCCTTATTAAATATGTGTTCACCCCAGGTGAACACATATTTAAAATGATAGCAACGCTGCCAAAACCCCGCCCACCCGCGGCTAAACCCCGCCCACTTACAAGCATCCAATTAGATTGTCGAGTAGGCAGACTTTAGCCGCGGGTGGGCGGGGCTTCAGCTGCGAAAAGAGCCTTTTAGAAATATTAGTGGCTCACACTGGTGATCCGGCTCCTGTCAGTCACAGCAGGGAGCCGGATCTTTGTGTCGGATCGTTCACGACTGACATCACTAGTCAGTAGTGTTTAGAGTGTAGAAAGCTGTACCAGTGGGTATTATAATGAATAGAATCAGTGTGCAAGCCCATCACATACCTTAGGCCGCAGAAAGTGGGCGTTTGTGGTGTCCGTTACCTAACCCTCAGGGTCCCATCGGGGACAGAGCGCCCGTGAAAAACTCCAGTCAGGGACTTTACTGCAGAACACGTCAGATGCAGACTTGAAATGTGGAAATTTATTATTAGTGTATGTTCACACAAGGCAGATTTGTTGGAGAAAATGCTCCAAGTGAAAAGTTTGTTGCATACATCTGTGACCAGCGTATAGATTTCTGCAAACCAGTTGTATAAATCGCTGCAGCAAAGCACAGCATGATCTAAAAGCAATGATTTTTCTCACTTGTAAAAAAAATATATCAAAAGTGTGTGAGCCCAGCCTTTGGGTACATCACATACAAGAAGTTATAGACTGATTTGCAATAAAGTGTTATAAAACCCCCCAAATGACAGAAGAGATCTGGTGAGCACAATAGCCGCTGGTGTGTGTTTCCACTGCAGCGCACAGGCTTTGCCAGCTGTGCGAGTTCATACGTGGCAGTGTGTGTTCATGTGAATGGGGTTGTGTTGTCTGCAGCATGTGAACGTGCACTCGGCACAGCTGGTAGAGCCTGTGTTCTGCAATGGAAACCGATAGCAGCAGCTATTTTTATCAGCGGTTCCCTGCATGGATGCCTGCCATCTCCATCCTTATGAATGGGACAGGCTTAGAAAGTTCTGCAACAAATCAGTCACATGTATCGGTAGCTACACCCTAAGGGCTCGTGAGCACACTGCAGAAAAAAAAAGTGCACCCGCTGGCAGACTTGACACTGCGTTTTGACAAAAAGAATGGATCCAAAACGCATGTATTTTGCATGCATTTTACAAGCGTTTTGGATGGATTTTTGTCAGTGCGGTCCCCCGGCAATTCAGCTCTGCTACATGCTCGCTGACAGCAGACACAGATAGAGCCGGGTGATGAGAATGAACTTCACCCGACTTCATTGTGATCGCACGTCTCTCTCTGTGTCGCAGCCTGACTTGCGGTCACATGTGAAGGACTCATCGGTGACCACAAATCCCCCGAGTGACTGAAGTGAGCAGTGCGATCAGCGGTGCCGTCACTCAGGTGACCCGCGGCCACAGCTGGAGTCCTCCACCTGAGAGCGGTCGCCACGAGTCACCTGAGTGACATCATCGCTGACCGCGCGACTCACTTCAGTTGCTGTGTGAAGTTGACAGAGAGTGGTCGTTGTCTGTGGCTGCTCGCTGTCAGCTTCATGTAGCAGAGCTGAAAGCGTCGTGGGACCTCATGTGGGTTACGTCGGACCTGGAGGGGTATTTGCGGATTAATAAAGTGGTGAAAGAGGGTGTTTTTTTGTCTTTTATTCCAAATAAAAGATTTTTTCGGGTGTATGTGTTTATTTACTTTCACTTACAGGTTAATTATTGGGGGTGTCTCAGACGCCTGCCATGATTAACCTAGGACTCAGTGGCAGCTATGGGCTGCCATTAACTCCTTATTACCCAGATTGCCAGCGCACCAGGGCAATTCGGGATGGGCCGGGCAGAGTCCCAGGACTGTCACATCTAATGTACGCGGCAATTCCAGGCGGCTGCTGGCTGATATTGTTAGGCTGGGGGGGTTCCCCATAATGTGGAGCTCCCCATCCTGAAATACCAGCCTTCAGCAGTGTGGCTTTACCCTGGTGGCTGGTATCAAAATTGTGGGGGGGGGGGGGGGACCTCACGTTTTATTTTTTAATTATTTATTTTACTGCACTATATAGACTCGCCCACCAGCGGCTAATATGATTGGTTGCAGTGAGACCGCTGTCACTCAGCATGGGGGAGTGTCTGACTGCAACCAATCAGAGGTGACGGTGGAAGCAGGGAATACGAGATGGAATAATGAGCGGCCCGCACTGTCAAAAGAGGAGAAGCCGCCACAGTGTGAACGCTGTGCAGCGCCTCGCCGGTGATCGGTGAGTATGAGGGAGGGGGTGGGAGGGAGAGACCGACCGACAAAGAGAGATAGTGACAGAGAGAGAGCGAGAGACAGACCGACCAACAAAGAGAGAGACCGAAAGATCTGCATGCGGATCGCTACAAAAATGCATTGCAAACGCACTGCTTAGCATTTTGGTAGCGCTTTTCAACAACGCTTCAATGGGTGTAGAACGCTGCCAAAACGCTCAAAAGAATTGACATGCTGCATTTTTAAACGCAGAAATTTTGTCAAATTTTATACTTTAAAAACGCTGCGTTCAAAAAAGCATTGTGCGCACTGATTTTGCATGACTCTCATAGACTTTACTGGGGAAGCAGAACGCATGCATTTTGACAATGTGACGCTGCTGCTTAAAACGCAAAAAAAAAAAAAAAAAAAGAAACGTGTGCACGAGCCCTAAGGCCGGTTTCAGACGTCCATGTTTCAGGTACGTGTGACATCAGTTTTTAACACGGATGCCACACGTACCCATGTTATTCTATACTGTTACTCACACATCCGTGTTTTCACACGGACCCTGTGACCCCTCACGGAGTCATATCCGTTTTTTTTCTCTGGCAGCACGGGTGTCACACGGACCGCACACTGATGTGATCTGTGTGACATCAGTGTGTCACGTAACGGAGAACACACGGGTCTTTTAAATAAAATGATTTTCTATATTCACCTGTATCCAGCGCTGTTTTCTCCAGCTCTGCTGTCTCCTGCTTCTGACCCCCGCTTATTATATTCATTGATTATTCACTGCACTGAGGAGCTGGAAGCCGGACCAGCGCTGGGGACTTCAGTGCCGGGGACCGCTTTGTGTGTGTGTACCTGGAAGCCGGAGCATCGCAGGGACAGTGCCAGGGACAGCAACCTGAAGGACAGCATCGCCAGTGACAGGTGAGTGTTCAGCAAGCAAGCAGTGTGTGTGCAGTCAGCGTTGGACTGACTACCAGAGGAACTCAAGTAATACCAGGCCTGGCCACGGTTACCTGCACTGGACTCCGGAGCTCTCAGCGGAGCCGAGTAGAGTTCAGCTCGGCCTGTCCGCAGCTGTCATGGACTGAACTGTGATAACCGGCGCTCACAGTTCAGTCCTGGATACCCGTGGCTCAGTCCAGGCTGCACTCCGGAGCGCTCACCTGAGCTCCAGAGTTCAGTGCAGGTAACCGCGGCCAGGATTGGTATTACTACAGTTCCTCCAGTAGCCAGTCCGACGCTGTGTGCAGTGACGTCCAGGAGGTCATCAGAGTTCCCAATGAACTCTGATTAACCCATGAAGTCATCATCCTGACACCCACTGTAGTGCGGTGGGAACGCTGATGACCTCCTGGACGTCACTGCACACACTGCTTGCTGAATACTCACCTGTCCCAACGATGCTGTACCCAGCACTGTCCCCACGATGCTCCGGCTTCCAGCTCCTCAGTGTGGTGAATAATCAATGAATATAATGAGCGGTGGTCAGGAGCGGGAGGCAGAAGAGCCGAAGAAAACAGCGCTTGATACAGGTGAACATAGAAAATCTTTTTATTTCAAAGACCAGTATTTTCTACGGTACATCTCACACTGATGCAAACACAGATGTCACATGTGTGACACACGTATGACCATAACCATGCATGTGGCTTGTACCTGATTAAACACGGACATCTGAAACTGACCTAAGCCTCAATCAGTCGTCCAATTTTTCCACAAGAAAAACACTGATTTTTTTGGATCAGAGAGAGCGGTCCAAGTGTCATCTCCTTTACTGCCATGATAGCAGGTTTGCCTGTGTGAGTGGTCTGTGACCTGCAACCCCCTGAAGACCTCATTGCTTATATAAGAATGTATAATGTGTATATATTTGTGTAGTGGCAGTGAGATGTTTAATGGGGATGTCCACTACTTGGACACACTTTTCTCATTCCATTGATTCCCCGCATAAAAATAAAAAGGCCTATACTCCCCTCCAGTGTGGCGGTGGTTCCTGCAATGTCTGAAGCCGCAATCCTGGGACCCACGTGACATTTTTATGACATCAGGCCCCACAACCAATCAGTGCCCAGCGTTTGTCTTCCAGCCTTCGAATATTTGAGCAGGATGTGAGCGTTGTGCTGACTTCCTGATCTAATGTCTGAAGGTGGAGAGAAGGAACCTGGCACTGATTGGTCGCAGGGCTCGCGTGTCATAATAATGTCACGTAGGTCCTGGGATCGCGGCTTTAGATATCGCTGGAACCACGGCTGGACCAAAGGTGAGTATAGGCTTATTTATTTTCATGGGGGAATGAGAAAAGGGTGTCCAAGTAGTGGACAACCCCTTTAAGTCCCCTGTGTGCATCTGTGGGTGCAGTACTATCAGCCACCATTAGAGGTCACCAGTTCTAGGTTCTGTAGGTGAAAGGGGAAGCTTAGGCCTCAGGTATAGGAACAAGGCTGAGAGGGTTAACTAAAGAAGTACCACTGCGACAAGGTAAAATTTCCACCCACACACAACCCCCTTGTCTGTAGCGTGGCGGGGCGAGCAAAGCCTTCGCCCATGACTACCCTCCCCTGGCACAGTTACACCTGCACAAAAAAAAAAAAAAAAAAAAAAAGTGTTAAAAAAAAAGCAATGTATGAACATGGCCTAAGTGGACGGGAAAAAATGTTTCCGCCTTCTCCATTCTGACAATCTGTGAGAATCAGACCGCACTTTGATGCCACCAAATTTTTTCACTGACCCCTAGACTTGCATTGCCAACTTTGATCCAACCCTAGGATCAGAATCGGATATTTTGCTATGATCTTCTACAGGTCGCACGGGCCTCATAAAATAAGACATCTGAATGGCCCCCAGGACTACCACAGATCAGAGTGCCATCAGTGACCACAGATAAACCGGAAGTCTGAACCAGACATAACCCTGTGCTGCTGCAGCACTTCCACTGTATAATCACTGTATCTTGTAAGGAAACAGCAGTGGGACCTGGAAACAGCAGTGGGACCTGGAAACAGCAGTGGGACCTGGAAACTGCAGTGGGACCTGGAAACTGCAGTGGGACCTGGAAACTGCAGTGGGACCTGGAAACTGCAGTGGGACCTGGAAACTGCAGTGGGACCTGGAAACTGCAGTGGGACCTGGAAACTGCAGTGGGACCTGGAAACTGCAGTGGGACCTGGAAACTGCAGTGGGACCTGGAAACTGCAGTGGGACCTGGAAACTGCAGTGGGACCTGGAAACTGCAGTGGGACCTGGAAACTGCAGTGGGACCTGGAAACTGCAGTGGGACCTGGAAACTGCAGTGGGACCTGGAAACTGCAGTGGGACCTGGAAACTGCAGTGGGACCTGGAAACTGCAGTGGGACCTGGAAACTGCAGTGGGACCTGGAAACTGCAGGGACATTTTGATCGTTTGTGCAGTTTTCAGAAGAAACCGCTGCAAAAAGAAGAAGATCGTGCAAAGAAACAGGAGAAAGAGCAGAGCTTTACAGGACTGACATGCCATTGTCACTGCTCAGAAGCCAGGACCACAGCAATGACAGGGTGACAGCTGGTGAGGAGAGGGGAGGCCGGACAGAGCCGGACCCGCACGGTGCCGGACCCGCACAGTGCCGGACAGAGCCGGACCCGCACGGTGCCGGACAGAGCCGGACCCGCACGGTGCCGGACAGAGCCGGACCCGCACGGTGCCGGACAGAGCCGGGCACGCACGGTGCCGGACAGAGCCGGGCACGCACGGTGCCGGACAGAGCCGGGCACGCACGGTGCCGGACAGAGCCGGGCACGCACGGTGCCGGACAGAGCCGGGCACGCACGGTGCCGGACAGTGCAGGGCACGCACGGTGCCGGACAGAGCCGGGCACGCACGGTGCCGGACAGTGCAGGGCACGCACGGTGCCGGACAGTGCAGGGCACGCACGGTGCCGGACAGTGCAGGGCACGCACGGTGCCGGACAGTGCAGGGCACGCACGGTGCCGGACAGTGCAGGGCACGCACGGTGCCGGACAGTGCAGGGCACGCACGGTGCCGGACAGTGCAGGGCACGCACGGTGCCGGACAGTGCAGGGCACGCACGGTGCCGGACAGTGCAGGGCACGCACGGTGCCGGACAGTGCAGGGCACGCACGGTGCCGGACAGTGCAGGGCACGCACGGTGCCGGACAGTGCAGGGCACGCACGGTGCCGGACAGTGCAGGGCACGCACGGTGCCGGACAGTGCAGGGCACGCACGGTGCCGGACAGTGCAGGGCACGCACGGTGCCGGACAGTGCAGGGCACGCACGGTGCCGGACAGTGCAGGGCACGCACGGTGCCGGACAGTGCAGGGCACGCACGGTGCCGGACAGTGCAGGGCACGCACGGTGCCGGACAGTGCAGGGCACGCACGGTGCCGGACAGTGCAGGGCACGCACGGTGCCGGACAGTGCAGGGCACGCACGGTGCCGGACAGTGCAGGGCACGCACGGTGCCGGACAGTGCAGGGCACGCACGGTGCCGGACAGAGCAGGGCACGCACGGTGCCGGACAGAGCAGGGCACGCACGGTGCCGGACAGAGCAGGGCACGCACGGTGCCGGACAGAGCAGGGCACGCACGGTGCCGGACAGAGCAGGGCACGCACGGTGCCGGACAGAGCAGGGCACGCACGGTGCCGGACAGAGCAGGACACGCACGGGGCCGGACAGAGCAGGACACGCACGGGGCCGGACAGAGCAGGACACGCACGGGGCCGGACAGAGCAGGACACGCACGGGGCCGGACAGAGCAGGACACGCACGGGGCCGGACAGAGCAGGACACACAGTGCCCTATAATCACACACACTGGGGTCTGCCGATACCTGAGCTCTTCCCCTGCACGGTGATGTGCGGTCCTTGCATTGAGGTGATGATCCGCTCACTCTTCCATGTCCCGGCCTCCTTTATATTTTCAATCTCTTTCTTCAAAATACCCCTAAAGTGGGCAACAGTGGACTGTGCGCGTCCTGGCCGGAGGGGCAACCTGGAAACCCACGGGCTCCACATCCCTGCACTGCTCCACCACGTACACTGTCACCGCATGTGGATGGGAGGTGTGTACCGCTGCAGCCAATCAGCAGCCAAAACACCCAGTGTCCCTCATATCACTGCCTTCCTCTGACAGCACCTCCTACTTAACCCCAGCCTGTCTGCAGCGGAGCTTCTCATGCAGGAATGTGTGTGTGTGTGTGTGTGTGTGTGTGTGTGTGTGTGTGTGTGTGTGTGTGTGTGTGTGTGTGTGTGTGTGTGTGTGTGTGTGTATGGATAGATAGCTAGTACATATCTATCTATCTATCTGTCTAGTTATACATACACACACATACCTCTGTGTAAATGTGTGTGTGTGTGTGTGTGTGTCTTTGTATATGTATATATGGATAGATAGGAAATATCTATCTGTCTAGTTATACATACACACACATACGTCTGTGTAAATATGTGTGTGTGTGTGTGTGTGCATATATATATATATATATATATATATATATATATATATAAAATGTGCATGTGTGTCTTTGTATGTGTATATGTATGTGTGTGTATATATGTGTATATATATATATATATATATATATATATATATATATATATATATATACAGACCAAACGTTTGGACATACCTTCTCATTCGAAGAGTTTTCTTTATTTTTATGACTCTGAAAATTGTAGATTCACATTGAGGGCATCAAAACTATGAATTAGCATATGTGGACTGAAATACTTAACAAAAAAGTGTGAAACAACTGAAAATATGTCTTATATTCTAGGTTCTTCAAAGTAGCCACCTTTTGCATTGATTACTGCTTTGCACACTCTTGGGATTCTCTTGATGAGCTTCAAGAGGTAGTCACCAGAAATGGTTCTCACTTCACAGGTGTGCCCTGTCAGGTGTAATAAGTGGGATTTCTTGCTTTATAAATGGGGTTGGGACCATCAGTTGTGTTGTGCAGAAGTCTGGTGGATACAGAGCTGATAGTCCTACTGAATAGACTGTTAGAATTTGTATTATGGCAAGAAAAAAGCAGCTAAGTAAAGAAAAACGAGTGGCCATCATTACTTTAAGAAATGAAGGTCAGTCACTCCGAAAAATAAGGAAAACTTTGATAGTGTCCCCAAGTGCAGTGACAAAAAAACCATCAAATGCTAAAAAGAAACTGGATCACATGAGGACGGCCCCAGGAAAGGAAGACCAAGAGTCACCTCTGCAGCGGAGGATAAGTTTATCTCAGTCACCAGCCTCAGAAATTGCAGGTTAACAGCAGCTCAGATTAGAGACCAGGTCAATGCCACACAGAGTTCTAGCAGCAGACACATCTCTAGAACAACTGTTAAGAGGAGACTTTGTGCAGCAGGCCTTCATGGTAAAATAGCTGCTAGAAAACCACTGCTAAGGACAGGCAACAAGCAGAAGAGACTTGTTTGGGCTAAAGAACACAAGGAATGGACATTAGACTAGTGGAAATCTGTGCTTTGGTCTGATGAGTCCAAATTTGAGATCTTTGGATCCAACCACCGTGCGACGCAGAAAAGATGAACGGATGGACACTACATGCCTGGTTCCCACCGTGAAGCATGGAGGAGGAGGTGTGATGGTGTGGGGGTGTTTTGCTGATGACACTGTTGGGGATTTATTCAAAATGTAAGGCATTCTGAACCAGCATGGCTACCACAGCATCTTGCAGCGGCATGCTATTCCATCCGGTTTGCGTTCAGTTGGACCATCATTTATTTTTCAACAGGACAATGACCCCAAACACACCTCCAGGCTGTGTAAGGGCTATTTGACTAAGAAGGAGAGTGATGGGGTTCTACGCCAGATGACCACAGATGACTCCACAGTCACCAGACCTGAACCCAATCGAGATGGTTTGGGGTGAGCTGGACCGCAGAGTGAAGGCAAAAGGGCCAACAAGTGCTAAGCATCTCTGGGAACTCCTTCAAGACTGTTGGAAAACCATTTCCGGTGACTACTTCTTGAAGCTCATCAAGAGAATGCCAAGAGTGTGCAAAGCAGTAATCAAAGCAAAAGGTGGCTACTTTGAAGAACCTAGAATATAAGACATATTGTCAGTTGTTTCACACTTTTTTGTTAAGTATTTCATTCCACATGTGCTAATTCATAGTTTTGATGCCTTCAATGTGAATCTACAATTTTCAGAGTCATGAAAATAAAGAAAACTCTTTGAATGAGAAGGTGTGTCCAAACCTTTGGTCTGTATTGTATATGCCTCCCATTATGCTGCACACATAAAAAAAACCATAGTAGACTACGTTTGGGTGTCCGCCTGCAGAAAACATTTATGCCCAAAAATGGTGCAAGACAGAGCACACGCTAACTCCATCTGCTCCATTATAGTCAATAGCCCGTCGGCGCATGCATCTGAAACATGTTTTGCGGGGGAAGGGGAGGGGGGTTCGGATGGATGCCCCGACGGGACCTGTGAACGTAGGTGAAATTGCAATATGAAAGCGGCCTTATAGTCAGAAAAATACAGTACTATTTAATTCGGTGAGACTGCCCAGCACTTTCTCAGTGCACCACAAGAGTTACAGGCCCCTAATTTACAAGGTCACCATTGATGGGTCTGGCTGCACCCTGTAAAAAATACTGTATTTTTGGGACTATAAGACGCACTTTTTTTCCACCAAAATATTGGGGGAAAGTGGAGGGGTGCGTCTTAGAGTCTCAATGTGGCTGTGGGGAATGAGGGTGCTGAGGTGGAGTGGGTCATGTGTGGCATGAACAGGCTGTGGCAGCGCCTGCCGTGACCACGTGGGCCCGCTCATTTCATATGCACGCCCATCCTCCCGCCCATCATCCCTCAGCGCAGAAGCCAGCCCTGAAGCCAGCGCTGACAGGTGGGTGGGATGATGGGCGGGGGGTGCGCGCATAGTAAAGAGCTGCCCGCGTGATCACCCTTGGCAACTACAGCCTGAAGTGATCATGTGCGGCTTTATTCACTGCTCCCCACGTATCATCATCAGCGCGGGGGGCAGTAAATAAGTATACTCACTCGTCACCGTTGTCTGCAGCATCGCGATGTCCTCCTGTCTGCCGGCCAGCTGATCTGTGTAGAGACTGAGCGGTGAGCACAGCGATGACGTCATCCCTGTGCGCACCGCTAGTCTCCACACAGGTCACCTGACAGGCAGACAGGAGGATGAGCGATGCTGCAGGGGAACGGTGACGGGTCCACACTACAGCGGCGCTGCTGCCGGTACTGACAGGAGGAGGAGCGATGCTGCATGGAGCGAGGAAAGGTGAGTATAAACGTTTATTTTTTTGTGTGTGTCATATAGCAGGATGAGGGTATATAGCAGGATTGATGGGGGTATATAGCAGGATGGATGTGGCATATTGCAGGATGGATGGGGCTGTATAGCAGGATGGATGGGCGTATATAGCAGGATGGGGGTATATAGCAGGATGGGTTTATATAGCAGGATGGATGGGGTATATAGCAGGATAGGGGTATATTCCAGGATGGCAGTATACAGAAGGATGGTGATATATAGCATGATGAGGGCATATAGCAGGATGGGGGTATATAGTAGGATGGGGTATATAGCAGGATGGGGGTATAAAGCAGGATGGGGATATATAGCAGGATGGGGGTGTATAGCAGGATGGCGGTATATAGCAGGATGGAGGTATATAACAGGATAAGGGCATATACCAGAATGGCGCTATGTAGCAGGATGGGGGCTATACCATGATGGCGGTATATAGCAGGATGGGAATATATACCAGGATGAGGGACATATTTACAAGGATGGGGATCATATAAAGGCAGGAGGATCATTACCAGGATGGGGTACCTTAGTAGAGAATTTGGGGACATTACCCCCATAACAGTGTCAGCAGTAGATCCCCGCCCCATAAGTGTGTCATGACCACATCTTTTGCTTAAATTTTTATTTTCCTATTTTCCTCCTCTAAAACCAGGGTGCGTCTTATGGTCCGGTGCGCCTTATGGTCCGAAAAATACAGTATATAGAATGTTTAGAAAAATAATATAAGGTATTGATTTATATTTTGGCCAAAATATGCAAGCTCACAACCCAACATCAGGGTTCTAGATAAATGAGTCCCTACACTATAAAAAAATAAAAAACATAGCCAAAGAAATATAAGGAAGTTTAAAAAAAATCGCAGGTAATTAAATTATAAACAAAGCAAAAAAGCAATGGTATTTACCAGCCAAGGTCATAGAAACAAATGCATAGACCGGGTGCAGCAGATGCCCTTAACGTCTCGTGCGCACGTTGCTTAATTGCATGCGTCCTGCGTCCCCTCCACAATCGATGAAGATTGTGCATGACGTGTGCACGTTACTTTTATGAACGCAGTGATTTTGGTGCTAAAATTTTGACCCAAATCCGTGTGTTTATAAAATCAGCATGTCAATTATTTGTGCGTTCTGGATGCAGCTCCCGCTCTGCCTATGGTGGGGGCAGCAGCCATAGCGCATGAAATCGGCTTTTTTTTGTACAGAAAAACTGCATCCATTACGCAGTGTTTCTGCAGCGATTTGACGCGCACATGTGCTGTCGAATCCCTGCAGAATATTCAGCCGTTACGTGCACATGAGTCCTAATAAAGGATGTAACACAGGTGCTAAATACTCATAAAACAACCAGTCTCAGCCTACCAGTTCAGGCCTCTGACACACATCCGTGAAAATGTACGCACGTGTGTTATGGTCAGTTTTTTGGGTCCGTGTCCCGTGTTTCTGTCCGTTTTTATGGTCCGTGTAGCATTTGTGTGACCGGGGTATGCTAGCCGTGTGTGCGTGAAATTTGTAACTGACGTGTGAGTGTGTTTTCCGTGTGAAATGTCCGTGTGTGTGATGTAAAATGCCATTGATGCTTACCCGCTGACAGCAGACAGAGTCGCGCGCTGAGAATGAACTCGGGTGAACATCACCCGACTTCATTGTCATACCGTGGCTCTGTCTGGGTGTTGCGTACTGATTAGCGGTCACCCGTGAAGGACTCAACAGTGACCGCTAATCCCCTAAGTGACTCAAGTGAGCAGCGTGATTAGCGCTGCCGTCACTCAGGTTACCCGCGGCTAGCTGGATCCTCCACCCGTCACCGCAACTCACCTGTGACTTCATCACTGTCACTCGGGCGACTTGCTGTCACAGTTGGAGGATCCAGCGGTGGCCGCGAGTAAACTGAGTGACAGCACAGCTGATCGCGCGGCTCACCTCAGTTGCTGTGTGGATCTGGCAGGAGCGGCGGTGTTTTTCTGCAGCTCCTATCACCTTCATGTAGCAGAGCTGGAAGCGACGCGGGACCCCCGTTGATTACGCCGGACATGGATGGGTATTTGGGGCTTAATAAATTGGTGAACGAGGTTTTTTTTTTTAGTGTTTATTATTTCAAATAAAGGATTTTTCGTTGTGTGTGTTTATTTACTGTAACTTACAGATTAATCATGGAAGGTATCTCGGGGAGACGCCGGACATGACTAATCTTGGACTTAGTGGCAGCTATGGGCTGCCATTAACTCTTTATTACCCCGATTGCCAATGAACCAGGGCAATTCGGGAAGAGCCGGGTAGAGTCCCAGAACTGTCGCATCAAATGGATGCGGCATTTCTGGGCGGCTGCTGGCTGATATTGTTAGGCTAGGGGGCTCCCCATAACGGGGAGCTCCCCATCCTGAGATTACCAGCCTTCAGCCGTGTGACTTTACCCTGGCTGGTATCAAAATGGGGAACCGCACGTCGTTTTTTTAAATTATTTATTTATTTATTTTACTGCACAGTATAGACCCACCCACCGGCGGCTGTGATTGGTTGCAGTGAGACAGCTGTCACTCAGCATGGGGGCGTGTCTCACTGCAACCAATCATAGGCGCCGGTGGGCGGGGAAAGCAGGGAATATGAGATTGATTACTGAGCGGCCGGCTTTTTCAAAATAGTAAAAGCCGCCGGAGCAGTGTGAATGCTGTGCAGCGCCGCGCCGGTGATCGGGGATCGGTAAGTATGAGAGAGGGGGGAGACTGACTGACAGACAGAGAGAAGAAGAGACAAGACACAGAGAGAGACCGACCAACAGAGACCGACCGACCGACGGACTGAGGGAGATTGACCGACATAGACAGAAAAAGAAAGAATAGCCGACACCGCTACAAAAAAGCACAAAACGTACATGGAGCATACAGAGATGCATCCGTGTCACGTACTTGTGCGCACCAAACCATTGACTTTCATGGTGTCCGTGTGTGCATGTTCCGTGCAGAAACGGACATGCTGCCGTGAAAAACAGAAACACATACGGATCATGGACACGGACACACGGACATGATGAAAAACGCAAGTTTGACCACAAACATAGATTAACATTGGTGCACATTTGTCCGGATCTCCGGTATATACGGAAACGGACAAAACATGCATGTTTTTAACGGATGTGTGTCGGAGGCCTCACAGAGGGGGACTGCTGCCTCCTGTCTGTGCGTTTGTCTCTATTACCTTGGCTATTACCATTCCCTTTTTGCTATGTATTTCATTATCTGGGGGGGGGGGGGGGGTTGGGTTTTTTTTTGTTTTGTTTTTTTAAAACCAACCTTTTCCTTATTTTTTGGCTATGCCTTCTATTTTATTCTGCCTCATGTTACACCAAAATTTTGGTAAAATCCTGTCTTAGTGGATTTTAATATTATTTAATTAATAAAATTATTATTATTATCTCCCTCTCACGTGTACAACAATTAGCCAGAGGCATAAGGTTATCTGTATAAGGAAATATGTTTTGGGAATTACATACATGTGGGTGTGCCACTGGTGGACACAGACCGGAAAGGGTGGCAGTGCAACAACTGTACATGGGTCCTTTTCAGTCCAATAGTTCATCGTAGAGAAAAATTTGATCTGCTTTGAAGGTGGAAATGGACCCCTTACCTCCTGGGACCCTGTGCGGTTGCCCCAATGATATGTCCACCCCTGGGGTGTGCTTATGTTAAAAAAGAAAGTTTCTGATTGAGAAATCCTCGCTGTCCCAAGAACAAACCTTTCTAGGGACTTGTTACAAGAGCGCCCTCTGCTGCTTCGTGCACAAACATAAACCATTAGGCAGAGATTAGGTTTCTCATGTGCACTCTTTTCCAGAAAGTTTCCCCCAGTTTTCGTGGAAAGTGTTTTTTAAAATTAAATCACATCTGTACCAAAAATATTTGCTATTCTTTTATTTTGGAAAGCATGTGACGTGTGACCTCTCCAGCACAGCACTCTAGCACTTTTTGGCCATGCATACTGATATCACAAATCTGCAATCATCCCAGTTTTCACTTGATGCAGATGTATGGCTGCATGAAAATCAGATTCCCAGTCATTGCCCTGCAACTCCATCAGTCTCCAGCCTTCTATTTACAGCAGCCTTGAGGTCCTTGAACAGATGTAATGCTAAGAGCAATATCTATTTTTGTAATAATCCTTCTTTATTTGTATTGGCAATTCCATTATAAGGAATAGGATGGTTTAATTTTAGCAAAACAGATGAAGATGATGGCTAATTTAAACAAATCTCATAATCTGTAAAACAGGTCTGAATGCTTAGAAATCTGTGTGTAACTCAAGCTTAAAAGGAACCTTGGGGCCCATAAGCTGCGGCCACCACCAGTGGGCTCTTATATACAGCATTCTAACATGCTGTATATAAGAGCCCAGGCCGCTGTGTAGAACGTAAAAATCACTTTATAATACTCACCTAAACGGTCGGTACGGTGCAGATGGGTCAAATGGGTGTCTCCGTTCAAAGTATTGTAGTGCGCCTGCATTGAGGACCCGCACAGGCGCACTACAATACTTTGATCTGCCCTGCTCACGGTAGATCAAAGTGCGCCTGTACAGGACCTCTATGCTGGCCTGTGTGCATGACGTAGGACGTGTCATACACCCTGGCTTCAGAAGGAGGACAAAGATGGCCGAAAGAGGAAAACGGAGACACCAATCTGACCCATCTGCACTGTACCGACCATTTAGGCTATGTGTCCACAGTAGAATGTACCTGCGGACTTTTCTGCCTGAAAATCCGCGACTTTCGCGGCAAATCCGCACCCGCGGATTTGCCGCGGATTTACCGCGGATTTGCCGCGGATTTTGATGCGGTTTTTTTTTCCCATTCTATACCCAAATCCGCACCAAAATCCGCAACAAACAATTGAAATGCTGCAGATTTTTCCGGATCAAAATCCGCGGCAAATCCGCAGCGGAAAAATCCGCAGCATGGACACAGCATTTCCAAAATGCCATTGAAATGGCTTGGAAGTGCCGCTGCTGCAGATTTTCGGCAAATCCGCGGTAAATCCGCGGCAAATCCGCGGCAAAATCCGCGATAAATCCGCAGCGTGGGCACATAGCCTAAGGTGAGTATTATAAAGTCATTTTTACACTCTACACAGTGGCTTGGGCTCTTATATACAGCATGTTAGAATGCTGTGTATAAGAGCCTGGTGGTGGTGGCCGCAGCTTATAGTCACCAAATCTGGTGACAGGATCACTTTAAAGGGGTTGTAAACTACTTGGTCAACATCTCCTCATTCCCCACATTTGGACCCATTAAAAATAAAGAGGTTACACTCACTTCCCGTGCTGGCGCCGTTTCACTAGTGTCGGCACTCGCGTTCTAGGGGATCATGTGACGTTACTCGAGCCCCATGGCTGCCACTCACTCTTGTTCATTAATCATTTGTCCAAATGTAGAGAGAGAGACGCCGGCGGTGATTGGACGCAGGGTATGTGAACACAATGTATTTTTTAGGCAAATTCTGTCTGGAATCTGCCAGAAAAGCACTACAAGAGTGCAGAAAAAATGAACATTATGCACAGCAATTAAAAAACGACATTGCTGTGCACATGTTCAGCATTTTTTTTACTAAAAAATATGTTCATTCTTCATTCTTGGAAACCGTTTGCTAGATACAGTTTAAATTAAAAACAAAAGACCCCACAAATACAAATGGCAAGACCACCAGCAAACCGTCTCAGGAAAAATACCATCGGTTTGTCTAGGAAAAGCTTTTTTTGATGCTGCATCTATGTAAATTAGGTTATGTGCATTTTATTTACATGCATTTTTTACATGAGTTTTATGGCATTTTTGACGCTGTGGTGTTTGTTTCTTGCTGGTATGTCATGTTTATAACAAAGCTGCTTTGTTTTTGATACTTCCTTGTATTTAGCTTTGACAAAACATTATTGATATACATTTTGATGCAGCGAAAATACACAGCGTCAAAGATTCACTAAAAACTCATCATGTACCCAGCTCAAATGGGAATACAACCTTCAGCTATGTGCACTCTAAAGGGGGCTTTACACGCTACGATATCGTTAATGTTTTGTCGTCGGGGTCACATTGTTAGTGACGCACATCCGGCATCATTAACGATATCGATATACACTGACCAGCGACCTTAAGCGACCTCAAAAATGGTGAAAATCGTTCACCATGGAGAGGTCGTCCCAAACTCAAAAATCGGTAAGGGTTGTTTATGCAGGTGGTTCGTCGCTCCTGCGGCAGCACACATCGCTATGTGTGACACCACAGGAGCGAGGAACGTCTCCTTACCTGCCGCCGGCCACAATGCGGAAGGAAGGAGGTGGGCGGGATGTTACGTTCTGCTCATCTCCGCCCCTCCGCTTTGATTGGCCGGCCGCTTAGTGACGTTGCGGTGACGTCGCTGTGATGCCGAACGTCCCTCCCCCTTGAAGGAGGGATTGTTCGGCAGTCACAGCGACGCCGACGACCAGGTAAGTATGTGTGACGCTGCCATAGCGATAATGTTCAATATGGCAGCGATCACAAACAATCGCATGCACCACGGGGGCAGGTACTTACACGCTCGCTATCGCTACAAATTGCTAGCGATATCGCTACCGTGTAAAGCCCCCTTTAAGGTACGTACCCACAATCAGGACCTGCTGTGTACTGGACGCAGAGGGTCCTGACCTGCATGGCTGCGAGTGCTGTCCGCAGGAGACCTCAGCTGATTGTGCCCACGATCCAGGTGCGGGCAGTTGCGGTCTCTTGCTGTGTTCTCCCTACGGAGGAGACTTGCGACTGCGCAGCAAACAACTGCCATGCTCAGAAAGTCACACCGCAGGTCAGTATTACTGCAGAAAAAACAAGCACAGTGGGCACGGGATTTCTAGAGATCCCATCCACTGTGCTTGTACTGTGCAACGAAGCGTTTTGAATGCAGCTGAAGCAGGCTGCATCCAAAACGCTGTGAAAACTGATTCTGGGCGCTCAGCCTAAGACCCCATTCACACGCGTGTGTCTCCGGCACGTGCTAGGTCCGTTTCTGCATGTACCAGAGACACGGGCACACGTATAGCCATTAAAATCAATGGGTTTATGTGCACGCACGTGTTCAGCGATTGACACGAGCCTCCGTGTGGAGCAGACGTGTGCCCGTGTGCTCCATACGGAGGCATGTCCGTTTTTCTCCGGCAGCACGGGTGGCACACGGCCTGCACCCGTACCACACGGATGTAGTGTGGATGCGGGCCCACGTGACACACGTGTCATTTTAAAAATTAAAAAAACACATACCATACTCACCTCCACCATACCTGCAGTCTCTGCCGCGGCTGTCACCTTCATCCATCCCCCAGTGAATTTGAACAACGCATCTTCTTCACTGGGGGCCGGAAGCAGCGTCAGCGGCGTGTGGCCTGTGCCGGACACTGTCATTCAGCACCACAGACTGCTCTGGAAGAATCAGGTAAGGCGGGACTATCCGTTCTCCATGTACTATTACATACAACACACGGAGAACACGAATGTGCCACAAACATGGCACACGGGGAGCAAACCACCCCTTTAATATGTGCCTGAAAAAACGTTTTTTTTTCACGTGCGTGTGAAGGAGGCCTTAGGCTTTTTGCTGAGTTTTTGGAGTGGAAACTCAAAGTTTTTGAGTTTTGCAATTTGAAGGAAGATTTGTTTGATGAGTTTCCTCTCACTGGTTTTGTGCACACATTGTTTATTAGACGCCGGTGCTGCTGCTTTTTCCCAGGTGCGGCCACTTCAGGAAAAAGTCTGTCACTTTTTTTCCTAAAGCGGCTCTAAGGCTATGTGCGCGCAGTGCGTTTTTGCGCGTTTTTCGGGTGCGTTTTTGGCCTCAAAAGTGCATGACTTTGCTTCCCCAGCAAAGTCTATGAGTTTTCATTTTTGCTGTCCGCACACAACTGTTTTTTTAAGCTGTGTTTTTGAGTTTGAAAAATAAAATGGACATGTCAATTCTTTCCTGCGTTTTTCTGCGTTTTCCGCCCATGCAATGCATTGGAAAAACGCAGCAAAACACAGAGATCAAAAATGCAGCAAAACGCAGCCAAAAACGCACCAAATCGCAGTAAAAACGTTTTTTGATGCGTTTTTTCGACGCAGGTGCATTTTTGTGTGTTTTTAGCGGCCAAAAACGCACAAAAACGCAGCGTAAAAAAAATGCAGCGTGCGCCCATAGCCTAACGGCGATTTTGCTGTTTTGAAATGGTTAAAAGAAATTTTAAAATACTTAAGATGTGCACAGCAATGTTGTTTTTATATTGCTGTGCATTATGTCTGTGTTTTGCGGCAGTTTTTGACACATTTTTAAGCAAACTTTGGACAGAATACAACTAAAATTGATGCCATGTGCACATAGCCATTTTCTACAACAAAAATGTCTAAAAAAACCCAAAAACCTCTGGGTGTACTTAGCTTACTAGAGCAACAAATCAAGTGAATTTACAAGTCAAGTACCAGAAATAGGCCTTACATGAAATGTCTAACACTGCTACAATATATACCGTGTTTCTCCGAAAGTAAGACCTACTCTGAAAATAAGCATAGGAGAATTTTTTTTTCAAAAATGTTTATTGAAAAAGAGAAATTATCATACAAAATTAAGTATAAGTAACTCTATAACACAGTGGCATATTTTCAGTTTGTGCATGAATACTTCCACACATTGAGGAAATAAAGACAATCGCAATAAGATCATTTACACACAATTCTCCATGTGGACTTAGGTAATGAGTCAATGAAAATAAGAACGTTGATTTCTGAAGCACTAAATTTAGATTAATAAAAACTGGAAAGAGAAAAGAATATTAAGACGCAAAGAAGAATTCAAATGAAAGCAAAGACAGATCAGAAAAAGAGAAGAGAAGAGAAGGGGGGGCAGAAGGCGGGGAGGGGAAGGAGGGACTTGGGGTCTCCCTTGGAACACAACCGGTTTAAGGAGGTCTACACGCTACCTCTCAGCACGAACCAAGCAAAAATTAAGCAATTGGTTCCTAAGAGGAAAGGATTACTTTGAAACCAGCAGATTCTCTAAATAGAAGCCACAGCATCCAAGAGCTGAAAAACTTGCTCAGCTGGAGCTCAGAGTGGGAGGATAGTTTCTCCATCCTGCAAATGTGATCCATTTCCGCCAACCACTCCAGAATTGTTGGAGTTACACCCAACTTCCACTTTTGTCGGGATGATCGCTCTGGTCGCAGCAAGCATAGGAGAATTTTTAGGCCTTTTTGGAGTATGCTTAAAATATAAGCCCTACTCGAAAAATAAGCCCTAGTTGCGGTTCATCATACCAATAGTATCCTGAAATAGGGCTTGTGCTGCCCTTTCAGGATATGTAACTTTTATTGTTGTATGTTGCCCCGTTGTGTTGCAGTAAGCCGAAAAATTGATACTCACGCCCACGCTGTAATACAAAATTAATGTTTACCCCTGCCCACTCCTCTGTGTCGGCATCAGTGTTTGGTGCTTTTATACTGTTGTAGTTGCCAAAAAAAAATAAAAACTGCATTTACAAATATAGCTAGTGTGAACAGGTGCTAACTGCTAAAACTATAAAACTACACAAAACACAAACAATGGGTTTTGTGCTGTACTCACCTGTTGTTAATACAAAATGAATATTCACTCATTCCTCCACCCGTCTCTGCCAGCGTCAGTGATTCAGTCACACTGCTGAAATTCCTTGCCCGACGATCGCATTGCAATGCTTGCACTGGCTAGTGGCTCTCCTGATCCAAGTGTATTTCTATGCAGCGGTCACGCTCAGGTCAGGGGAGCAGATAGCCAGTGCAAGGACTGTAATGCGATCATCGGGTGATGAATACAGCAGTGTGACTGAACCACTGATGCTGGCACAAAGGGGTAGGCAGGGGATGGGGTGAAGATTAATTTGGATTAAAGGGAACCTGTCACCAATTTTTTGGCCTATAAGCTGTGGCCACCACCATCGGGCTCTTATATACAGCATTCTAACATGCTGTATATAAGAGCCCAGGCCAGGGGTATAACATAAAAAACACTTTATAATACTTACCTAACGGTCGCGCTGTGGGCCATATGGGCGTCTCCATTGTCCGGTGCTAGTGCCTTCTCTTTCGGCCATCTTTATCCTCTTTCTGAAGCCTGGGTGCATGAGGCGGCTACGTCATACACACTCGCCGGTCCTGCGCAGGTGCACTACAATACTTTGATCTGCCCTGCTCAGGGCCTGAATGCTGGCGAGTGTGTATGACTTCAGACCCGTCATGCACCATGGCTAGAGAAGAAGGAGGACGAAGATGGACGAAATAGGAGGCGCCGTCACCGGACAACGGAGACGCCCATAAGGCCCACCGCACGACCATTGGGTAAGTATTATAAAGTGTTTTTTATGTTATACCCCCGGCCTGGCATGTTAGAATGCTGTATATAAGAGTCCGGTGGTGGTGGCCGCAGCTTATAGGCCGAAAAAGTTGTGACAGGCTCCCTTTAACAGCAGGCACGTGACTATAAATTTCTAGGGCTTACAGCAACACAATGGGGCAACATACAGCAACAAAAAATATAAGACATCCCCTGAAAATAAGTCCTAGTGCATCCTTCAGAGACAAAAATAATATAAGACCCTGTCTTATTTTTTGGGGAAAGAGCCCATAAAATATATATATATATATATATATATATATATATATAATATTTATTTTTTTTTAAAGAACTTTTAACAAAAGAAGAAAATTAACCATTCCGCATAGCATTCATTCCTCTCACTCTTTATCCCCCAAGTGGAAGAAGAACGGCGACTAACCAGCGGCATCACTTAAGGCAATTTTAAGACTAATTTTGATGTTCATCGTCATCCACATTAATTTTTACACATTCGGTATTTTATTGCAATAGCATTTGTATCACTGAATAAAGTTTTGAATCTGATACTTATTTTTGATGTGCGGGCGTCCTTCATGTTCCACATAACGCAGAGTAGATACTAGTAGTGCGCATTAATGTCAGTAAGTGACATTGTGGTTGTGAGCCTGTGGGGAGCAGCTGTGAGTACATAATATATAAATACTCATAGCCAAATGTAACTCTATATCATGAAGTGTCTCAGGGCCCATAGCCATATAAACACCAGTTCAGGGCTTAAAGACTTTGCTCCGTCATTTTTAAGGATTTAGTCTGGGTTCACAACACTTGTTTTAATTTTATTTTTATTTTAATTCCATGTAAGACTGGAATGAATCCAAACGAGAAAAATCTTTTCAAAGTATTGTATTCTCATGATCTGCTGCTGTTATCTTCAGCGTTTTCCTGGGAAGTCGGCAATTTCTGACACTATTATTTATATACCAGATACCTAAGCTTACAGAGGATAATGCTCCAACAGAGCCACTAAGGAGGAAGACCATCTGTTGCTTCCTATGGACAATAATCAGACTATTTACAAAGAACTTCTGATTGTGTCAAATTTTATCCTATTCGTAAAGAATTACTGTGCACTCTGTTCTGAAATTTTAACATCTTCATCGTTTTGCTCTCCCTTCCAGTGATAGTAGCCACCATGCTCATCTACCAGTGTGAATAGGGGCAGCAAAACGATTCTCAATCGTCTACGAAATATAATTATAAATCCTGAAATAGGCAGGTTATACTATATATATATATATATATATATATATACACAATGAAATGTATATGATGGAAGATCAATGTAGTAAATTACATTAATATTTAGAGCAGGCTATGATTTCTAGCATAGGAATTGAGCTGAAGCAATGGATGGGTGTTTGCTGAGATATTCATGTTTCACGTATAGAATCAGTATTATACTTAAGGTCAAGGGGTTGTCTCAGAGAGGCTCTTTCCGTAAGCTCTATTATGACACATGGATGTGATAGCGGGAGGTCTATGGTGTAAGCAGTGTCTCCCTCTGGTGGCCGTTCTATGTATTACATCTGTAGTCACCCTAACAATTGTTAAGGTTTTTTACTCTGTGGATGATTTCATGAGTTTGCAGAATTTCAGACACAAATTTAACGTATAAATCATAAAGAGGGATAACCTATGTACAAGGTAGCATGGGACAAGGTGGAAAAAAACAGCATAAGTAGCAAGTATTCAATACACATGTTCAATAAATATATATATGTACATATATTGTATATAATAGTACACATACACAGAGGACATTTATCATTTTATTAGTTTTAAAAGTGGCTCGCAAGCAGCATTATTATTGTCATACACATTACAAAATAATATTAATTGTCACAAACTTTTACTTTACATTTTGGCAACCCTCGCTAACAAAAGTTCTGAAGCTACATCCAACACCTCAAAATACGATACTCATTGTGGTGTTTTATATCAGCCTTAGGCCAGGGTCAGATGAGCGTATAGCATCCGATAAAGCAGGAGCATTGCATGTGATACCCTAAAGACACTCAGATCAAACGCTGCTAAACGTGTGAGTCGGCCTTCATTCACTGAGATCCGATTCTTTTGCATGTGAGAATCAGAGCACAAGTGCGGAGGAGAGATTCATTTCTCCATCTTCTCCATTGCCTGTCTGCATATATCACACTGTATTCGGATGACATAAGTCCAGTCCGATGTCTCATATGCACCCATAGACTTGTATGGGTGTGTGTGATCCGATACACGCTGCCAATTGCAGTATGCTGTAATTTTTGTGCACATGTCGAATCAGCAATAGAAAAAAATCACAGATCTGCACTGCCTCATTGACTAATATTGGTCCGAGATTTCTCTTATTGTACTTGTCCGATTTAAACACTCATGTAAGCGAGCCTTAGGAGAAACCTGCTGGAGTTAGATGCATCATAATTTGGACTGTGATCCAATTTCTGGTATAAACTATAGTAAATATGTCAGCCATGGTTTTCTTCGCCCTTCACCAAAATTGTTTATTATTTTTCTTCCAAAAAAGGGATAAATTCCCCTAGTCGCCTGTACTATTTTTATGGTAATGAAATTGACCAACCTCTTTTTGAGTTCCCAAAACTGGTCCCTAATTAGCTTAATTATCCAGCTCAGATCATGAATGGGTGGAATGGGTCTACTCTATTCTCCAACCAAACCCTAGACTTAGGCGGGCTTTGCACACTACGACATCGCAGGTGCGATGTCGGTGGGGTCAAATTGAAAATGACGTACTTCCGGCATCGCATGCGACATCGCAGTGTGTAAAGCCAAGATGATACGATTAACGAGCACAAAAGCATCTGTGGCGCCCCTGAGGCTTCCGTCGCCACAGGTCATTGCACCCCATCCAGCGGTGTGATGCCCCATTCTGAGAGAGGAAGAGAGTGAACTCCGGTCCCCTGGTAAATCCACACTACACCCATTGCTAGGAACACACTGGGACCAGGGAAAGTGGCAGACAACCCTCCCATGCTGCATGCTGGGAGGGGTCGTAAGACCCGTCCCTGCTCCTATAGGGTAGAACAGAGCAACTGGGGAGGTGGGAGGAGCCACAAGAGTGCAGACACAGAGAGGAAGGTCAAGTTTAGTTAGTCTACCTCAGGGAGTGAGAGAGTGAGGAGGCAGCATGTAGTTGGAGAAGAAGAACGAGAGAAAGGAGGGAGGAGGAGGCCTGCTGGAGGCAGGCAAGGAGGAGAAAAGGAAAGGAAGAAAGAAAGAAAGAAAGAAAGAAAGCTCCAAGTCAGACAGGAGGAGAGAAACAGAAGGAGACACTTCCTGGTGAAGATCCTGGGACCCAGAGGTCCAGGTGACACCACGTAGAAGACAGAAGGAGTCGCAGGGCCACGGGTAGTCTGTATAGCTGTCGGGGCAGTTTAGAGCTACGGTGGCCTGTTCCACAAGAACATCGGTGGAGGGATCAAGCTGCGACAGGGGACGGTCCCTAGAGACTGGAGGAGTGCAAAGATCATCTCCAAACAGTAAAAACCGAGGCCCAGGGAATGTTGTAAACTCCCCGGGCCAGAACCCATAGCAGAACTTCCAGACAAGGGGTAATCAGCCGACAGGTGACCCCCCAGCCTGGAGGCTGTAGTGGAGGCCAAGCCAGGTTTATCCTATCAAAGGCAAGGCTAAGGAAGACAGCAGAAGAAAGAGACACTAAGAGAAGGGTACCGGCTTTCACTCTCAGAATCACCCAGAAACGGCGGAGGTCCCTGACAGTGGTCCCAGCAGTCCAAGGGTCCCTACAGCGCTGTGACAAGAATTGTGAGTAAAGAACTTGAACTGCACCCTTGAAGTGGTCTCTGTTATTTCAGCTGCATAGACATTCACAAGCACCAACTGTGCCCCGGGCATTGCTCCACCTGTGGGGAGCAGTACCACCATTGCTGCCATAACACCATCCCGGAGGCCTCACACAGCAGCGGCGGCTTAATAGCCGCATACCACAGGTGGCGTCACGAACACAACCATTATTAAGCAAGCCACATATTTTACTGACACCCACCAGGGCCACGGAGCCGGGCCCAGCCACCACTGACTACCACTGGACTAGTCCGGCCCGGCACCGGGTGTCCCATAGCCCTGGGGTGGGCGAGTCAACTTTGGCGTCACGAACAGGATTTCGTGCCTGGTCACACCGGGTACTGTGCGCCTGAAGCATCGTGAAATAGCCTGTGTTTACTGTGAGAAACTGCCGCCATTGAAGTCACTGAGCGCGGGAAGAAGGGGGGCGTGAAAGAAGAAAGGGCGCGAAGAGAAGCCCCGCCCCCTTGTCCAAGAAAAGAGCGCGAAGCAGTGCCCGCCATAGAAGGTGGAGGAAGAAAAGATGGCGCGTGAAGAAGCTAAAAGGATGGACGCCAAGCAACGAGCGGCCAGAGGAGGAGTGGCCGAGCCGGGACACGCACCTCAGAACCGGGTTGTGTCCTGCGTCCTGGAGAGCGGAGAAGATCCAGCAGCCGCTGCAGAGCCGGGTAAAGAGAGTGTCACCCCCAGCCGGCGGAGCCCGGATTGCCAGGTGGGGTTCCTGCCCGGTCCTCCTGCAGGCGCGCGTGCCACGACCGCAGCTCCGATACCAGCACCCTGCATCAGGCCAGCGACCACCAGAACACCGGAGATGCTACTGAGGGGTGAGTCATTTAATGCCCCTACCGGCGCGAGTGCCCCGACCCCCGCTGCCATGCCCGCGGTCCGTGGAGAGGCGCCCGGCGCGGCAACGCAGATCCAGGCCGCAGCCACGCCAGGTGCGGCCCGCCAAGATCTCACCGCCGGAGCGACGCCCATCCACACCGCAGCAGCGACTCCAACCCAGGCCGCCGCCATGCCAGGCGCGGCCCGCCAAGACAAGGAGGTAGCCCCAGAAGAGCCAGAGTGGCGCCGTACGGCTGGTAACCCCCTGCAAGCCAGCAGCCTCGCGCCAGCCAGTAACCCTATGCAAACACGCAGCCTCTCCCCTAGCAGCAGCACTACCTCAAGGCAGACCCAGGCCACAGAACTGAGCAGAGGTCCTGCGACAGCCACGCAAGAAACGCAGACCAGGATCTCCATGGCCTACATGCTGCCCAGGGCCCTGCCAAAGAGGGACCCCAGCAATGAAGAGTAAGAGTAAAGAAGTAAGAAGAAGCTGAACTGTATATAGCCCCTGTCTGCCCCTCATTCTTTTTGAAGATGTCCCTTGTGTTTCTGCCCTGATGTTCTTTTCGAAGATGACACCCTTTCCTGCTGTACTGCCCCTCATGCTTTTCGAAGATGTCACCCCCATGTTTATGTGTACCGGGCCACTAGACTGGAATGTGGTCCCTGGTAAATGTGATGTCTTATGTGTCCTGTGTAACCAGGCCACTGGACTTAGTGGCTGGTTTTGTTTTCCACTTTGTTGATTGAAAGAAACGAACTGCCAGGCTACTGGACTTGTTGTAGCTAAAAATGTATATAGTTGCACCCGTTGTGCCCCCTACCAGAATTATGGGGGATGTGCCCGAACCGTGCAATGAACTGGAAGTGCACACATAGTTTCTTTATAAGAAGTTTGCAACGTTTAAGTACCTATGCCTCCCATAAAGGGAAGAAATGTTTTATTGTTTTATATTGTTCATAACAAAAATGTTTTGCAGTTCTTCCACATGTTTTTGTTGTTTTTCAGCCCGAGGACGTGCTGGGATTTGCTGTGGGGGAGTGTGGCGCCCCTGAGGCTTCCGTCGCCACAGGTCATTGCACCCCATCCAGCGGTGTGATGCCCCATTCTGAGAGAGGAAGAGAGTGAACTCCTGTCCCCTGGTAAATCCACACTACACCCATTGCTAGGAACACACTGGGACCAGGGAAAGTGGCAGACAACCCTCCCATGCTGCATGCTGGGAGGGGTCGTAAGACCCATCCCTGCTCCTATAGGGTAGAACAGAGCAACTGGGGAGGTGGGAGGAGCCACAAGAGTGCAGACACAGAGAGGAAGGTCAAGTTTAGTTTGTCTACCTCAGGGAGTGAGAGAGTGAGGAGCCAGCATGTAGTTGGAGAAGAAGAACGAGAGAAAGGAGGGAGGAGGAGGCCTGCTGGAGGCAGGCAAGGAGGAGAAAAGGAAAGGAAGAAAGAAAGAAAGCTCCAAGTCAGACAGGAGCAGAGAAACAGAAGGAGACGCTTCCTGGTGAAGATCCTGGGACCCAGAGGTCCAGGTGACACCACGTAGAAGACAGAAGGAGTCGCAGGGCCACGGGTAGTCTGTATAGCTGTCGGGGCAGTTTAGAGCTATGGTGGCCTGTTCCACAAGAACATCGGTGGAGGGATCAAGCTGCGACAGGGGATGGTCCCTAGAGACTGGAGGAGTGCAAAGATCATCTCCAAAGAGTAAAAACCGAGGCCCAGGGAATGTTGTAAACTCCCCGGGCCAGAACCCATAGCAGAACTTCCAGACAAGGGGTAATCAGCCGACAGGTGACCCCCCAGCCTGGAGGCTGTAGTGGAGGCCAAGCCAGGTTTATCCTATCAAAGGCAAGGCTAAGGAAGACAGCAGAAGAAAGAGACACTAAGAGAAGGGTACCGGCTTTCACTCTCAGAATCACCCAGAAACGGCGGAGGTCCCTGACAGTGGTCCCAGCAGTCCAAGGGTCCCTACAGCACTGTGACAAGAATTGTGAGTAAAGAACTTGAACTGCACCCTTGAAGTGGTCTCTGTTATTTCAGCTGCATAGACATTCACAAGCACCAACTGTGCCCCGGGCATTGCTCCACCTGTGGGGAGCAGTACCACCATTGCTGCCATAACACCATCCCGGAGGCCTCACACAGCAGCGGCGGCTTAATAGCCGCATACCACAGGTGGCGTCACGAACACAACCATTGTTAAGCAAGCCACATATTTTACTGACACCCACCAGGGCCACGGAGCTGGGCCCAGCCACCACTGACTACCACCGGACTAGTCCGGCCCGGCACCGGGTGTCCCATAGCCCTGGGGTGGGCGAGTCAACTTTGGCGTCACGTACAGGATTTTGTGCCCGGTCACACCGGGTACTGTGCGCCTGAAGCATCGTGAAATAGCCTGTGTTTACTGTGAGAAACTGCCGCCACTGAAGTCACTGAGCGCGGGAAGAAGGGGGGCGTGAAAGAAGAAAGGGCGCGAAGAGAAGCCCCACCCCCTTGTCCAAGAAAAGAGCGCGAAGCAGTGCCCGCCATAGAAGGTGGAGGAAGAAAAGATGGCGCGTGAAGAAGCTAAAAGGATGGACGCCGAGCAACGAGCGGCCAGAGGAGGAGTGGCCGAGCCGGGACACGCACCTCAGAACCGGGTTGTGTCCTGCGTCCTGGAGAGCGGAGAAGATCCAGCAGCCGCTGCAGAGCCGGGTAAAGAGAGTGTCACCCCCAGCCGGCGGAGCCCGGATTGCCAGGTGGGGTTCCTGCCCGGTCCTCCTGCAGGCGCGCGTGCCACGACCGCAGCTCCGATACCAGCACCCTGCATCAGGCCAGCGACCACCAGAACACCGGAGATGCTACTGAGGGGTGAGTCATTTAATGCCCCTGCCGGCGCGAGTGCCCCGACCCCCGCTGCCATGCCCGCGGTCCGTGGAGAGGCGCCCGGCGCGGCAACGCAGATCCAGGCCGCAGCAACGCCAGGTGCGGCCCGCCAAGATCTCACCGCCGGAGCGACGCCCATCCACACCGCAGCAGCGACTCCAACCCAGGCCGCCGCCATGCCAGGCGCGGCCCGCCAAGACAAGGAGGTAGCCCCAGAAGAGCCAGAGTGGCGCCGTATGGCTGGTAACCCCCTGCAAGCCAGCAGCCTCGCGCCAGCCAGTAACCCTATACAAACACGCAGCCTCTCCCCTAGCAGCAGCACTACCTCAAGGCAGACCCAGGCCACAGAACTGAGCAGAGGTCCTGCGACAGCCACGCAAGAAACGCAGACCAGGATCTCCATGGCCTACATGCTGCCCAGGGCCCTGCCAAAGAGGGACCCCAGCAATGAAGAGTAAGAGTAAAGAAGTAAGAAGAAGCTGAACTGTATATAGCCCCTGTCTGCCCCTCATTCTTTTTGAAGATGTCCCTTGTGTTTCTGCCCTGATGTTCTTTTCGAAGATGACACCCTTTCCTGCTGTACTGCCCCTCATGCTTTTCGAAGATGTCACCCCCATGTTTATGTGTACCTGGCCACTAGACTGGAATGTGGTCCCTGGTAAATGTGATGTCTTATGTGTCCTGTGTAACCAGGCCACTGGACTTAGTGGCTGGTTTTGTTTTCCACTTTGTTGATTGAAAGAAACGAACTGCCAGGCTACTGGACTTGTTGTAGCTAAAAATGTATATAGTTGCACCCGTTGTGCCCCCTACCAGAATTATGGGGGATGTGCCCGAACCGTGCAATGAACTGGAAGTGCACACATAGTTTCTTTATAAGAAGTTTGCAACGTTTAAGTACCTATGCCTCCCATAAAGGGAAGAAATGTTTTATTGTTTTATATTGTTCATAACAAAAATGTTTTGCAGTTCTTCCACATGTTTTTGTTGTTTTTCAGCCCGAGGACGTGCTGGGATTTGCTGTGGGGGAGTGTGGCGCCCCTGAGGCTTCCGTCGCCACAGGTCATTGCACCCCATCCAGCGGTGTGATGCCCCATTCTGAGAGAGGAAGAGAGTGAACTCCTGTCCCCTGGTAAATCCACACTACACCCATTGCTAGGAACACACTGGGACCAGGGAAAGTGGCAGACAACCCTCCCATGCTGCATGCTGGGAGGGGTCGTAAGACCCATCCCTGCTCCTATAGGGTAGAACAGAGCAACTGGGGAGGTGGGAGGAGCCACAAGAGTGCAGACACAGAGAGGAAGGTCAAGTTTAGTTAGTCTACCTCAGGGAGTGAGAGAGTGAGGAGCCAGCATGTAGTTGGAGAAGAAGAACGAGAGAAAGGAGGGAGGAGGAGGCCTGCTGGAGGCAGGCAAGGAGGAGAAAAGGAAAGGAAGAAAGAAAGAAAGAAAGCTCCAAGTCAGACAGGAGCAGAGAAACAGAAGGAGACGCTTCCTGGTGAAGATCCTGGGACCCAGAGGTCCAGGTGACACCACGTAGAAGACAGAAGGAGTCGCAGGGCCACGGGTAGTCTGTATAGCTGTCGGGGCAGTTTAGAGCTATGGTGGCCTGTTCCACAAGAACATCGGTGGAGGGATCAAGCTGCGACAGGGGATGGTCCCTAGAGACTGGAGGAGTGCAAAGATCATCTCCAAAGAGTAAAAACCGAGGCCCAGGGAATGTTGTAAACTCCCCGGGCCAGAACCCATAGCAGAACTTCCAGAAAAGGGGTAATCAGCCGACAGGTGACCCCCCAGCCTGGAGGCTGTAGTGGAGGCCAAGCCAGGTTTATCCTATCAAAGGCAAGGCTAAGGAAGACAGCAGAAGAAAGAGACACTAAGAGAAGGGTACCGGCTTTCACTCTCAGAATCACCCAGAAACGGCGGAGGTCCCTGACAGTGGTCCCAGCAGTCCAAGGGTCCCTACAGCGCTGTGACAAGAATTGTGAGTAAAGAACTTGAACTGCACCCTTGAAGTGGTCTCTGTTATTTCAGCTGCATAGACATTCACAAGCACCAACTGTGCCCCGGGCATTGCTCCACCTGTGGGGAGCAGTACCACCATTGCTGCCATAACACCATCCCGGAGGCCTCACACAGCAGCGGCGGCTTAATAGCCGCATACCACAGGTGGCGTCACGAACACAACCATTATTAAGCAAGCCACATATTTTACTGACACCCACCAGGGCCACGGAGCCGGGCCCAGCCACCACTGACTACCACCGGACTAGTCCGGCCAGGCACTGGGTGTCCTATAGCCCTGGGGTGGGCGAGTCACATCGTAATCGTATCATCGGTGCAGCGTCGGTGTAATCCATAATTACGCTGATCCGACGGTCCGATGTTGTTCCTCGTTCCTGCGGCACCATACATTGCTGTGTGTGAAGCCGCAGGAGCGAGGAACATCTCCTACCGGCGTCACTGCGGCTTCCGTAGCATATGCGGAAGGAAGGAGGTGGGCGGGATGTTTACATCCTGCTCATCTCCGCCCCTCCGCTCCTATTGGCCGCCTGCCGTGTGACGTCGCAGTGACGCCGCACGACTCGCCCCCTTAATAAGGAGGCGGGTAGCCGGCCAGAGCGACGGTCGCAGGACAGGTGAGTCCATGTGAAGCTGGCGTAGCGATAATGTTCGCTACAGCAGCTATCACAAGGATATCGCTGCTGCGACGGAGGCGGGGACTATCGCGCTCGGCATCGCAGCATCGGCCTGCGATGTCTCAGCGTGCAAAGTACAAAGTACCCCTTACTGTTCCCATACACAGTAGACTAAAATCAGACAAACTCAACTGTGTAATATGTATGCATGCGCTCAATGGCTTTACCAATGTAAAAGGTACAAGTGTCTGAGCTCAGTGATCGGCGGCAAAACTGTGGAGGTGATGTCACTTCTGCAGCAGATTTAGCAAAGGCCAGAGCAGTGGCGGAGAGGTAGTGTCTGACCCCGAGGAGGGTAATTAGAGCTCAGTTTATTATTCTATACGTCCTTGTGCCTTTGAGCTAAATGGGACAACCCATTTAATGTTCTACTATGGCTCAGAATATCACAATGAACATATAAAAATAATGTAAATAACTTCCAATTTTTCTAAAGATATGCTATTGGCTGAGCATATGCTACATTTATACGTATAACAGTGCTTTTACATTAATAATGCAGTACTAATATTTACCAAATGCAAATTTACAAAAAAAAAATGCAGGGCACAGCACCCGATGGTGGGGGTTCAGGTACCGCTTGTGGCAGCTTATCCCTGGGAGAACAAAAGCAACAAGTGTCTAAACTGAAATTGCTCAATTCTTCTTTCCACCTTATTGTTGGCAGAGAGTCAGGAGGCTCCCATATATAAATGGTAGACTGATCCTGCCCAAAACGGATGTTGTGGATGTCTCTAATGTGTATTGGGGCCTTAAAGGGAACCAAACATCAGCATTTTCCTATATAAGGTGCAGCCAGTGCAGTACTGGCACTACCAGGCACATGCTGTACATACCATTAGTGGGCAGCTCAGGTGTTTAGACTGTGAAATTCAACTTTATAAAGTTTGAAAATTCATGCACTTTTTGATTGACGTGTGCACCTCTGCTGCTAATGTCCGGACGGGTTATGCACGTGTATCCCCGCCCCCCCGCCGCCTGTTCCTCCCTCTCACTGGCCGTATGTAAATTTCTAATCTTCAGTTACACGGCGTCGGAGTTAGCGCCTGCGCATAGCGCTCATCTCCGACGCCGTGTTTCTGAAGCCCACAGTATTATGGTGCATGAGTGGGCGGCGTATGCGCCATCGCTTCTTCAGATCTGTTGTGACCGCGGGAGCACGCGCGGTCACAACAGGACTGGAGAACAGCTGATCTTACCGATTAGCTGCAGCAGACGATATCGTAGGAGACGTCTGCTGCAGCTAATCAGGGTAAGATCAGCTGTTCTCCAGTCCTCTTGTGACCGTGTGTGCTCCTGTGGTCACAACATATCTGAAGAAGCAAGGGCACATGCACCGCCCTCTCATGCACCATAATACTGTGGGCTTCAGAAACACGGCGTCGGAGATGAGCGCTATGCGCAGCGCTAACTCAGACGCTGTGTAACAAGATTAGACATTTACACACGGCCAGTGAGAGGGAGGAACAGGCGGCGAGGGGGCGGGGATACACGTGCATAACCCGCCCGGACATTAGCAGCAGAGGTGCATACGTCAATCAAAAAGTGCATGAATTTTCAAACTTTATAAACTTGAATTTCACAGTCTAAACACCCGAGCTGCCCACTAATGGTATATACAGCCTGTGCCTGATAGTGCCAGTACTGCACTGGCTGCACCTTATATAGGAAAATGCTGATGTTTGGTTCCCTTTAAGACACTCAACTTTTTTAAAATATAAACCTGGAGCAGCTGGACTATCACAATACGTAGTGTGTGGTATGGTGTTTTCTATAAAGTATGTGTAGATGGCATTAAAATAATAAAATCAACTGCAATTTCAGCATCACGATGTGAAATAACATTTCTTATATATCGACATGCAGCCTAACGTCAGGCCCAGCAAATATGTGACGGGCATATTAGCGATTTATATTAACACTTATTGGATTATTGAAGCCTGGAATGTGTCCATCTGAGGATGGACAAGTAATGATGATGGAATGTTAAGTATCTATCACTCACTGTAGAAAACACTTCATTACTATCCTTTAATAACACTGCCAAGCCCATGTAAGATATTAAGCCACACTATTCCTCTTAACCCTTTTCAGACCAGTGAGTAAATAAATTAACATAATTGTCAATTCCTCACACATTTGTCATGTCCAATCACTTGAAAATAGTTGTTTCTGATGGCCTTGAAATTTCAACTGCACTTTTACACAGTCTGTCTTTTCTATATAATGTTATCCTTTCCATATGCCACATACAAGAGGTCAAAAGAAGACGCTTTATGTCTTTCTTGCTATAGAGGGAGCCTATGAATACATTTATCTTATAGCCTTTCCACATGTCAGAAGCAATTCTGTCTAGTTGTGATATGGAGCATTTCCATGGGATGGATGAAATCTGTGCTGCCAATTTGAAAAGAAATCCAGAGGTAGATGAATGAAAAGTGGTTTATTTGTCGATGCGTTTCTGAGTCAACCACACTCTTTCATCAGGACAACCACATCCTGACTCAGACGTGGACAAATTAACCACTTCTTTTCATTCATCTACGTCTGGATTTCTTTTCAATTGGGCAGCACAGATTTCCTCCATCCCATGGAAATGCTTCGTATTTGATTTGTGGATATTGCAGTGGCCTGATTCTCACGAGCTTTAGTGCTTGTGTCTCACACAACACCACTAGGTGGATAGATCCCTGACACTTTCCTATGTTATCCTGATAGTACCCTAGTTGTGATATGGGGTCGCAGTAAGCTAATGCTGCATACTATAATTAGGTTTAAATGCCCCATGAAAAAAAGGCAACCTCAAGGCTACATCCAAATATTATACATTAATCAATAGGGATTTTTTTTTTAAAACAGGACATGGGGTTCTTAGTTAACATTTTGATCAAAGTGTGTAAGTCCACTGCCACATCACAGTGCCCTTCTTTATTAGGTGTAACACGCGGTCAGGTGCCCAGCTGTAACCATATTGCCAGGCATAGACCCCATAACTTGGTTCTAGCACTACTCCCATCTGTCATAGCTTTTTCTAATTTAGTAACAGACGTCAGCTAGAGTTCACTTGGTGCTAATGCTTTGGTGGTATGGTGCAGAGCTCAAGGCATTCCCTGGCAGGAGGGATGACTCTCCCTAAGGCCTCTTTCACACGTACGTATCTCCGGTACGTGTTTGGCAGTTTTCTCACGTACCAGAGACACGTACACACGGAAACCTATGTATTCCTATGGTTTTGGACACATGTAAGTATTTTCGTACGGAACGTGTGTCCGTTCCGTAGTTACGTGTGTCTGTGTGTTTCTCACGGCATCATGTCTGTTTTCTCTACGGCATCACGGGTGTCACACGGAACGCAAACGTGTCACACGTAATGCAAAGGGACCACACTGATGTGTTCCGTGTGACACGCACCGGGGAAAAGACATGTGTCTGTGAGAAAAAAAAACAAAACTTTATTCACCCTCTCCAGCCCTCCTGTCTCTGCCGCTGCTGTCACTTGCTGCCAACTGCCGCTCATTATGCTCATTGAATATTCACTTCACTGCGGCCGGAAGCTGCAGCAGCGGGGAGTCGGCAGGACCGGAGACCGAAGATCAGCACCATGGACAGCGATGCCAGGGACAGGTGAGTAGAAAGTTTCCGTTCTCCGTGTGTTATCACGGATAACACACAGAGAACAGACGTGTGCCATACACACGGCACACTGAAGGCAATACGCACCTCTGACACGTCCGTGAAAAACGTGCGTGATTTTCACCGACGTGTAAAAGAGCCCTAAGGGTGCAGCACTTCACATTGTAGAGTAGGGACCCCCTTATCGCCATAACATGGAAGCAGGCTTATACAATTGTATCAAAATCTTAACTATGAACATCATATTTAGTTTTGTAAAATTTTCCTTGGAAATGTATGTGCAAGCCACGTCTTTGTACAGATGTTTCATTTTCGGTGGTTAGGAAAGTGGAAAAACAACCCCATGGAGCAGCTCAAGACACATTTGTTCTCAGATTTACCAGAAAGAAAAAAAGAGGGTCTAAACTTAGAGCTGAACAGATGTACGGAGGTCTTTGGTAAGCTACTCCTGGAGTCAGTTGCATGCACTTACACAAAAGGGTCATTTCTTATCTTGATTTTAAGACTGCTCATGATAACCTGCTGCCGAGGACCAAAAAGCTTCACAGGACACTCAGGGTCAAGGTAAGGAGAACGCTGACATTATATTTTTCAGATGTTGTCTGCAGTGTCCCTTTAAATATTTCTCCCGGAGGTTAATGTAACTATTGTCAAGGTCACAATTATATCACAAGTAATAAAAAGAAAGCTGTCCTGGATAATTTGTACTTTTCATCAATGGGTCAATCTTTTCAGGAAACATTACATAAATGTAGGTCTTCTGGGTCTTTAAACAGTTTTCTCCATATTTTACATCAGTGAAGAATCAGACTTGCATGCCCCACTTGATGCCACATATCACACTGTGCTCCTCTAGACGCATTGCTTCCATCTTTTTACAGTAAAACTGAAGACTTCATTATGGCTCTAATATTTCGGTCCATATTACCCCTCATACACATTAGATAGCAATCAGAAAAAAATGTGATTTGGCTGATTGTTTGGGCAGCAGCTACCTCACACGATACTGACCTGTGGCACAAAACACGCCTGCCGATCGGTAAATATGTACCAAGCTGTGGTCATTTTTATAGCCTCTTAAGGCAGGCAGACTGCGGGAACCGATGAGCACAGAACGATCTGTAATAGATGATGCATAGGCTGCCATTGTTAGTGAGAGTCCGGTTTACACAGAATGATGCACCGCCAAACAGGGCAAAAAAACATTTTGCCCGATGAACGAGCGTATTGCTCATTCATCATGTGATCAGCAGGATGTTTACACTGCAAGGTTATCATGAAAGGAGCGTCTAGGATATAATGTAAATGCAGCTCAACCTCCCCGACAATCGCCCCATACACATTGCACTGTCTGCGAAACTTGATCAGCAGGTTCGGCTGACTAGAGTACAATGTGTATGGAGTCTTAAAGTTATCCCCCTAGCCAATAACTTTCCGATCACTGGGGGTCCAACTGCTGTGGACCAACCAGTACCGAGAACCTTTTTTCTGAAGAGTTCCAGCTGAATGGATCTAACCTGTGCAATACCACACAACTGATCTTTGACGCTCCTATAGGAATGACAATGGTGTGCATGATCAATCTCCGCTCTGCTCTTCAAAGCCCCAGGTTTTGGGATTGGTAGGAGCCATGGCTGTTGGTTCCCCAGTGACCATAGATAACGTTTAACCTTAAAAGGGGTATTCCCATCTCCAAGGTCCTGTCCAATATGTAGTAGGGATAATAATAATAATAATAAAAATAATAATAATAATAATAGCAAATACCTCCAATTAGAAATGTGCTTATCTGTAGCTTATCTCATATGCAGGGCATTGCAGGACCTTAAGGTCCAGTCACACTAAGCAACTTACCAGCGATCCCAACAACGATAGGGATCGCTGGTAAGTTGCTAGGAGGTTGCTGGTGAGATGTCACACTGCGACGCTCCAGCTATCCCACCAGCAACCTGACCTGGCAGGGATCGCTGGAGCGTTGCTACACGAGTTGCTGGTGAGCTCACCAGCAACCAGTGACCAGCCACACGTGCAGAGAGCAGGGAGCAGCGCACACTGAGCGCTGGCTCCCTGCTCTCCTAGTTACAGCACACATCGGGTTAATTACCCGATGTGTGCTGCAGCTACATGTGTACAGAGCAGGGAGCAGCGCACACCACTTAGCGCTGGCTCCCTGCTCTCCTGGCTACAGCACACATCGGGTTAATTAACCCGATGTGTCCTGCAGCTACACGTGCACAGAGCAAGAGCCGGCACTGACAGTGAGAGCGGCGGAGGCTGGTATCAAAGGTAAATATCGGGTAACCAAGGACAGGGCTTCTTGGTTACCCGATGTTTACATTGGTTACCAGCCTCCACAGAAGCCGGCTCCTGCTGCCTGCACATTTAGTTGTTGCTGTCTCGCTGTCACACACAGCGATCTGTGCTTCACAGCGGGACAGCAACAAATAAAAAATGGCCCAGGACATTCAGCAACAACCAACGACCTCACAGCAGGGGCCAGGTTGTTGCTGGATGTCACACACAGCAACATCGCTAGCAACGTCACAAAAGTTGTTCGTTAGCAGCGATGTTGCTAGCGATGTTGCTTAGTGTGACGGGGCCTTTAGATATCCATGGTTATGACCCAACATATAGTGAAAGTTAATTGCTATTGGTCGTAACCATGGATTTCTAAGATCCTGCATTGCCCTGCACATGAGATAAGCGATAGTGAATCAGAAGAACTATATTACATTTCTAATTGGAGGTATTTTCTAAATAGATTATTACACCTACTACATATTGGAATAGGATCTTTGAGATGAGAATACCCCTTTAAGGCTTGGACTGAATATTGTTGTGCAACATTGAATAGTAAAAACATTATACAAAAAACCTTCAGCAAAACATTATTAAACACTGGTGATGGGTTGATCACGACCAGTCTGAGACAAAGAGAAAGAGCCAGCTTCCAGCTGTGAACGACGGGAGCCGGTACTCCAGCGAGGGACACTAAATTCTCTTAATGGCTGTCACTGGGCAAAAAACTCCTGTATTCAGCAGACGAAATCCCATCTAAGTGAACCAAATCCTGTCCATTCACCAATTTAATAGGCTCTTTGCCTGTAGGCAGGGTTTTGGCCACTGGTGGGTGGGTATCATCCACATTAAATGTCATCCTAAATATGTGTTCACCTGGGGTGAACACATTTAATATGATCCATTTAGGATCCAAAAGATCCGGCTCTTTTTGGTGAGTGGAGCAAAGTTTGACAGATCACCAAAAAAGCAGGACTGCTAATTACTACTAAACACAGCAGTATAAAAATAGAGGGAAAGTAAATATAGCCTAGAACCCTCTGATGTGAATTAGCCAACAATCCAAGTTTTGCAGTTCTAGCACAGACACTAAAATTTGACCATATTCTGCCCATCAAAAAGTGGTCTTAAGCCCACCATACGTATTAGATGGCTGTCAGCCAAACAATGGTTCAGCTGGCAGCCATCTCTCCCATACCCTCTGTGTTCTCTATGAGAGAAGCGCTGCCACAAGTCTGATTGCACCTTATCTCCAGGAGCACAAAAGGATCGTCCGACATTGGATATTTGGATCCCTAACTTCCCCAACAATCGATTGTCCAGAGCCCACCTACACATTAGCCGGTTGGCCGAACCCACCAGTTTCAGTAAGTTTGGCTATCATTAGTGTAATGTGTATGGGAGCTGCAGACTGGGTTTGTTTGATGTAATTTACAAACTGCCTTTTTGCGCTTTCACATTTAAAAACTGCAGAATGGCCCTTTTGTTAAAGAATTTTTTTGTTATTTATCCATTGACACCAATTAAAGTTACCCACGTGTGACTTACTGTTCCTTTTTGTACTTTTAGTTTTCACTGAGTAGTGTGACCTTGGGTTGCACAAAAACGTAAAGTTTGAGTTTAGTCATTATTACACTTTTACTTACGGTACATCTTGGTCACTATTTTGCACCAGAATTGTAAACTAAAACCAGGAATTGGTAAAAAACATACAAGAGGTACAAATATTATCATTCTGCACTCTTTGTTTTGGTTTACAAAAAGCTCAAGCAAAATACTGTGTGCAAGTGATCGATTAGGCTGCTTTCACACATCTGGTTTGAGCCGTGCGACTCAATCCGGCTGTGAAACCTATGCAACGGATGCGGTGAAAACACCGCATCCTTTGCATAAGTTTTTTACATGGGGCCCGTCCGGTTTTTGCCGCTTGCGGCATGCTACTGAGCATGCACAGTAGACAAAACCGCATGCGGCGGCTGGATGCGTTTTTTGCAGCATCGCGCCGCATCCGGCGTTCATAGGGATGCATTGAAAAATGCGCCGCATCGGCTGGGTGCGGTGCGATGCGGTTTTTTTTGCCGGAGCAAAAAACGTGCCAGGGAACGTTCCATCCGGCCGCCGCATCGGCTAAATCTGCCGCATGCGGCAAAAAACGGACGGAACGCAAGCCCATGCGGCGCCAATGCAAGTCAATGCTGGAAAAAACGAAACCGGCGGCAAAAAAAAAAACGTTTCGTTTTTTCAGCAGAGCGCCGTATTGTGCCGCACTGCTACAGCCGGATGTGTGAAAGCAGTTTTACTGGTTGTTGAAATTTTGAAAGAAAGTTGGATCAAACAATATTGTTAGTGTCAAATGAAATCAGATTAAAGAGAACCTGTCAGGTCCCATATGCGTTCTGACCTACAAGCAGGGTGATGTGTGGCCAAGAAACCCCTTCCTACCCATCCCTGTGTTGTAAGGCTATGTGCCCACGCTGCGGAAAATTAACGGAATTTGCCGAAATTTTTTTGCGGAAATTCCGCAGATTTTTCAAAAATCCGCAGTACAGCGAGTCCCCAGCCATTTCTATGGCATTTGGGGAGTGCTGTACCCATGCTGTTTTTTTCCGCAGCGGAAATAATGCGGATTTCCCTGCAGAAAAATCTGTAGCATGTCAATTATTCCTGCGTATTTTTCTGCAGGATCCCATACTCACCTGCCTTGATAGCAGACACCGGAGTCACTTCCTACGGTGCAGAAAAGCGCGAGGAATAGGCAGCAGGAGGTGGTGGGCGGGGCCTGCACGAGTTCCGGTCATGTGACAGCCGGAGCTAGTTCAGGCACGCCCACCTTCTCCTGCAAAGTGCAGACAGACACACGGCCAGAAAGTGAAGTGCTGCGTGATGGAGGTAAGTATGAACGCCCCGATCACTCCAGCACTTGTTCTGCATTGAGGATGCAGTGCCGAAGCCATGGTACTGTATCCTCAATGCAGAATGACAGCAGCATATCCGCAGGACATTCCTCAATACATCCGCAGCATGAAAACAGACAAAGTTGTGTTGCGGATTTCTGAGAGCTCCTACAGAATGTACTGCGGATATATCCGCAAGACACTTTCCCCGTGGGCACATAGCCTGATAGTGTAATATGAATGTATAATTTTTTTTTTATAACTTACGTGTTCCCCATGTAAATGATTAGAGGGTCTAGTCCCGAGGGCGTCGCATAGCCCAGTGGGCGTTTGCATGCTTTCCGTGGTATCGCCCCTGTGGGCGTGATACCATGGATTTAAATGAGCAACGTCACCGTCAGCTCCTTGAGACCCATTCCCGCAGCCTTGTTATCCGGGTGCTTGCTTGTCGGTTTCAGACGCGCACTGCGCATGCTCAGAAGACATCTGCAGTTCCGACCATCCGCAGTGCGCGTTTGAAGCCGAGAAGCAAGCACCCGGATAACAAGGCTGTGGGAATGGCAAGCGCGGACACGCGGGATCTCAAGAAGCTGACGTCTCTCCTGTAAATCTATGGTATCACGCCCACAGGGGCGATACCACGGAGAGCAAGTAAACGCCCACGGGCCGATGCGACACTCAGGGGACTAGACCCTCTGATCATTTACATAGGGAACATGTAAGTTATAAAAGGGTTTTTTTATACATTCATATTACAACACAGGGTAGGAGGGGGTTTCTACGCCACACATCACCCTGCTTGTAGGTTAGAACGCATAAAGGACCTGACAGGTTCCCTTTAAGGCCCCGTTCACATTGCGTTCTGATCTCCTATCAGTGGTCCCATTGGGGCTTCCGTCCGAACCCCCGCAAAATGAGTTTCAAACATATTCAGCGACGGGGCCATTAACTATAATGGTGCAGATGGAGTCAGCGTGTGCTCTGTCGTGCACCATTTTCAGGAGTATACGCTTCCTGGAGGTGGACACCCAGGCGTCCAAAACCTGTTTTTGCTGGGGGTTCGGACAGAAGCCCCAACAGGACCACTAAATGGAGATCAGAACGCAATGTGAAAGGGGCCTAATAAAAAATGCTAATTATAAGGTTCAGGTAAGCAAATAACATGATGCTGCTTGCCCATACAAATCGCTGTGTCTACTGCCATGCTCCTGGGATCAACATCCGGCGAGGCCGTTACATGAGCACTGCAGCCAATCAGTGGATGCAGCATTCACGTGACATCTCAGCCGATACCAGGTAGAGGAGAGATGCCAGTCCAGGAGACAGGATAGTTTTTATAATTACCCACCATTCCAGTCCGGTTAATGAAGGGTTGTTCAATAGCAAGGGAAAAAAAATAGCAAAATCTTGTGTTAAAGCATTAATTTATGTTCATTATGTGACGCATTATCAGGGTAATTGTATGTAGTAACATTCCTTTAATCCTGTATTATCTGAAAATTACAAGTACTAGAATATAAAAAAGAAACATAAAGACTTTACTAGCAAGAGTGGAAATCTTGAAGGATACAAAAGAAATACAATAAAAAAAACATGATGACAACTACAAATTACACACACATACGTTCCTGTGTTCTCACCATGGGCACTCATGAGACTGCAGATCCACGTCAGCTGTCAGGGCATGCTGGGAGTTGTAGTTTTGCATAAGCTAGAGAAGACACATTTCAGATTAAAGGAATCTGAAAGTACCAAAGCTGCCAGCCGATATCACAGCATTAATAACTTACACGACAGATAAGGATCAGGTCTTTTTTTTATTTTGAAATTCAGGAATACAAAGTTTAGGATTTTGTTGATGCTAAACTACAAAGCAATCACACGTCAATGCTAAGGACAAAATTATCCTCCCATTAAGTCCATAATTAATAACTCATGTATCGAAGAAAAAGACCTGGTACGGCCTCCCGCATTTCTATATATTTAAAAAAAAATAAATCAATGCAAAAAAACACAAAAACAAAGACTTGTCCTCTAGTAAATCGTTCCTGACGGATCGTGATCTGTTTATAGAGTTCAGCTGAAATTGGAAAAGTGCAATTGTTCTGTAGTCGACGCTGGAGAAGAATAAGAGACAGTCGGCATCACACAGTTCATTCTCAATGATTAATAATATAGCACGGCACAGTGGAGCCCCCGGAGGGGTCTGCTCAGTGCCGGCTGCCCAGGACCAGTACGATAATCCAGAATACACAGTAACAGACGGGAACAATACAGAATATACACTTCTACTCAATCCCAAATCTCTCACTAGTTATGGGACGAACTGAAAACAAAACAGAAAAGTAAATGACTCCTGGACTTGGTGGCTCCGGAGAACGGGCTTGTATTCCATGATATGGCCATTATCCCAGCAATGCCACCAATACAAATCACATCTGATGTACAAAGCCTACCCTTAGTGGGAAATAATTACTTGGGTGGTAAATTACCAGTGACTACAGCCTATAAATTAAAGGTATAAAATTAGTGCAGATAAAACAAACAATAATGCCATCAAACTTTGACTCCCCCTCCCCCCTTCAAAAAAAGAAAAATCTAAAAAAAAAAAAAAATGTCCATAAATAAAAGGTATCGTCCTCAGGAATTACAGGGATCATCTTAAGAAAGTTGCACAGGAGGAGAAAAATAAGTGAAAAGGTTATAAAACTATGTACACGACTGGTGGGAGCTGTCCAGCTGCGCTCACTTCTTCCTTGCAGACTTCTTCGGGCTAGCCTTAGCCTTGGGTTTGGCCGGCTTGGCTTTCTTCACCTTAGATGCCTTGACGGGTTTGGATTTCACAGGCTTTGTCTTCTTGGCTTTCTTAGGGGAAGGGGCCGGCTTCTTCTTGACTACCTTCTTTGCCTTTTTCTCTGGAGCTTTGGCCTTTTTGGCTTTGGCTGGAGACTTGGCAGCTTTCTTAGGTTTTGCTGCTGCTTTTTTGGGAGAAGCCACTTTTTTGACTTCCTTCTTGGCTTTCTTGGCTGGTTTCTTGGGTTCATCTCCCTTGGCCAACCTGAAGGAGCCGGAGGCGCCCACGCCCTTGGTCTGTTTGAGGACGCCGGAGGTCACCAGCCTCTTGATGGACATCTTGATCTGGGAGTCGGCGTTCTCCCCCACCTTGTAGTGGTTCTTGATGTACTTCTGGATGGACTGACGAGACGAGCCCGATTTGCTCTTCTCCGCCTGGACGGCGGCCACTATCATGTCCGAGTACCTGGGGTGGTCGGTGGACTTCTTGGCTGCTCTGGACCTCTTGGGCTTGGCCGCAGGGGTGGACGCTGCGTTCTCTGTCATCTTCTCTGCTATTTCAGGTGGCTGAAACTTTCTGCTGTGGAGAACTTGTGTTCCCAGCTGTCTCCTTGGGGCACAGGTTTGGGAGAAGAGGAGCTGAGGAAGACAGCAGCACAGACACTTTCCTCTAAGCCAAGTTCAGCTAAACAATACCCGTCTTCCCAGGAGTAATGGCAGTCAGGCTTTCCTCCTCACTTTCCAGCTGTCTGTCCCTCCGCCGTCTCTCCGCCGCTCAGTGACAGTCGCCGGCGCTCTCTCCTCAGCACCTTCCCTCCCTCTGTTGGCCCCTCCCGCCGGTTCCCGCCTTTTATTTGCTGGGGTCGGACCGAGTTGAAGACTGGCGGCTGCGGGCGGGAAGAGGCAGACATGGCGCCGCTCTGCTGCTATCTGTGTTTCTTCCCGCACACAAAGTGTCCATTCCCTGAGCCCCCGGCGGCTCTGCCATTCTCCCAGCCGTGGCCCCCGGGAGCCCAGTCTTTGCTCTTTCCCCCGCTCTTGTCTCCCAGTCCCGGGACGTCGTGCAGCCCCCGGGAGAGCCCCGAAACCCGCCGTGGTGCTGCAGGAGTCGCAGTCATTTCGTCCTTTGTGGCCCCTGTGGAGCAGCCCCTGGGGCCCCGTCCGGCGTCAGACTGCGGCAGGGTGTAGGTGCAACCCTGAGCCATGAGTGGGGGCCACCAAGAGACTGCGGGCGCCTGCCCTGCGCCCACTGAGGGGGGCAAAAGCGACCCCAACTAACACACAGCCCTGAGAGCACCGCGTGTCCGTCAGGGAGAGGGGGGAGGGTCTGCAGCCCTCCTGGGGGACACGGCCACAGCAGGGGGTGCCCCCCAACACCCCGCACACCCACACCCCCAAAACCCCCGCCGGCCAGCCCTCCCGACAGCACTTTCACAGCTTCTTGGCCAAACTTTCCAGCTGACTTTTGCATTGTGCATAGGCTGCCATTACTGTGCTGCAGACAGGAAAGCTGGGGAAAAGGGGGACAGAGCAGGAGCCCCCCACCCCAGACTGCCAGCAGACCCCCACCCCAGACTGCCAGCAGCCCCCTGTGCCCTGACACTCAGGGGCAGCCTCAGTGCCGCCTTATTTTGGGGACTTTCTGACATTTGACCTCATCTATAATAAAGATCAATATACATTAGGCGTTTATTTCACCTGCGCCCCACTACTGGGGGGTCCTCACACCTGAACCCCTAAATTAAACTGCAGATTCTAGTTACCACCACTACATTATTATTATTATTTTTGCATGCATACATTTATATAATAATGTAAATATTTTAATAAAAAATATCTACATAAAAAAGAACATAAAAAAGATGAATATTACTCAGAGATAGAAGGGTGTCAGTGTGCCCAGGTGGGTGAGGGGCAGTGCCCTGTGTGTGGCACTGGGGGCACAGGGCATCATGGCGGGGGATTAGGACCCTCAGTCTGGCAGCACACAGGATGGCTGCTGATTAATCTCAGCCTCTGCTCCAGGACTAAACACACAGATTAAGCCGATTTTTAAGGTTGTCAAACCTTTTTAAATTGTCTTGCCAAGAGCATAGCAGCTCGGATCGCCATCTTGCTTGGAGGGAGTTGCTATTTTTCCCTCTCCCTTCTCCATTGAAAATAAGACAAGTTTAGTACAGTGCAATCACCTGAGCCGATCACAGGGGGCTGAGTATACATGTATACCCTCTGTGTATGCCACAGGTCCGGTGTCCACAGAAATAACTTGCAGACATATAATCCACAGTGTCCCCTCTTTCTGCAGCAGGGATCACTTACAGCTCCTTAATCTCCATCACATGCTTCTGCCAACTCTTCCTCTGCCTACCTGGAACCACCATGTTATTCTAGGCATTAAATGGTTACATTGTCATCACAGGAACCCTGCGATCACTATTTGTGGGATCTGTGATCGGATCAGTAATGTGAGCAGTTATGTAACACTTTACAGCAGACACTATGGCATTTACTGCACCGACTGCCTCCAAATGGAACGTTGCTTCTTTTGTAAACAATTTTGTATCTTTTTTTGTTTTGTAAACAATTTTGTATTCTTTTGTAAACAATTTATTTATATAATGTGCTTTTTGAACTATTTACATCTGATTTCCAGAATGTCATTAAAAAAAGCAACAATTCAAAGCCTCATAACATGCATCATATTTGGCTGTGCATTTTTGATGCAGATTTGGTGCAGATTGTTACCCAAATCTGCATGTCTATCTTCATGCCAGGAAAGTTTTCTACTTGCAATTTTGGTGTAGAAAATAACCAGCAGCATGTCAATTGTTGGTGCGTGTTTCCTACGTTTTTTTAGCCCTTCAACCCATTGACTTCATTAAAAACAAAACAAAAAAAACAACTGAGGAAAGATATGGACCATCCCAGAAACGCATATTATCTGATAAAGTCTTTTTTATCCACGTTGATGTGGTTCCTGAAGTGCCCAGTTATTGCACAGTTTTTTCTTTCCTATTTTTGCCCATTAAAAAAAAGAAAACGCATGACACAAAAACTCACCAAAATGCATGTGTTGTTTGGTGCTCTTTTCTTTCAGAAGGTTCAGATTTCATGCAGAAAATTTCTGCAGCGTGCGCACATACCCAAAATGTCTTTTTTTTTTCTCATCATAAAACATTTTCCAGCCAAGGGGGTGGAACAATTAAAGAAAACTAAATAGGAACCTGCCTATTGGGTTGCACCAAATTTATCCTAATATTTGCGCCAATCAGATAAATTTGGCGCAGTTTTTGCCAATTTCTACATTCTGGTGCGATGATAAACTTCTAGCTCTGTGTTTATCCTACTGTACAGTATAGTTACATAGTTACATAGGTTGAAAAAAGACCTGGGTCCATCTAGTTCAACCTTCCTCCACCAGTTCTACATTTGGTCACTAAAGGGTGCTTTACACGCTGCGACATCGCTAGCCGATGCTAGCGATGGCGAGCGTGATAGCACCCGCCCCTATCGTTATGCCAATATTTTGTGATCGCTGCCGCAGCGAATATTATCGCTACGGCAGCGTCACACGCACTTACCTGGTCGCCGACATCGCTGTGACTGCCGAACAATCTTTCCCTCAAGGGGGAGGGACGTTCGGCATCACAGCAACGTCACCGCGACGTCACTATGCGGCCGGCCAATCAAAGCGGAGGGGCGGAGATGAGTGGGACGTAATATCCCGCCCACTTCCTCCCTTCCTCATTGCTGGCGTGTGGCAGGTAAGGAGAGGTTCTTCGTTCCTGCGGCGTCACACGGAGCGATATGTGCTGCCGCAGGAACGAGGAACAACTTTGCCCACGCGACAGCAGCGATATTTGAGAATGGACCCCCATGTCAACGAGGAGCGATTTTGGACGTTTTTGCAATGATCCAAAATCGCTCCTAGGAGTCACACACAACGAGATCGCTACAGCGGCCGGATGTGCGTCACAAAATCCGTGACCCCAACGAGATCGCTGTAGCAATCTCGTAGCGTGTAAAGCCCGCTTTAGTCACTTATAACCAACAATGTTGTGTGTACTGAGCAAATCATCCAACCCTTTTTAAAAGCTGTTATAGTATCTGCCATTACTACCTCTTGTGGTAGGGCATTCCACAGTCTGACTGCTCTAACTGTAAAGAACCCTTTCCTATTTCCTGTCGGAATCCCTTTTCTTCCATTCGCAGTGAGTGCCCCCTGGTCCTTAGGGCGGCTTTGCACGTTGCGATATTGCACGTGCGATGTCGATGGGGTCAAATCGAAAGTGACGCACATCCGGCGTTGCAGTCGATATCGCAACGGGTAAAACCTTTTTGATACGATGAACGAGCGCAAAAGCGTCGTTATCGTATCATCGCTGCAGCCTCCGACATTTCCATAATGCCGGTGCAGCGACAGGTACGATGTTGTTCCTCGCTCCTGCGGCAGCACACATCGCTGTGTGTAAAGCCACAGGAACGAGGAACATCACCTTACCTGCCGCCGGCTGCAATGAGAAGGACGGAGGTGGGCGGGATGTTTACATCCTGCTCATCTCCGCCCCTCCGCTTCAATTGGCCGCCTGCCGTGTGACGTCACTGTGACGCCGCACAACCCGCCCCCTAAGGAAGGAGGCGGGTCGCCGGCCAGAGGGACGTCGCACGGCAGGTAAGTGCGTGTAAAGCTGCCGGAGCGATAATAATCGCTACGGCAGCTTTCACTAGATATCGCACATGCGACGGGGGCGGGACTATCGCTGCAGCATCGGTAACACATTGTTACCGATGTCGCAACGTGCAAAGCCCGCCTTAGTACTGTCTTTGGAAGACATTTAGGCTGACTTCACATGTCCAGTAATCATCCGTTAGAAAGGATCCTGTTGAGATCTGTTGGGAATATTATTTCTGCCAGATGCGTTTTTTTAACATTGGAGTTTATGGAGAACGGATGTGGTAACGGATTGCTATTTATCTTCCATTTGTAACTGATCCTGTAAGAAAAAAAGGATCCATTACAAATGCAAGTAAAATGGATGGCTAAATAGCAATCCGTTAGCGGATCCGTTCTTCATACATTCCCATGTTAAAAAAAAACAAAAAACAAATCCGACAGACATTAGTTAGTTAACAACAGCCAAAAAAATTGTTTTTGCAGAACTTTTTTACCAACAGATCTCTGCAGGATCCGTGCTAATCGATGATTACAGGACACGTGAACTCTGCCTTATCTGTTTTCATCATATGTTGCAGAATTGATTAAATACTTCCTGCCTAAAATAGAAAAAAACTTTTTAGTTTTAAAACTTTTCTTAAACTGACTTTCTGTCAGAAAAAGACACCATTTTACATGACCTGGCCACAATGATAACTAAAAGAAAAAGGGGGCATGGCTATGGAGAGTCATCAAGTGTCCTATATGTATTTACAGCTTCTGTCATTTTTGGGGGGCACAAAGGTCAATAGAAGATTTCTCATCAGTGACATAAAATAATAGCTAAAAAGGTGCCAGCTTCACAAAATGGTGAACATAGAATACTTGTGGCAACTCAATATAGACATGTTGCACGCCTTTCCTTATGTCACCTTATGGCTGATGCACTTTTCACCAATATTTTCCAACATAAAGGTAGAGATTGTTGACAAAGGTTTTACATTTACTTTATGACACCTTTTTTGGATTTTTTTTGAGTTCAGTTGTAAAGTGTGTAGTTATGTGTAAGGCCGGTGTCACACTTGCAATTGCCTCGCGTGTACCTCGCGCAAGTTTCGGGGTGCATCACCCGTCACAGACTCACACTCTGCAGACAGGAGCGTCTCAGCTGCATAGAGATGCAAGCAACCGAATTGCTCCTGTGAGGAGAGTGTGAGTCTATGACGGGTGATGCACCGCGAGACTCGCGCGAAATACACGCGAGGCAATCGCAAGTGTGACACTGGCCTAAGAAAGAGAAATGTGTCTTCAGCTAAGTTTCCACGTGCAGAAAAGCTCAGTCTTTTTTGGCTGTGTTTTCTCTGTTGCATTATTTGCTGCATGTAATCTACAGATGTCTGCACCAAAATGTGGAATTTTCCCTATTTATTCAGGGGTTTTTTTGTGTTTTTAATTCATTTTTCCTTTTTATGGGTGTAGGTGAGGTTTTAATGTAGCTTGTTTTTTTTATGCATTTTTTTAGTGCAGAAATATTGTGATTCCACACTTAAAAGCGCACTGGTGGTTTTATGGCGTTTTTCAGTCTAGTAATAGAAGTTTATTGGAAAAAAGAAAAAAAGCACTGTTCTGCAGCAGCTTTAAAGGGAAGCTAAAATCAGAAAATTACCTATTGTTTAACTAAGGTTTTTTTGTTTTATGTGTATTATAAAAAGGTTTTTCAATGTTTTGGGGGGTTTCATATCACAATCTTAATTTAATAAATAAAACTAGTAATCTTGCAATTTTCACAACGACCACTGGAGTTTTGTCCTTTTTAGGAAAAGTTTACAGCACTCTCAGTATGAGGGCGCAGTCACATGGCCGTATAACTTGGACGATGATCACATCACAATGCCCAAACTGGCCAGCGGCTCTCCTGACCCATGCATGACAGCATGTATTTCTATGCAGCTGACACGGGTCAGGAGTAGTGATGGGTGAACTCGCAGATATCTGGGATCGGCTGTATTAATCGGATTTTAAAAATAAAATAGGTTCCAGCCCGGAATTAATCCCAGATATCTGGCCAGACAGCAGTCCCCATGTAAGTCTATGGGGACCAGAATCTGGTGATTAAAAATGGTGGTTAAAGAGAAAGCAGGATGAGAGCAAGCGCGCTATACTTACCGAGTTTCCGACATGGCTACAACTGCTTTCAGGCCACTCACTCTTCTTCCGGGCCGCTCATTTACCTCCATGCATATTCACTGCTTCCCTCGCCCACCAGCAATCCCAATGTCTGTGATTTGTTGAAGTCAGACGCGCCCCCAGCCTGTGTGACAGAGTCTGACTGCTTGCAATCATAGACCCTGTCTGCAGGTCTATATTGTGGTATAAAAATAAATAAATTGGCGTAGGGTCCCCCCATATTTTGATACCCATATTTGATACCCAGAAAAAGTATGCGGCTACAGGCTGCAGCCCCCAGCCATGCGCATATCTTGGCTGAAGTTTCAGGATGAAGTTAATGAAAACTCCTTAACAGGCGCTCAGCATGTATATCAGAGGCTGGTACACAAGTCGTCTCCTCAGGACCATAACCATGCCAATGAACTAAATATTGCAATGAACGGTGAATAAAACGAGAATTAATAATCTTGGACACCTTGATAAATGCTTAAGTTTTCAAAAATTCATATGTTAGTAGTTTACATTATATGATATATGCAAATGAAAACGAATATGGTGAAGGTGGGAGGTGAGTTAGGGGGGGTTCTGCTCACTGGGATGAGACAGGTTTGGTATGAGAGAAAAGGAGGAAGGAGGTTGACCGGTCTGGGAGAGACAGACCTCATTCCCTATAAGGGAGTTAAAGATGTAAATCGGGGGTGGAGGAGTTTTGTTGGGGTGGTTCTAAGGGGCGGGTTAGGGAAGGGAAAGACTCAGCGTACAAAGGGACAGGATGTTTGTTTAAAGATAACCAGTAATTTTCAACATGGGAGAGGAGATTAAAATATTATGTTGGAATGTAAGGGGACTGTCAGATAGAAGTAGAAGAGACGCAATGATAAAATATATGCTAGACCAGAGACCATCAATAATGTGTTTCTTGAAAACGCATTTGACGAACGAAACGACAAATGTACTGAACAAGCGATGGGTGCAAAAAGCGTATCACTCTACTTTTTCTACTTATGCTAGAGGGGTCTCTGTGTTGGTCAATAGATCCGCCCTATATGAAGAAGTGGAGACATGGATAGACACAGAGTGACAATATGTAATGGTGATCTGTAAGTTGTATGGACAATTATGCATTACTGCTATATATGTTCTACCGCCTTACACTAGTGTCAAAATTAGAGAGGTGAGAGAGCATTCGGCTAAATGGGGGAATTTGCCATTCTTGTTGGTCGGTGACTTTAATAATGTCATAAATGCATATTGGGACAGGAGCAGTAACTCACGGGAGGCGAGGAGGGACGGAGCGACAGCATTTGGTATCCTTATTCAAGAATTGGGGTTGGTAGACGTTTGGAGGATAAGGAATGTAGGGGTGACCTGTTTTTCCTGACACTCAGCGACCCATGGTACGCTTTACAGTATAGACCTGGGCTTGGGAAATTAACTGATGGACTCTGGAATTTCAAATGTTGAATATTTGGCTAGAGTAATATCGGATCATAGTCCAATACTGGTATCTATTAAAAAACGGGGAGTAGGGGAGAGGCTAACAAGAGAATGGAAGTTACATCCGGTCTGGATAAAAGGTATTGACATGGACGGTTTAGGCAGTGAGATTCTGGAATATTTTACCCTTAATAGAGGTAGTATGGATCCATTGGTAGTTTGGGACGCCATGAAGGTATACTTGAGAGGCCTTTTATTTAGAGACGTTTTCCGGTGTAATTCTCGTAGTAGAGTAGACAGGGGGAAATTGATTGCTTAGAGGCCTTGAAGGGAGCAGAAGCAGAGATGGTAACAGCCCACACCAGAGAATAGGCAGAAGCTAAAAGCAGCGCAGGAAGAAGTTAATAAGGTGCTATTGGAGAAAGTAGCTAGGAAGCAGGTTTTTCAAAAAGAGAACTTTTATGCGGAGAAAAGGTGGGACATCTGTTGTCAGTGGTGACGGCAGCCCAGAGACAATCATCCTTTGTGCATTGCATTCGCACTACAACGGGAGATTTCGGTACGGAGGGGGGTAGATATTCTGGACAGTCTTTTATGAGGAATTATATTCCACTAGAGGGGAGACGAGACAGAGCGACCTAGAGGCTTTCTTAGGTACAATGACATTACCCAAAATTACAGAGACAGAGAAACACAGTCTAGAGGGCCCTATGACACTTGAGGAGATAGAGAGAGCTTTGCATGGCATGGCAAATGAAAAAGCCCCAGGGGTAGATGGTCTGCCGGTGGAGGTATACAAATCTTTGGAAGAAATACTCTTACCCAATTTGCTGAGTGTCTTGGAGGAGGCAAGGGAGAGGGGGACACTGCCAGAGTCTATGAGGGAGGCAATTATAACAGTAATACCTAAAGAGGATAAGGATCCAAAACTCCCCAAATCATACAGGCCCATCTCACTGTTAACGACGGATGTTAAAATTTTGGCCAAAGTACTCTCTAATCGATTAACAGAAGTGATATCTACCCTAATCCACCAGGATCAGTCGGGTTTTATGCCTAATAGATCCACGGCAAAAAATATACGAAGATTATACCTTAACATGCAACTGCCGGTGGACAATCCGGGAAAGAGAGTAATAGCTTCATTAGATGCTCATAAAGCATTTGACAGTGTGGAATGGGGATATCTGTGGGGAGTGCTAAGACATATGGGATTTGGCCCTAATTTTATATCCTGGATACAGCTGTTATATACTAGACCAGTAGCTAAAGTGAGGATTAATGGAATGTTGTCACACACGGTGGATTTACAAAGGGGTACTCGCCAAGGATGTCCGCTCTCGCCTCTCCTTTTTGCTCTGGCAGTGGAGCCACTGGCGGCTGCTATACGGCAGAACAGAGACATAAAGGGATTTCTAGAAGAGAAGATAGCCCTCTATGCAGACGATATTCTATTGTTTCTGGGAGACCCAGGGGCATCGTTGAGCTGTGCCATGCAGGTGATCGAGCGGTAAGGGGGGATCTCTGGACTGACTATCAATTGGACCAAATCGAATCTGTTTCAAGTGGATGCGGGAGTGGATAGCTCGATCCTGGGTGATGAGGTCAACAGACTGCGGGTTGTGGACCAGTTTAGATATCTGGGCATTCAGGTATCCATGCCAATTGGGAATTACATTACTATTAATCTACTCCCTTTGCTGAAGCAACTGCGAAGTAAGATAATTGCTTGGAATAATCTTTATTTATCAGTAATTGGATGGATTAATCTTATTAAAATGGTGCTTATGCCCAAGATACTCAATGTGTTGCACAATTCTCCTGTTTGGATCCCTCAGAGTCACTTTAAGGAGATTGATTCCATGTTCCGTGCTCTAATATGGAAGAACAAACAAGCCAGACTTAAACTCGAGATGCTAAAGAGACCGAAGGATGAGGAGGGGCTAGCACTACCAAATCCGGGAATATATAATCTGGCAGCTCAGAGTGAACATTTCAGGGGATGGGCAGATTTAGGGGTGGTGGACCCAGCATCCAGACTGTTAGGGCATGTACTGCATTGGAAACCATTAGCGTTCGGACTGGAGGATGGATCATTTGGGAGAATAGGAAAAACGAGCCCCACACTTAGCTTGATGAATAGAATCTGGAGGAAGATCAAGCAAATAAGAGGGATTACAGCAATAACTGAATTCTCTCCATGGTGGGACAATGAAAACTGCTCTGAGATATACAAGATAGGCAAAATTAAGCAATGGGCATGTAAAGGTATATGGTATATGGGGAAAATTCTTAGCCAGGGGCGTTTGAAATCGTTTACACAAATACAGAATGAGTTTGGGATATCCCCACTTGGGTGGTACCAATATAAACGGTTGGCGCATGCAGTGGTGGCTCAGGGGGTTAAGCAATCATTGCTGGTACAGGCAGACCTAGTACTGAAATATCTGTGTAGTAGTGGACCCACAAGAGGAATCATATCTACTATATATAGGGACCTACTGCATACATATTTGCTTGATCACCCTGTAATCACTAGGACTAAATGGGAGGCAGAGATAGACGGGATCACTGATGAGGTATGGGATAGTGTTTTGGAATACATACCGAAATTATCAATGAGTGAACCAGCAAGATTATCCCACCTCTACGTGGTGCATAGGGCATATAGATCCCCGCTAATTATGTGTAAAATGGGATTGAGGAGTAACTCCGACTGTCCTAGATGTAATGGAGAAGATGCCGGCATTTTCCACATGATGTGGATGTGCCCCAGGTTGGCACCCATTTGGATAACTGTTCTTAATAGAATAGTAGGAGCTTATAGATGTAAACTTCCTAAACAACCCCTGGTATGTCTTCTAGGTTACGTGGAAGAAATTAGAGTAGACAACAATTTTAAAATAGTGATAGCCAGACTGCTGTATGCGGCAAGGAAAGTAATTACCAAACACTGGATGCAGGGGGACCCACTGACTAGAAGGGAATTTGTCGCATATGTTAATAATATTGTTCGAATGGAGAGAAGCATATATGGGAAAAGGAAACAACTTGCACTTTTTGATAGATTGTGGAATCCGTGGTTGCAATATGGATAAATATTAGAGTTGGGAGATGTTGGACTATGGGCAGAGATAGTTAGTTCTATACATTCCATTATATGCTATTGAAGGGTTACAATGTAAGATCTTTGATATTGATATGGGTAATATGTACGCTGAGGGGGGATGGGGAGGGAAAGTTTATAGTTCTGCTCGTTATTGCTGAAAATATAAACACATGTTTTATATAGTTGGTGAAAAATAAAAATGTATCTGATAAAAAAAACAACTTGGATACCTGTAACTCTAATGACCCATCAACTAAAGGCCCATTTACACACAACGATATCGCTAACGAGATATCGTCAAGGTCACGGTGTTGGTGACACACATCCGGCCTCGTTAGCGATGTCGTTGTGTGTGACACCATTTTGCGATCAGTAACAATCACAAAAAGGTGACAAATCGTTCATAGTGTACACGTTGTTAATTTTTAAAAAATCGTTCCTCGTTTGGAACGCAGGTTATTTGTTGTTCCTGCAGCAGCACACATCGCTGTGTGTGACACCGCAGGAACGAGGAACAACATCGTACCTGCGGTCGCCGGCAATAAGGAAGGAAGGAGGTGGGCGGGATGTTCCGGCCGCTCATCTCTGCCCCTCCGCTTCTATTGGGCGGCCGCTTAGTGACGTCGCTGTGACGCCAAACGAACCTCCCCCTTAAAGGAGAGATTGTTCGGCGGTCACAGCAACGTCGCTGAACAGGTAATTGCGCGTGACAGTGCCGATATTGTTCGCTACGGCAGCGATCACCCCGTGACGCGACACCAACGTGGGCATGTGCTATCGCTCGCAACATCGCTAGCGATGCCGCAGCGTTTAAAGCCCGCTTTTGACTAGTGGCGGCTATAAGGGAATAGATGTTCCGAAAGCCACATATTTTTTTAGCAGAGATCTGTGAAATACATTATGGATATTAAAAGATGCAGGTAATGCCAGACGGAAAGCAACAGGATTAATAATGACCACTGCAATTTTGTATGGACCAATAAACCGGGGTCTAAACTTCAATTAAGGTATTTTTAGTTTAATGTTCTTGGTAGATAACCCCACCAGATTACCCATGTACAGGTCCAGACCAGGCACACATCTACATCGTCAGCCGCATGGTTATACTTAGAACTCATGCCACACAAATGTTTAACCTCTCCCATGTAGAAATAAAGATGAGACAAATAAATCCTCCTGGCGATTGCTCCTCCTGAAACATACAGAACTGGGGATGCCGACTATAGACACAAAAGAAGGTGATACAACAGAAGATTCATGACGATGATTATTAATGGCAAATTCAGAAAGAGGAAGGAAAGAGGACCTCTCTTCCTGGGTATCAGATACAAAATGTAACGTCCTGGAGGTGGATTCACGGGGCCGTGCACCGGACTCCCCCAGAGAGGCAAACCGGAGCTAACCCCTATACAGGGACTGCCCGGTCACCCAACCAGAGGGCCTAGATGCACGGTAGCCAGAACACTAAGGGTACGAGGTCTGAGTCCTTCAAAGGTCTGCACAGGGAAAGTCTATAGTCCACAGGGAACCGTACACAGGACGGATGTCTGGAACCAGGTTCTGGTGTCGAGAAGGAACAGCAGACGAGGTCCGGATCCAGAGAGATTTGCAGGCTGAGGTTACCAGGTGCAATCGGGGACCAGTGATGGGATCAGGCTGATGGAAGATGGAGAGATCCACAGCAGACAGTCACCAGGACGCTTCCGGGGGAATCAGCAATCTGGACCAGGTCAGGACGGCAGACGGGCTCTGCGGAAGAGACAGTGTTATACGGGAGACAAGGCACAGAGAGACCTGAACACCTAGCTATGGAAACACGTTGAACAGGCACCGCCCACCTGGAAAGGGAAGTCTACATAACCTGTACCTGTAACAGTCATATCCTGTTCCCGGGACGCTGGCCCTTGAAGAGGAGGCGAGTGAGCGCGCGCCCTAATGCGCATACGCGAGGCCCGAGTGCCGGAGGCCAGTACAGGAAGCAGTGAAGGAGATGCAAAGGTTCCAGACAGAGTGTCCAGGGTATAAGGGAGACGCCGGGACCTGCGAACGGGAGGCACGGAGGACGCAGAGGAGGGGGAGTGAGAGGAGCAGCCGCGGGCAGGAGGACCGGGGACCGGAGCAGTGAGTGACAGGCGGCGCCGGGACCTGGGGAGCGTGACACAAAACAATACTGCACCAACTTCTGATTAACATATTCTGTTTACCCAATAGACTGAGGGTGGAATGACGAAGAATGAGATAGTTTAATCTCTAACCGAGAGAAAAACAGCTGCTCGTTGGTTCACACGCAACGACGTCGCTAACGATGCTGGATGTGCGTCACGGAATAATTAGATACGTCGTTGCGTGTAACGGGGCCTTAAGGTGATAAAATGTGCCATTTTTATAAACCTATCAACAACCACCAAAATAACCATATTACCAGCAGAGGAAGGCAAATCCATTATAAAATCCATTGAAATGTCTGTCCAATGTTCACTGGGAATACTCAAAGGCTGGAAACATCCCAGAGGACAAAAATTAGATTCCTTTAAAGCGTGCATAGTTGGCACACACAGACACATAGACTACCACATTCCTCTGCATTTTGGGCCATCAAAAGCGACCCAATATGAGATTACAAGTACCTTTTAATCCTAGTATGATCAGCAGGAACAGAATCACAATGTTTCCCCCAGGACCTTAGGATAAATATTCAGAGGGACAAACGACATGTTCACCGGAAACCCAGACGGCACATCACATTGAGTTTCTGCTGTCTCAGACTCAAAATCCATTCTAAGCGCTGACAGCCCCACTCCCTTCTGAAGAATGGGGACAGGTTTCTCATAGGGTTCCCCCACCGCCAAAAAAAATCCTAGACAAAGCAACGGCCTTAAAGGGAATTTGACAGGTCCAATATGCACCCAGAAGCACGAGCAGTTCTTGGTGCATATTAGTAATTCCTGCCTTACAGTCCCTGTATATAGTTGTGCTCAAAAGTTTACATACCCCGGCAGATTTTTTGCTTTCCTGGCCTTTTTTCAGAGAATATGAATGATAACACAAAATCTTTTTTTCCATTCATGGTTAGTGGATGGGTGAAGCTATTTATTGTCAAACTACTGTGTTTTCTCTTTTTAAATCATAATGAAAACCAAAAACATCCAACTGACCCTGATCAAAAGTTCACATACCCCAGTTCTTAATACTGTGCATTGCCTCCTCTAACATCAATGACAGCTTGAAGGCTTATGTGGTAGTTGTGGGTGAGGCTCTTTATTTTCTCAAATGGTAAAGCAGCCCATTCTTCTTCGCAAAAAGCCTCCTGTTCCTGTAAATTCTTGGGCTTTCTTTCATGACCTGCGTGCTTGAGTTCTCCCCAGAGTGGCTCAATGATATTGAGGTCAGGAGGCTGAGATGGCCACTCCTGAACCTTCACTTTGTTCTGCTATAGCCATTGACAGGTCGACTTGGCCTTCAAATGAACATGGTGGAAACTTGGAGAGTTTTGAGTTTTTTTGCCCTGGAAAAAATTCCCTATTCTAAATGAGGTGGTGATCAGAGACGCACATTGCTTAATCGTGAACTGTATTGGATCCTTTGGCTGGACACCTCTCATCCTAAAGGACTTAACAGGAGGACTGATCTAATTTTGCATTACTGATTATTGTATTCTTCTCTAAATAAAATAATGTGGTTTTGTATTTTTTCACTTTTTTTTTTTTACATAAAAATTCCATTTAAATTTATCTGTATGGGAAAGGGTTAATGTGGGTTCTCATTTCTGTGTCATAGGGACATTTCCCTTGTAGTGTTTTTAAACCTTCCCCACCATTTTTGATCCAGGTTATGATTAAGAGGTTGTTCCTCAAAACATGTAAACCAGATCCAGGTGTGTTTTTGTCTGTCTCCTCCATGTTCACAATTTGTATGCATATGCATTAAATTAGTTAGTTTTCAGTGCTGGATCCTTTCTCTTTTTGTTTGTTCCCTGTTGGGGTTTTTGTCTGTACCATGCATGTCTTGCAGGTAAGCTGTTTTTTTTTTAAGGTAAGGTAAGGTAAGCTTTTGGCTTTGTTTTGGATCATTGTCATGTTGGAACATGCAAGTATGTCCCATGCGCAGCTTCCGGGCTGGAGTGCAAATTTACCTCCAGTATTTGTTGATAACGTGCTGCATTCACCTTTCCTTCAACTTAGACCAAGTTTCCTGTGCCTTTGTAGCTCACACATCCCCACATCATCAGCGATCCACCTTCGTGCTTTACAGTAGGAATGGTGTTCCTTCCATCATAAGCCTTGCTGACACCTCTCCAAATGTGACGTTTATGGTTGTGGCCAAAAAGTTTGATTTTCTTCTGATCACTCCAAATTACCTTGTTCTAGAAGTTTGGAGGCTTGTCTCTGTCCTGTTTGGCATCTTGTAGGCAAGATACTTTGTAGCATTTGCGCAGTAATGGCTTTATTCTGGCAACTCGACCATGCAGCCCATTTTTCTTCAAGTGCCTCCTTATTGTGCATCTTGAAACAGCCACACCACTAGTTTTCAGTGAGTCCTGTATTTCAGCCAATGTTATTTGTATTTTTTTCTTTGCATCCAGAACAATTTTCCTGGCAGTTGTGGCCGAAATATTTGTTGGTCTACCTGGTTTGGTTTTTAAAGAGCCCCTGATTTTCCATTTGTTAATCACAGTTTGAATCCTGCTGACTGGCATTATCAATTTCTTGGATATCTTTTTGTATCCCTTCCTGTTTTATCCAGTTCAACTATCTTTTCCCGTAGATCCGTTGACAATTCTCTTGCTTTCTCCATGACACACAATCCAGAAATGTCAGTGGCTGGATGAAAGATTCAAGACTCTGTCGGGATCCCAGAAACTCACTCCGCTTTTATGCACACACACTGATTACAAGCAAACAGGTCACAGTTGAGGATGTTACCTTTATTAGCCATTCAAGCCTATTTGTGTTAACGTCTGTGCATGTTATCAGGCCAAAATCACCAGGGTATGTGAACTTTTGATCAGGGTCATTTGGATGTTTTTTGTTGTCATTATGATTTAAACAGAGAAAACTGTCACGGATGTGTCTGGACCTTCAGGTGCTGCTGCTGGGACTAGGTGTAGAAGGGCCCGGCGATTGTCCAGACATTAATGCATGCTGTCCCTTTAAGGGCTTGATTTAGGGGTTTTTTCTGTTTCCTTGCCAGGTTGGAGGAGCCTTTCCTCCAGCTGGCAATTAAGGGCCTTTATAATGTGGGGATCTCACTCCTCCAGTGCGGGTTATACTCTTCACTTGGAGATGTTACTTGCTCAGGAGTGCATGTGGCTTCAGACTACTGTTGCTGTATATTCTGAAGATTCCCTCTCAAGAGAAGTTGTTGTTTTTCCTTTTTCCCCTTTTGCTGTTTATTTTTGTGTTTGTTTTTCCCTCCGTGGATTGGTCGGTGATGGGAGGGGTCCTAGGGTCTGGCTAGCGTGACATTATAATCCGTCCAAAGAATTGCAGGATTCTCTAAAACAAAAAAAAAAAGTGCGTTGTTGACGTTTACTTTGTTTTTGTATTATGGATCTTGTTTCTAAATTGACCCGGCAACTTTACAATTTCTCTTTGGAAGTTACTGATATTAAAAAATCCATTCAGGAGAGAGTTTGTGTCTGTTGCGGCCCGTTTACAGCCAAAAATAGAGCTTCCTAATTGTTTTTGGGAGGCCTGTAAATTATATTTTCGTCTTAGGCCTTACTCTTCTGGAGCAGCTTAGCAGCGGGTCAGCATCATTATATCCCTCCTGCAAGAGGATCCTCAGTCATGGGCATTTTCATTGCCGGAAGACACCGCTTGTCTCCAGTCAGTCGAGGGCTTCTTCGAAGCTTTGGGCCTTATCTATTATGACCCTGACCGAGTCTCGTTAGCTGAGTCTAGACCACATCAGCTGCAGCAGGGAGATCGGTCAGCTGAAGCCTATTGTTCTGAATTTCGTAGATGGGCTTCGGATACTAAATGGAATGGTCTGTCACTTAGAAGTCAGTTTTGTCATGGTCTGTCTGATAAACTGAAAGATGCTCTCACGGTGTATGATATTCCTACTTCTCTAGAGGCTGCCATGTCTTTAGCTATACGTGTTGACAGACGCCTCCATGAGAGAAAGGGTAGAACTTTTTTTAAAGGATGACATTTCTAGAAGTGAAATATGGGGGTGAGGGGGGTGAGGGGTGGGGGATTGTGGCAGATGAACCCATGCAGCTTGGTGGAGCCACCACTTCCCGTGCCTCTCCTGTCATCCGCAAAAGGACAGGAGCGTGTTTTTTTTGCGGTAAACTGGGTCATTTTGTTGGAGCTTGCCCCCTTATTCCTAAACGGCCTGGAGTGCCTGAGTCTCATATTACAGTTGGTGGGGTGGAAGCAGTGAATCAGGTTATGTCTTTTTCTTTTACCTATCGTTCCCGTTTTCTCCTGCCTGCTGAGGTGTCGGTGGAGAGCAAAACTATTAAAATTGATGTTTTTGTGGATAGTGGTGCCAGGGTTTGTTTGCTGGATCCCCTTTTCGCTAAAGAGCATGGTTTGCCTTTCAGTACCTTAACCCCTTCACGACCATGAACGGATATTTCCGTCATGGAGCGTGCCCCGTTAAGCCCCGCCCCCTGCCGCGGGCAGGCGGCGTGTATCGGCACACATATCAGCTGTTTTCAACAGCTCACATGTGTGCCTACATGTTCCGAGTGGAATCGCATTCCACCCGTAACATTAACCCCTTAGATCTTGCTGCCAAAGTCTGGCAGCGAGATCTATATGCACGCAGCCATGTTTTTTACTTACCGCCGCCGCCACCGGAAGTCACGGCGGTAAGTTTTAAAAAATGTTAAAAAAAACCTAAAAGTTCAAATCACCCCCCTCTCCCCCCATTGAAAATTAAAGGGTTAAAAAAAAAATAAATATACACATATTTGGTATCGTCGTGTTCAGAAATGCCCGATCTATCAAAATATAAAATCAATTAATCTGATTGGTAAACGGCGTAGTGGCAAAAAAATTCCAAACGCCAAAATTACGTTTTTTGGTCGCCGCAAGTTTTACGCAAAATGCAATAACAGGCGATCAAAACGTAGCATCTGCGCAAAAATGCTACCATTAGAAACATCAGCTCGAGACGCAAAAAATAAGCCATCACTGAGCCATAGATCCAAAAAAATGAGAACTCTACGGGTTTTGGAAAATGGCGCAAAACGTATGCCACTTTTATTGGACAAGCTTGTGATTTTTTTTTAACCCCTTAGATACAAGTAAACCTATACATGTTTGGTGTCTACAAACTCGCACCGACCTCAGGCATCACACCGACATATCAGTTTTACCATATAGTGAATACCGTGAATAAAACATCCCAAAAACAATTGTGCCATCACACTTTTTTTGCAATTTTTCCACACTTGGAATTTTTTTGCTGCTTTCCAGTACACCATGTGGTAAAACATATGGTTTCATTTAAAAGTACAACTTGTCCCGCAAAAAACAAGCCCTCATATGGCAAGATTGACAGAAAAATAAAAAAGTTATGGCTCTCGGAAGAAGTGGAGCAAAAAACAAAAACGCAAAAACGGAAAGTGCCCCGGGGCTGAAGGGGTTAAACAACCCCATTTCTGTTTTTGCCATTAACTCTGCACCACTTGCCCAAAGACATTTGTCTCAGATGGTACATGGTATTAAATTGACAATGGGATCCGTGTATCATGAGTTGATTTTATGCTACGAGTTGGAAGGTCTTCCCACTCCCATTGTGCTGGGCTTACCTTGGTTGACTAAACATAACCCCGTAGTAGATTATCAGGCGCGACTTATTTTTGATTGGAATGACTTTTGTTATGAGAATTGTTTGGGGACTGCCTTATCCGCTGTCTCTCCCGTCTCTCTTCCATCCTTTCTTTCTGATTATGATGATGTTTTCTCTGAGAAAGGATGCCAGGACCTTCCCTCTCATCGGGTGTACGACTGTCCTATTAATCTTGTTCCCGGAGCTAAGGCTCCCAAATCTAGACTGTATAGTTCATCGGGGCCTGAGTGACAGGCTATGAAGGAATTTATTGCCGAAAGTCTAGAGAAGAGACATTTCAGACCTTCATCTTCGCTGGTGGCGGCAGGTATTTTCTTTGTTAAAAAGAAAGATGGAGGCCTTCGTTCTTGTTTGGACTTCCGGGAACTGAATCTTATCACAGTCCGTTACCCGTACCCTCTTCCTCTGATTCCTGATCTATTTAGCCAGGTGGTAGAAGGTAAGTGGTTCTCCAAGTTGGACTTGAGGAGGACGTACAACTTGGTTAGGATCAAGGAGGGGGACGAATGGAAAACCGCTTTCATTACCCCCGACGGCCATTTTGAGAGTCTGGTTATGCCATTTGGTCTCACCAATACCCCTGCGGTGTTTCATCACTTTATTAATGACATATTCTATCATCTGGTGGGTAGATTTGTGGTGGTCTATGTCATGATGTATTTTACCTTCTCACTGTATTTGCTGTAATACTATGTCTTGGGATGTAAATGACCATACCTTCCCCCCAGCCTGTATCATATTGCAATCAGGCTTCAGCAGTAGCTATTGTCATTGATTTTACCTTCTCACTGTGTTTGCTGTAATACTATGTCTTGGGATGTAAGTGACCATACCTTCCCCCCCGGCCTGTATCATATTGCAATCAGGCTTCAGCAGTAGCTATTGTCATTGATTTGGTGGGGGTTGCATATATATATTGTTCTGCTCAGCATGGGACTTCTATAAAATCTACAACTTGGTAAACAGAACAGAGCCAGCAGTCTAAAGTCCATTCATGCATCAAATGGCCAGGGGGAGGTGTGCCCACCTAAGGGGCTGATCACAGGAGAAAAGAACATGTTAGAGCAGTTAGTTGGATATCGGCTGGAGAAGGATGAGGACCTATGTCTGAGGCTGGATCATAGAGAATGTGTATGGACTGTTGCAGACTGGAGATCAAGTGGCCACATGGGATTGTGTTGTCTCAGCCACGCTATCGGAATGAAGGAACTCATATAAGGACCATTGCCCTAATTCCCCTGGCATCGGAATACCAGGCGGTGCCCCTGGATCTTTTGTTTTTCTGTTGTGGACTCCTTGCAGATTTGAAGGATTTATATTTATGTTTGCTGCTTTATCTTTGTGGTTCCAATAAAGCCCTTTGGATTGTTCCTTGGCCTGGCGTCCCTCACTGCTCTGTTGCATACCCCGTCACAAACTGGTGGCAGCGGCGGGATCAGAGCAGAAGAAATGGAGGACAACGGCCAATCAACGTCTGAAACCAGAACCTCAGGATACAGGAACTGGACTGTGGTGAGCCTACAAACAAAGGCCCGTGAATTAGGTGTCGGCTACAAAGGACTCTCTAAGGAGCAACTAATTGAGGCATTGGAAAACGCTTGCCTGCAAGATGGCACCGAGGAACAATTTCCACAGCAAGGGGAGCAAAGACGGGAGCCGGAGGTAAATACCCAAAAAAGTCAATGGGTTGTGTGGTACGAGGAGGAGATGGCCTTGCTGGGAGAGGAGACCACCATAGAATATAAGATGGAGGTCATGCGTGGAGCTAAAGAGAAGGAGCGCAGGATGGAGGAGATGGCATTGCTGGATAAGCAGCTCGCTGTGGAAGCCGCGAGAGGTTCCAGACAGACTGTAACCCCAGCACCCATCATGAGGGAACTTCCCAGGGTGTCCCGCAAAGACTCCAAGCAGTTTAATGAGGCTGTTGGTGACATTGAGGGCTTCTTCCAGGACTTTGAGCATCAGTCTCGATTAATGGAAGTCCCAGAAAGGGAGCGCGTCCGGCATCTGGTTGGGCTCTTAGAGGGTGGAGCTGCTGCAGCCTATAGAGCTATGGACCCTCGGTGGAACTGTGAGTATGCGGATATTAAACAGACTATTCTAGAACATTATGCTGTGACCCCAGATACTTATAGGACTAAGTTCCGTACATTAGCCTGTGATGGAGAAGTGTCTTTCAAGATGTTTGCCCACAGACTGAAACAAGTATGCCATCGCTGGCTGGAGGGAGAGGGGGCCTTAACTTGGGAGACGTTCATCCAGGTCATCCTAAAAGAACAGTTTTATGCCAAGTGCCCTACTGAGATCCGGGAATGGGTGCGTGAGAGGAGACCAGGGACAATGGAACAAGATGCTGCTCTAGCTGATGAGGTGCTCACTATCAAGCCTCAATGGAAGAAGCTGCTAGCAGAGGGAGCAAAAATGACCAGCTCCCCAACACCAGAGGTTCCTTGTCCTTCAGTGTCCAATGTTCCTCGACCTAGATCACCACCTCATGTGGATACCCGTGTGAATGTGCCTCCAGCTGTTTCTACCACATTTTTTGGAATACGACGAGGAGAGAAAGTAGAAGAGCGGAGATGTTATAGCTGTGGGCATCCCGGACATCTGCGGGCCACATGCCCATCTATCCAGTGGAGTCATCCTCCAAATCGTCAACCACCTCCAGCACCTGCACCTCCCTGTCAGTCACCAAGGTCTCCTACCTACTTCTCCAGAAGGCAAACTGGACGGAGTGAGACGCAGCGCAGATGTTATCAATGTGGGCAGCCTGGTCATCTGCAAGCTCACTGTCCAGGTGTTCAAAGGCAGAACAGCTGCAGACCACCTTTGCCTGTCCATTATCTACAGACACCCTCAGCAGGAGAAGAGCTGGATTCAGGCCCTGATGATTTGCCAAGTGACCCTGATATCTTGACTTCCCTACCAGGAGTCTATGGAGTGCGAGCCACAGCCGCCCGTTCTTCTGATCTTCAGCATAAACATCTACAGGAGGTTGTGCTGGATGGCCAAAAAGTTGTTGGCTTTCGTGACACTGGGGCTTTTCTCACCATCGCAGATCCCCGAGTAATTCAACCAGAAGCAATTCAAAAGGGACCAGGAATTGCCATTGAATTGGCTGGAGGTACTCAAAGATACATTCCAAGAGCGAGTGTGACCCTGGATTATGGCTTTGGGGCAAAACAATGCATAATCGGTGTGATGAGCGGCCTTCCTGCAGACATTCTCCTAGGCAATGATGTGGGAGATATACAGTGCCGATTTGTGGGTGCAGAAAGCCGAGTTTAAGTGAAGGAGGATATAAACTGGACCCGAACATTCAACCCCACATCTTCACCATACACTAAAGAAGATGGAGCCAACACCCAAAATGCAGATGGACTGTCCAGGCAAGAGGAGCCTTGAGTCCTGTCAGCCATGCCTGCGTGTACTTAACCAGCGACCTGTAGAGGTCCCTAGTACGTACACAAGTTGGGAGGGGAAGGAATTGTCATGATGTATTTTACCTTCTCACTGTATTTGCTGTAATACTATGTCTTGGGATGTAAGTGACCATACCTTTCCCCCAGCCTGTATCATATTGCAATCAGGCTTCAGCAGTAGCTATTGTCATTGATTTGGTGGGGGTTGCATATATATATTGTTCTGCTCAGCATGGGACTTCTCCAATCTACAACTTGGTAAACAGAACAGAGCCAGCAGTCTAAAGTCCATTCATGCATCAAATGGCCAGGGGGAGGTGTGCCCACCTAAGGGGCTGATCCCAGGAGAGAAGAACATGTTAGAGCAGTTAGTTGGATATCGGCTGGAGAAGGATGAGGACCTATGGCTGAGGCTGGATCATAGAGAATGTGTATGGACTGTTGCAGACTGGAGATCAAGTGGCCACATGGGATTGTGTTGTCTCAGCCACGCTATCGGAATGAAGGAACTCATATAAGGACCATTGCCCTAATTCCCCTGGCATCGGAATACCAGGCGGTGCCCCTGGATCTTTTGTTTTTCTGTTGTGGACTCCTTGCAGATTTGAAGGATTTATATTTATGTTTGCTGCTTTATCTTTGTGGTTCCAATAAAGCCCTTTGGATTGTTCCTTGGCCTGGCGTCTCTCACTGCTCTGTTGCATACCCCGTCACAGTCTACCTTGATAACATTTTGATTTATTCACCTGATTTAGCAACTCATGAGGCTAATGTCCGACAGGTTCTTCAAATTTTACAGGAGAATAACTTGTATGCCAAACTTAAAAAATGTGTGTTTGCTGTGCAGGAGGTGCAGTTTCTGGGGTACCTCTTGTCTCCCACTGGTGTTTGGATGGATCCTGGGAAGGTCGAGGCAGTGTTGGCCTGGGATCATCCGGAAAACCTGAAAGCCCTACAGCGATTTTTGGGGTTTACGAATTTTTATCGTAAATTCATCAAGAATTACTCTGAGATCGTTAAACCTCTTACCGATCTAATGAAAAAAGGTGCTGATTTTTCCACATGGTCTGATTCTGCTCAGCAAGCCTTCTCTTCTTTGAAGAGGTGTTTTGCTACTGATCCCATGCTTTGCCAACCTGACGTTTCACAGCCTTTCGTCGTGGAGGTTGATGCGTCAGAGGTAGGGGTTTGGGCAGTTTTGTCACAGGGGTCATCACCTGGTAAATGGCGTCTGTGTGCTTTTTTTTCTAAGAAGCTCTCCGCTGCAGACAGAAATTATGACGCAGGTAATAGAGAGCTCCTTGCTATTAAATTGGCGTTTGAGGAGTGGCGTCATTGGTTGAAGGGGGCAGCTCATCCTATTACTATCATTACCGATCATAAGAATTTGTCATATTTAGCATCCGCCAAGCGTCTTAACCCCAGACAGGCCAGATGGTCCCTGTTTTATACTAGATTTAATTTTACTGTCACCTACCATACTGGGGTAAAGAACGTCAAGGCGGACGCTCTATCACGTAGTTTTCCCAGGGGTGGTGATCAGGAGAATCCTGTTCCCATTCTGCAACAGGGGTTGGTTGTTTCGGCTCTTTGTCCTGACTTAGAGACTGCTATTTTAGAGGCTCAGGGTGACACCCCTGCCTCCTGTTCTACAGGGAGACTTTTTGTGCCCTCTGACCTGCGTTACCGACTTATCCAAGCTCATCATGACTGTGTGCTTACCGGACACCCGGGTGGTAAGGCAACCTCAGACCTTGTGTCCTGTCGTTTTTGGTGGCCGGGGTTGCACAAGGAAGTTGCCGACTTTGTGGCTGCTTGTGTTGTTTGCGAGTACAGATATGAGAGGGTTAAAGATCCTTGTATGTTGAAGTGAGTATAGTGTAAATGGAACCAAGTGCGGTGACTTCTGATCATGTGCACTGAGCCTAAACCCGGCATCTGAGAGGCAGTGACATCGGACACAGGTATGCTCATCACTGCCGATGATGCTGGGCAATGGGCATTGAATAGCATGTTAGCATGCCCCTGTGAGTGTGCTAACATGCTAAGAGGGCGGACTACTGAGGCTTACATGCATTGGCCAATACATAAACTAAATATCTCTCTTTTGCAGTAATGCAGGGGCATATTTTCCCTTGTACATTTTTGGCTTTTTCAGTGTGCAGCTGTATGCATTTTATAGTTACTATATTTTTTCAGTTAGCACCTGTTCACATTAGTTGGATGTGCGGGTCAGTTTTTTTTTATATTTATAGTAAGTCTCTTTCTGACTGAGCACTCCGCCCTACGGGGTACTTTGCACGCTACGACATCGCAAGCCGATGGTAGCAATGCTGAGCGCGGTAGTCCCCGCCCCGTCGCAGCTGCGATATCTTGTGATAGCTGCCGTAGCGAACATTATCGCTACGGCAGCTTCACACGCACTTACCTGCCCTGCGACGTCGCTCTGGCCAGAGAACCGCCTCCATCCTAAGGGGGCGGGTCGTATTGTGTCACAGCGATGTCACACGGCAGGCGGCCAATAGAAGCAGGGGGTGGAGATGAGCGGGACGTAAACATCCCGCCCACCTCCTTCCTCATTGCAGCCGGGATGCAGGTAAGGCGATGTTCCTCGCTCCTGCGGCTTCACACACAGCGATGTGTGCTGCCGCAGGAACGAGGAACAACATCGTAACATCGGTCCTTCCAAAATTATGGAAATGACCGCTACACCGGATCATACGATTTCGACGCTTTTGTGCTCGTTAATCGTAGTAAGAACGTTTCACATACTCCGATGTCAACAGCGACGCCGGATATGCGTCACTTTCCATTTGACCCCATCGACATCGCACCTGTGATGTCGTAGTGTGCAAAGTACCCCTAAGACCTGGCTGTGTTCATAACCATTATAGCAGGAGCCTAGCTGCCCATACATGGAGGTTTGTAGTCTAAATAGTGGCATTTTGCCCAGACACGGATGTTTTTAACCTAGATAGGGGCATTTAAGTTAGGTTCCCAGATTACAGAGAAATACCTTGCCGTTGGTTTCCGGGCTTACATGCATTGGCCAATATATAAACTAAATAATATCTCTCTTTTGCAGGAATGCAGTGCCATATTTTCTCTTGTACATTTTTGGCTTTTCAGTGTGCAGCTGTAGGCATTTTATAGTTACTATGTTTTTTCGGCTAGTACCTGTTCACATTAGTTGGATGTGCGGGTAAGTTTTTTGGATATTTATAGTGGGGAGATTGATGCCCTTGCAACTAGTCCCCGTGCTGATTAGCATATCATAAAGGATCTTTAGAAATACTTTATCTAAAGATCCCTTTATGTATGCTACTAAATGCTGGGACAGTTAGGCAGGGATTAGAAATATGCACCCAAAACTCTTTGTTGTTCTGGGTGCATATTGCACCTGACAGGTTCACTTTAATGTTTTTAGAACCAGAGCGAAAAATTAGAAAGAAATTAAATCTATTAAAAAAAACAATGACCAATGAGCTTGTCTTGGTATAAGACACTTTGCATACTCAAGGTAAAGAAGATTTTTATGGTCAGTAATTACTGTAACAGGATGGATAGCTCCCTCCAAAAAGTGCTACCACTCCTCAAACGCTAATTTGATCGTCAGTAATTCCGTTACCAATATCGGAATTATGTTCAGCTGACAACAGTTTCTAAGAGAAAAAGGCACATGGACGTAGCTTACCAAGAGACAGACCCTGAGACAACACAGCTCCCACCCCCACTTCTGAAACATCAACTGCCACCGTAAAAGGCTGACATACATCAGGTTGTATCAATACAGGTACCGATGAGAAGCATTTTTTAAGATGGTCAAATGTATACAAAGCATCCTCACACCATCTCGAGAAGTCCGTACCTTTGTTAGTCATGTCAATGAGAGGTTTTGCTATGACAGAGCAGTTCTTAATAAACGTCCTGTAATAATTCGCAAAACCTAAAAAACGTAGCAGAGCTTAAGGTTTCCAGGATGCTCCCATTTTAACATAGCTTGTAATTTAGTGGGATCCATCCAAAAACCTACAAAAAAAAAATAAATGAATAAAATTTTAGACGTGAACACTGTAATAAATATTTTGAGGTGCCAGTGAACTGAGTAAACTCAAAGTCCATACAACAATAGAAATCACTGCACTCTCAAGAAGTTGAATCAAAATTGTGCTTTTTTTTGTGAGTCTTACGACGACCGAACAAACATTTCGGCCTTTTATTCCCTGTGGGACCCTGTGGGTGTGCTAACATGCTAATGAATGTGCAGCATCAGAGGATGATCTCACTCACCTCTCCACTGCCATCACAGCCCAAAGCTGGATTTTGGCTCAGTGCGCATGACCCCGGAGTTTCGGTCATGCACACTACTTCAGTTTGAAGCCGGGACGCTTCATAGTGCACATGACCAGAACTCCAGGGTCATGTGCACTGAGCCGAAATCCAGTGTTGGGCGGCGATGGCAGCCAGAGAGGTGAGTGAGATCATCCTCTGATGCTGCACATTCATTAGCATGTTAGCACATCCACAGGGGCATAGTAACATGCTAATGGAGCCGACTAGCCAGGGGGACTAGCCCCCTCGCTCATTAGTATACGATATAAGATCTTTACAAATACGTTTTCTAAAGATCTCTTTATCAATGATAGTGTATACAGGGACGGTTAGGCAGGGAATAGCAATATGCACCCAGAACTGCTTGTGGGTCTGGGTGCATATTGGACCTGACAGGTTCCCTTTAATGTTGATGATTATAGCTTACATTCAATGAAAACCCAAAAGTCATTATCTGAGAAAATTAGAATATTATATAAGACCAACTTAAAAAATTATTTTAAACTCAGAAATTTTGTCTACTATGGAAAAGTATATAGAATAAATTCACTCAATACTTGGTCGGGGCTCCTTTTGCATGAATTACTGCAGCAATGCGGCGTTGCATGGAGGCAATCAGCCTGTGGCACTGCTGAGGTGTTATGGAAGCCCATGTTGCTTTGATAGCAGCCTTCAGCTCGTATGCATTGTTCGGTTTTGTGTCTCTCATCTTCCTCTTGACAATACCCCATAGATTCTCTATGGGGTTTAGATCAGGGGAGTTTGCTGGCCAATCAAACACAGTGATACTGTGGTTATTAAACCAGGTATTGGTACTTTTGGCAGTGTGGACAGGTGCCAAGTCCTGCTGGAAAATGAAATTTCCTTCTCTAAAAAGCTTGTCGGCAGAGGGAAGCATGAGATGCTCTAAAATTTCCTGGTAGACGGCTGCGCTGACTTTGGTCTTGATAAAACACAGTGGACCTACACCAGCAGATGACATGGCTCCCCAAACCATGACTGATTGTGGAAACTTCACACTAGACCTCCAGCAGCTTGGATTGTGGCCTCTCCACTCTTCCTCCAGACTCTGGGACCGCAATTTCCAAGTGAAATGCAAAATTTACTTTCATCTGAAAACAACACCTTGAACCACTGAGCAACAGTCCAGTTCTTTTTCTCCTTGGCCCAGGTAAGACACTTCTGGCATGGTCTATTGGTCTATGAGTGGCTTGACACAAGAAATGCAAAACTTGTAGCCCATGTCCTGGATACGTCTGTGTGTGGTGGCTCTTGAAGCACTGACTCCAGCAGCAATCCACTCCTTGTGAATCGCCCCTAAATGTTTGTATGGCCTTTTCTTAACAATCCTATCAAGGCTGCATTTATCCCAGTTGTTTGTGCAGCTTTTTCTACCACACTTTTCCCTTCCACTCAACTTCCCATTAATATGCTTGGATACAGCACTCTGTGAACAGCCAGCTTCTTTAGCAATGACCTTTGTGGCTTACCCTCCTTGTGGAGTGTGTCAATGACTGCCTTCTGGATATCTGTCAAGTCAGCAGTCTTCCACATAATTGTGTAGCCTACTGAACCAGACTAAGGGATCATTTTAAACGCTTAGGAAACCTTTGCAGGTGTTTTGTGGTAATTATTCTAATTTTCTGCGATAATGACTTTTGGGTTTTCATTGGCTGTAAGCCATAATCATCATCATTAACAGAAATAAACACTTGAAATAGATCCCTCTGTGTGTAATGACTCTATATAATACACTGTGTGCAGAATTATTAGGCAAGTTGTATTTTAGAGGATTTTTTTATTATTGATCAACAACTATGTTCTCAATCAACCCAAAAGACTCATAAATATTAAAGCTTAATATTTTTGGAATTTGGAGTGGGTTTTTTTTTTAGATCTCGCTATCTTAGGAGAATATCTGTTTGTGCAGGTAACTATTACTGTGCAGAATTATTAGGCAACTTAATAAAAAACAAATATATTCCCATCTCACTTGTTTATTTTCACCAGGTAAACCCGTATAACTGCCCAAAATTTAGAAATACACATTTCTGACATGCAAAAACAAAACCCCAAAAAATTAGTGACCAATATAGCCACCTTTCTTTATGATGACACTCAACAGCCGACCATCCATAGATTCTGTCAGTTGCTTGATCTGTTTACGATCAACATTGCATGCAGAAGCCACCACAGCCTCCCAGACACTGTTCCGAGAGGTGTACTTTTTTCCCTCCCTGTAGATCTTACATTTTATGAGGGACCATAGGTTCTCTATGGGGTTCAGATCAGGTGAACAAGGGGGCCATGTCATTATTTTTTCATCTTTTAGACCATTACTGGCCAGCCACACTGTGGATTAGTTGGATGCATGTGATGGAGCATTGTCCTGCATGAAAATTATGTTTTTCTTGAACGATACCGACTTCTTCCGGTACCACTGCTTGAAGAAGTTGTCTTCCAGAAACTGGCAGTAGGTCTGGGAGTTGAGCTTCACTCCATCCTCAACCTGAAAAGGTCCCACAAGTTCATCTTTGATGATACCAGACCATACCAGTACCCCACCTCCACCTTGCTGGCGTCTGAGTCGGAGTGGAGCTCTCTGCCCTTTACTGATCAGGCTCTGGCCCATCCATCTGGCCCATCAAGAGTCACTCTCATTTCATCAGTCCATAAAACCTTTGAAAAATCATTCTTAAGATATTTCTTGGCCAAGTCTTGATGTTTTATCTTATGTTTCTTATTGAAAGGTGGTTGTTTTTCAGCCTTCCTTACCTTGGCCATGTCCCTGAGTATGGCACACCTTGTGCTTTTTGATACTCCAGTAACGTTGCAGCTCTGAAATATGGCCAAACTGATAGCAAATGGCATCTTGGCAGCTTTACGCTTGATTTTCCGCAATTCATGAACGGTTATTTTGCGCCTTTTTGCCCAACACACGTCTTGCGACCCTGTTGGCTATTTGCCATGAAACGCTTGATTATTCGGTAATCACGCTTCAAAGGTTTGGCAATTTCAAGACTGCTGCATCCCTCTGCAAGACATCTCACAATTTTGGACTTTTCAGAGCCTGTCAAAACTCTCTTCTGACCCATTTTGCCAAAGGAAAGGAAGTTGCCTAATAATTAAGCACACTTTATATAGGGTGTTGATGTCATTACACCGCACCCCTCCTCATTACAGAGATGCACATCACCTGATTTATTTAATTGGTAGTTGGCTCTCAAGCCTATACAGCTTGGAGTAGGACAACATGTATAAAAAGTATCATGTGATCAAAATACTCATTTGCCTAATAATTCTGCACACATTGGATAATGTGTTTCTTTTTTATATTGAATTACTGAAAGAAATTAACTTTTTGAGGATATTCTAATTTACTGAGATGCACTTATACTGCACAAATTATAGAGTTTGCATTTGACAGTCAGAGATGTCTGCATAAACCTCCTCGTGACAACTATAATCTGGAATAATAAACTTGTTTCTTTGATTTGGGCAACTTCCTTTTTGCTCTGCTGACTGTATTTCAACCAACTTTATTGAGACAAAAGTGTATGTCAAAACTGCATCAAAAACTCAAAACAAATAACGCAAGAAAAAAGTAAACTAAGGGGGAGAATTGGTGCAGAAATTCTGCAGCGTCAAAAGCTCAACGAACACTGATCGTGAGAATAAACTCTTAGGGCTCGTGCGCATGTTGTGTAATTGCATGCATTTATGCTGCGTATTGCACTGCAGCATAAATGCATGCATTCTGCGTTCCCTGCACAATCTATAAAGATTGTGAATGATACGTGCACGCGTTGCTTTTTTGAACGCAGCGATTTGGGTGCTACAATTTTGACCCAAATCCGTGTGTTCATAAAAGCAGCATCAAAATTTTAGAACCCAAATCGCTGCGTTCAAAAAAGCAACGTGTCCACGTTTCATGCACATTCTACATAGATTGTGCAGGGGACGCAGGACGCATGCATTTACGCTGCAGTGCTATACGCAGCGTAAATGAATGCAATTACGCAACGTGCGCATTAGCCCTAAAGCCCATTTACACGCTACAATATATCTTACGATGTGTCGGCGGGGTCACGTCGTAAGTGACGCACAGCCGGCATCGTAAGGTACATTGTAGTGTGTGACAGGTACGTGCGATTGAACGTTAAAACGTTCATCGCATAGATGTCGTTGAATCCTGACAAATTGCACGTCGGGTTGTTCAATGTTCCCGAGGCAGCACACATCGCAGTGTGTGACACCCCGGGAACATTGAACAGATCTTACCTGCGTCCCGCGGCTCCCGCCGGCAATGTGGAAGGAAAGAGGTGGGCGGGATGTTTACGTCCCGCTCATCTCCGCCCCTCTGCTTCTATTGGCCGGCTGCCACGTGACGTCGCTGTGACGCGGAACGTCCCTCCCACTCCAGGAAGTGGACGTTCGCCGCACACATCGAGGTCGTATGGACGGGTAAGTACGTGTGACGGGGGTTAATCAATTTGTTGAACGTGCCACACATACGATGGGGGAGTTGCAAATCGCATACGATATCGTATGCGAAATTGCAACGTGTAATGCAGGCTTTAAACTCACAGTAGGCATGAGTTTTCAGGAAATCTGATCCACTTTACTTGAACTGTTAAATGAAGTGGATTTTCTTCACAAAGGAAAATGCAGCATTTGCGCAATGTGGGAATACATCCTAACATACTACTAGCACCATTTCAACAGTTTTGATGAAAAGTGCATTACTTTTAAAAATGATGTTTTATGACACTCAAAAATGCAATTTTTTTTGTTAACTCAAAGCCTTTTTTTAAGTTGTATGGCTACGCAGTCTTGGTATAAATATTCAATATCAAGTACATGTTGCCAAATATTACAATTATTAGCGCTCTCATGCAGTTTTGGGACATCTGTGATTCTTCTGATACATTGTCTGAGAATGGAGGCATCCTGAGTACAATGCTGCACAAATTATGTAATTCAAATATCAAAAGACAGTATCACCAAAATAGATGGTTCCTCAAGACCACGCATTATGTGAACAAGGATTCCCGTTTCGCAATAGTGATTTACCATAGCCATCAACCTAGCTGTTTATCTAATATATAAAGCTGAATGTGTGTGTGTATGTGTGTGTGTGTATGTCTGTATGTCCGGGATTGGCATCCGCACCGTCGCAGCTACAGTCACAAAATTTTGCACACTCACACTTCTGGACCCCGAGAGCGTCATAGGCTATGTTTTGAGGGGAAATTTTAACCCCGCTCTTTACAGTTATTCGCCAAAAAACCTGCCTCCATTAAAGCGAATGGAGCTCAGAGCCACAGTGCAGCCAGAACTTCAGAAGAATGCGCAGCCACGCCCTTATATGGAATGTTGGCGTGTCACAATGCAGCCAGGGAAAGAGACACACAGACAGGGAAAGAGGCAGACACAGACAGGGTAAGAAACAGACATAGACAGGGTAAGAGACAGACACAAAGAGACAGACACAAAGAGACAGACACTAAGAGACAGACACTAAGAGAAAGACACAGACAAAGAGACAGGCTGACAGGGACAGGAAAAGAGAGGGAAAGAGAGAGACGGGTTAAGAGACAGACACAGACAGGTAAAGAGACAGACACAGACAAAGAGACAGAGAGACACAGGGAAACAGACAGACAGGGAAAGAGAGGGAAAGAGACAGACAGGGAAAGAGACAAACAGGGAAAGTGACAGAGATAGGGAAAGAGACAGAGGGAAAGAGACAGGGAAAGAGAGGGAAAGAGACAGACAGGGAAAGAGAGGGAAAGAGACAAACAGGGAAAGTGACAGAGATAGATAGACAGACAGAAAAAGAGATTGAGACAGATGGAGAAAGAGACAGAGACAGTCAGAGACAGACAGGGAAAGAGACAGACAAAGAGATAGAGAGAGACAGAGATATATACAGAGGGGGAGACAGACATAATTACAGTACATTTCTATCTATTTGTTTTGTGGTTTTTGTGTACAGAATACATTTTTGTTAATACATTCTATTTTGTTAACAGCAGTTATTAACCCGGGCGAAGCCGGGTAGTACAGCTAGTCTAATATATAAAGCTGAATGTGTGTGTATGTGTGTGTGTGTGTGTGTGTGTATGTGTGTATGTCCGGGATTGGCATCCGCACCGTCGCAGCTACAGCCACAAAATTTTGCATACTCACACTTCTGGACCCTGAGAGCGTCATAGGCTATGTTTCGAGGGGAAATTTTAACCCCGCTCTTTACAGTTATTCACCAAAAAACCTGCCTCCATTAAAGCCAATGGAGCTGGGAGCCACAGTGCAGCCAGAACTTCAGAAGAATGATCAGCCACGCCCTTATATGGAATGTTGGCGTGTCACAATGCAGCCAGGGAAAGAGACAGACAGAGAAAGAGGCAGACACAGACAGGGTAAGAAATAGATATAGACAGGGTAAGAGACAGACACAAAGAGACAGACACAAAGAGACAGACACAGACAAAGAGACAGACTGACAGGGAAAGTGACAGACAGGGAAAGTGACAGACAGGGAAAGTGACAGATAGACAGACAGGGAAAGAGACAGACAGGGAAAGAGATTGAGACAGACAGAGAAAGAGACAGGGAAAGAGACAGACAGACAAAGAGAGAGATATATACAGAGGGGGAGACAGACAGAGAATGGGAGAGAAACAGAGAGACAGTTACTATCCCGGGCAGCGCCGGGTGCTATGTTGTGAGGTGAAATTTTAACCCCGGGCGTTCCTATTTACCAATCAGTTTTGCCCCTATCTACATAATGGGGAAAAAGTGAAAAGAAATGTGTTGGGGGCAAATTGACAGCTGCCAGATGTGAACAAGGAGGACTTAAAGAGTGAGAGCGATGGCGCCAAAGAGTATATACCATAAAGTTGCTAAGGTGGGGCCCCGACATGGGATACTCACCACACTCGGGTATATGAACACACACACACACACACACAATGCGCCACACACTACCACGTGTTTGAACACATATACCACCCTCAGCACACATCTCACCACACATACACCAACCTCACCACATAATCGCCCTAAACACACACAAGTCTGGTATTATCCTTTAAAAATAAAAATCTGATTAATAAGCAGCCAAACTACAAGAACAACAAATGTACCACATAGGAAATACGGCAGCTGTCAGTCACATGACCTGTCTATATGTGTATGTGTGAGCTAATATATACTGTCAGGGGGAGGGCTTTCTGTTGCCTGGAGATTTATCAGGCTGCCAATAGCAACCAATCACAGCTTAGCTTCTATTTTGCTACAGTTAATTAATCTGAGCTCTGATTGGTTAATATAGGCAACAAAGGACATTCTCAGTATGTGTGAGGTCATAGGATGTTAAATCTGTGTGGAATATCTGTGGTGTTGAAATATATGTTGTGAAATGCTTCTATTAGCTTAGTTTTTGCCTTTTAATAATTACATTTCTATCTATTTGTTTTGTGGTTTTTGTGTGCAGAATAAATTTTTGTTAATACATTCTATTTTGTTAACAGCAGTTATTAACCCAGGCGAAGCCGGGTAGTACAGCTAGTCTAATATATAAAGCTGTATGTGTGTGTGTGTGTGTATGTCCGGGATTGGCATTTGCACCGTCGCAGCTACAGCCACAAAATTTTGCACACTCACATTTCTGGACCCCGAGAGCGTCATAGGCTATGTTTTGAGGGGAAATTGTAACCCTGCGTTTTACAATTATTCACCAAAAAACCTGCCTCCATTAAAGCGAATGGAGCTGTGAGCCACAGTGCAGCCAGAACTTCAGAAGAATGCGCAGCCACGCCCTTATATGGAATGTTGGCGTGTCACAATGCAGCCAGGGAAAGAGACAGACACAGACAGGGAAAGAGGCAGACACAGACAGGCTAAGAAGCAGACATAGACAGGGTAAAAGACAGACACAAAGAGACAGACAAAGAGACAGACTGACAGGGAAAGAGACAGACAGGGAAAGAGAGAGACAGGTTAAGAGACAGACAGGTAAAGAGACAGACAAAAAGACAGACACAGGGAAAGAGACAAACAGGGAAAGAGAGGGAAAGAGACAGACAGGGAAAGAGACAGACAGGGAAAGTGACAGAGATAGATATACTGTCAAGGGGGAGGGCTTTCTGTTGCCTGGAGATTTATCAGGCTGCCAATGGCAACCAATCACAGCTTAGCTTCTATTTTGCTACAATTAATTAATCTGAACTCTGATTGGTTAATATAGGCAACAATTTAATAATTACATTTTTATCTATTTGTTTTGTGGTTTTTGTGTGCGGAATAAATTTTTGTTAATACATTCTATTTTGTTAACAGCAGTTATTAACCCGGGCGAAGCCGGGTAGTACAGCTAGTCAAATATATAAAGCTGAATGTGTGTGTATGTGTGTATGTCCGGGATTGGCATCTGCACCGTCGCAGCTACAACCACAAAATTTTGCACACTCACACGTCTGGACCCCGAGAGCGTCATAGACTATTTTACGAGGGGAAATTTTAACCCCGCGCTTTACAGTTATTCGACAAAAAAACTGCCTCCATTAAAGCGAATGGAGCTGGGAGCCACAGTGCAGCCAGAACTTCAGAAGAATGCGCAGCCAAGCCCTTATGGAATGTTGGCGTGTCACAATGCAGCCAGGGAAAGAGACTGACACAGACAGGGTAAGAAACAGACATAGACAGGGTAAGAGACAGACACAAAACGACAGACACAGACAAAGAGACAGACTGACAGGGAAAGAGACAGACGGGGAAAAAGAGGGAAAGAGAGAGACAGGTTAAGAGACAGACATAGACAGGTAAAGAGACAAACACAGACAAAGAGACAGAGACAGACACAAGGAAACAGACAGACAGGGAAAGAAAGGGAAAGAGACAGACAGGGTAAGAGACAGATAAAGACAGGTAACGAGACAGACAAAGAGACAGTCACAGGGGAAGAGACAGAGGGAAAGAGACAGAGGGAAAGAGGGAAAGAGACAGACAGGGAAAGAAAGGGAAAGAGACAGATAGGGAAAGAGAGGGAAAGAGACAGACAGGGAGAGAGACAGACAGGGAAAGTGACAGAGATAGATAGACAGACAGGGAAAGAGATAGATAGACAGACAGGGAAAGAGATTGAGACAGACGGAGAAAGAGACAGAGACAGTCAGAGACAGACAGGGAAAGAGACAGACAGACAAAGATAGAGAGACAGAGAGATATATACAGAGGGGGAGACAGACATTATAATTACATTTATATCTATTTGTTTTGTGGTTTTTGTGTGCAGAATACATTTTTGTTAATACATTCTATTTTGTTAACAGCAGTTATTAACCCGGGCGAAGCCGGGTAGTACAGCTAGTTAACTATAAATAGAATGCACGTGATCTAAATTGTTGGGGAAAAGTTCATCACAGGAACTACATGCTGGGGAGTATAATGACAAGGCAGCATATGTGTTATGTTGGAATCGAAAATATAGTCAGAAAATGTGAGACACATAGGTTGAAAAATAAAAAGTCCATCAAGTTTAACCTTTCTCCACCAGTTACACATTCTGTATTGCTAGATCATTTATATTCCAAAAAGCCAATTGTTGTAAGAAAAGCATCCAACCTTTTCTTAAAATCTGTTATAGTGTCTGCCATTGTTAGCTCTTTCGGTCTGCCATTTCACAGTCTGATTGCTCTAACTATAAAGAACCCTTTCCTATTTATCTGCCAAAATCGGCTTTCCTCCACATGTAATGAGTGTCACCTTGTCCTTAGTATTGTCTTTGGAAGGACTCAAGGCCTAACATTTTTTCAAAAAATTAAATAAAAGTCGCTTTTTCACATTTTTAGTGGAGCTGGCTCTATGTAGGAGCTGCTTTTGACTGTTCTATGCTTTTTTTGTGAGTTTGCTAATTGTATTCTAGAATACACTATGTTTTGGCTATTCTGATTTATAGAGAATCATTCAATTTATTTGGAGAAAACGTCTTAAGTGTTGAAAACAGCCACAAATCGTTAAACTGTAGTGTAATATTTATCTTAATGGATGGCATTGGTCTATAACAGTGATGAGTGGCCATAATCTCATTATTTTCTTTTGCATGTTTGCATTCTCCCTGGCAATACCAGTGAATCCAGACTGCGTGCACCCCACTTCAAAGAGGTCATTTCAAGTTGTCTCTTGAGCGTCTCAGAGCAATGCAGTCTCCTTATAGTCTCCTCACTTTCTAATTTCTGGCAAACCTTTGCGTCTCCATGTTAGCAAGCTACAAGGAAAATATAAATAGTCTGATCTTAAGGCCCCATTACACGCAACGACATCACTAATGAGATGTTGTTGGGGTCACGGAATTCGTGATGCAGATCCGGCCTCGTTAGCGACGACGTTGCGTGTGACACATACGAGCGACCGCTAACGATGTAAAATATTCACCAAATCGTTGATTGTTGACACATCGTCCATTTCCCAAATGTCGTTGCTCGTGCAGGACACAGGTTGCTCGTCGTTCCTGAGGCAGCACACATCGGTACGTGTGACACCCCAGGAACGACGAACAACACCGTACCTGCGTCCTGCTGGCAACAAGGTGGGCGTGAATTTCTGCGGCTGCTCTCCGCCCCTCCGCTTCTATTGGACGCCTGCCATGTGACGTCGCTGTGACGCCACACAAACCGCCCCCTTAGAAAAGAGGCTGTTCACCGTCCACAGAGACGTCGTTAGCAAGGTATGTGTGACGACTCCCAGCGATATTGTGCGCCACGGGCAGCGATTTGCCCGTGACTCACAAACGACGGAGGCGAGTGCTTTCACGAGCGACTTCGCTAGCAATGTCGCTGAGTGTAAAGCCCCTTTTGCAGTTATACTCTGATCTCTCAGTGCCCTACTTTTTGATGAGTTACTGAATGAAGATTAAGGAAACAAAAAAGACGGTCTGATGGAGTGCTATAAAGGAAGAATGGACCATTACCAATCCACTGTTACCAGAAGTACCATCTCATCCGTCTGCATACTTCAGTTAAGTAAGATAACCAAGACCGAACCCACCCCGACACTGTACAGACATGGGGGTAGAGTGGAGTGGGTGTTATGTGGTGTGGAGGTGGTACCTGCTGACTGCTGCGCTTCCATTTCTTCAGCTGGCTTCTTCGGCTCCAGTACACTTTCATGGGCCTTGTGCCCCATGCACTCAGTAAGCAGATGACTACCAGGTAAAACTTGAACGATTTTACTGAACAGATGCTTTAGATTTGCTTTACATTTTCTTAGGACAGAGACGTCATCATTATCATAATTTCTCATACACATCAACTTCTGTAATCGGCTCAGCTCTACAGGGACGGCCGTAAAGGGGCAACTTATCCTCCTGCTTAGGAACCACTCCCCCAGCATGGTGGTGGATCGTTTCATTCGACTCACAGATGCATGACCCACTTGCCCGTCTGCCGCCAGATAATGCCTGAGGTAGGGGCGTCCCAACTCCTTTTACGTCTCCATGACACACTGGACTTGCACTCCACTGCAGATGAGCTCCTTTGAAATATCTTTGCTGCTTCCTTCTTCTTGCTCTTTCTGTCCTGTCTCTGTTCTGCTTCAACCACCTCCACCCTATTCACTCCTCTCTACTCTTCTGACCCTTCTGGTCCTTCCTTTCTTGTTCTGCACACTATAGCAGCATCTCCCTAACTAACTGAAACCGGAAGCTGCCTTTTCCTATATCTCTCCCTGTGCTGGTGAGTCACCCTCTCACTTAACCCCTGCTGCGCTGTCACTTCTTATATCCATCCCTTCTCACCAAGGGAATCGGTAACCTATGACACCTGGTAGCAGGCGGTCATATTACAGGAGAATGCATTACATTAGCACAAGAATATCATACAATAGTCACAAACATTTACATTGCAATTTCCCTAGTCACCACTTCGATCTGAGAGCGGTATGGCACTGGACACCCTATTACATTCCCCCACTTTAAATTCGCCAGTCCTCTGGCGATGGGAACTACTCCTAAAAGAAATCAACACATCTCATACATAACATACATTAACCATATTCTTAAATACTCTAACATCAAGTATGTGCAGCACCCTGGGATATGCTACCCCAATGATCTGCAGGATCCTAAGGCCATCAGCTCTGCATGTGCACAGAGGGCTCAACTGGGACTCACGTCGGCACCGGGACAAAGGAAAGTCGGTTAACCAGCCATGCCAAATTGCACTTGCAACATCAAGTGAGTAAATATCAGTTAATCTGCAAGAACTGTGTCGTGTCTATTACTAGCGAACCACAAGGCGCAGCACACCTACATGGGACTTAAGCCCCTACTGGCGGAGGGTGCAAACACACTTGCTGCTATACCATCTGTCCCTAAAACCACAGCAGAGGCGGGACATCTTATTACCGCAACCCGCCAGTGGCGTCACAAGTGACATACAAAATAACCCGGTTACCGAGCGCCCCCAGGTAACGGAACAGGGCACGGCCACATGTGACGGTGATCCCCATTATCCACCACCCGGAACCGAGTATCCCAAGGGCCTGGGGTGTGGCAGCGCCCTACATATGCATGTCCTTAAAACAAGGTGGAAACATCTTCCAACAGTTCTGGAGGCTCCATACTTCTTAACAACAACGTCCCTTTTCTGCTTCACTGCTACACATCCTGCCGACTACGTCAAATGTAAATGCCAGAGAGGGGCAGTCGTGGGCAAGGGTCATGGCGGACCTCAACCCACCCCGACACAGTACAGACACGGGGGCAGAGTGGGGTGGGTGTTATGTGGTGTGGAGGTGGTACCTGCTGACTGCTACACTTCCATTTCTTCAGCCAGCTTATCCGGCTCCCGTACATTTCCATGGGCCTTGTGCCCTATGCACTCAGTTAGCAGATGACTACCATTTAAAACTTGAACGATTTTACTGAACAGATGCTTTAGATTTTCTTTACATTTTCTTAGGACAGAGACGTCGTCATCATCATCATCATTTCTCATACATATTGACATCTGTAACCGGCTCAGCTCTACAGGGACGGCCGTAATGGGGCAACTTTTCCTACTGCTTCGGACCCACTCCCCCAGCATGGTGGTGGATCGCTAAGCTCGACTCACAGACAGACCCATTTGCCCTTCCGCCGCAACTGCTTTCCCACAGGTACGGACAGATAACGCCTAAGATAGGGGCGGCCCAACTCCTTTTACATCTCCATGACACACTGGACTTGCACTCCACTACAGATGAGCCCCCTTAAATATCTTTGCTGCTTACTTCTTTTTGCTCTTTCTGTCCTGTCTCTGTTCTGCTTCAACCTATTCACTCCACTGTGCCCTTCTGACCCTTCTGGTCCTTCCTATCTTGTTCTGCACACTACAGCAGCATCTACCTATCTGCCTGAAACAGGAGGCTGCCTTTTCCTATATCTCTTCCTGTGCTGGTGAGCCACCCTCTCACTTAACCCCTGCTGCGCTGTCACTCCCTATATTCATCCCGTCTCACCAAGTGAGCCAGGAACCTATGACACCTGGTGGCAGCCGGTCGTATTACAGGAGGCTGCATTACATTATCACAAGAATACCATACAATAGTCACAAACATTTACATTGCAATTTCCCTAGTCACCACTTCGGTCTGGCGGCAGTAGGGCACTGGACACCCTATTACACACGCACCTCACAACAGTTTGGCACCAAAATACTTGAGACTGAGGCAGGGCCTGTAGTTAGTTTAAGTAGTCATAGTTACAGTGTCTGGCCGCAGTTACTGCCACGATCTCTGTTTGGGACCACAGTTTCCACTGCTACGTCACCTATCTCTTCGCCATTGAGAATTCTGTGTACACCTAGGTGTTGCCAAGGCCTGTAATGGATTTTAGGCTATATTTGAGCTTGTCCAGGAGGGAGCTTGTGAAGAACAATATAAGTATGTGATATTTGCTCCCGTTTTTATACTCAGTTTCCGGTTAAGCAGTCGTTGTATATAATAATTTGTTTAGTCATTGCAGGAGAATCTGAGGAAGGACCCTACATCACTGTTCATTGTCTTTATATTGGAGCAGGGGAATAGTCAGTTGGGGATAAGAGTGAATTTATTTTAAGTTTGTAACCTGCTGTGCTGTACCGCGAGTGGCACATATTACACACCCATCCAATTGCTTCAGATACAAGGGTATAAATAGGTAATTGGCAGTTGGATTATCCAGGCATGCCTTTAGGTAACGCATAGTGAATATACTGTAGTTGAAACATATTGTAAGGTGCCACGCTGTACAGCACAAGGGCCTCGGCCTCTTGGCTGAGTGTCTGTGGATTTTCCCTGAGTGTTTTCCTCCATTCTGGTTTTGTTCTTACACATATTGAAGTAAAATACTTTTGTGGGTTGTTCTAGTGTTGGAGCCGTTTATTTCTCGTTTGTGAATTTGCTGTATCCTGGGGAGCCCATCTCAGTACACGGCTTACAACACATGTTAAATCTATCCAAACAGTAATGGAAAAATGGAAACCATCTCTCTGCACTGTCTAAATAGTTAGTATATTTAGGTATAACAATATGAGAAATATTAAAATAAACCAGGATGTGATTAAAGCTACTTAGATTTACTTATATGCCTAGACATTCACGAAAAAAATACTTTAAAATTTGTTGCATTTTTTATATTCAAATTTCGTGTTTTTAACACTTTTTTCCACCACATTTAAAAAAAGGATTTGGCTTAGTGGAGAAGAGAGTGTCTTAGAAAAAAAGGGATGTTGATTACAATTTGATAATGTGTGCCAAATTGCACCAAAACTTGGATGCAAACAAGTTCCTCAAAGTAGGCCAATCAAGAGAAAATGTGAATTAAGACAAAAGTGTCTAAAATGGGTTAAAATTACCATGAAACATGATCCATGTGAAATATTTCACTGTTTTCAGTCTGTCTAAATACTGAAAAGAATTAGTAAATCTGCCCCAATGACTTTTCATTACATAAGGCACACAATTTATCACCAGGGCCATATTTATCACTAAGCACTACGGGTCAAGTGCCTAGTGCGGCAGATAGAGGGGCAGCATTGGCTGGAAAGAGAAAAAAATCTACTCTATTTTCTTTATAACTCCTCACCTCAAACAAACAAAATAATGAAAACAACATATTTGCGTTGGTTAAAAAGGGATTTAGACACACATACAAATGAAGATGCAAGTGTACCGGCACTGCAGGGGAGGAAGAGCACTAATCAGCTCCCTGCCCCGACATGCAATGGCATGATCGTGCTGCGAATGTCACTGCAGCGTAATGCGGTCACCTCATCACACTGCTGATTTCGGCATGAAGTCACCTCTTCAAGCTACTGACATTGCTACAGCGCTACAGAAGCAGCAACGGTGCATTAGAAGGGTGATGCAAGCACTACATAGTAGAGCTGAAAATACAGTATGGGACTTTTGCTGTAGACTGGGATGGGGTTAATTACACAGAAGTGTGAGGGCATAGTATGGGTGGGGGACAGTATACTGAAAGAGGGATAGTGTGAGGCCAGGATCAAATTAAAACGAAAACAACGAGAACAACTCCAATCAGAGATGTCACCCACACTGTCTTGAAAAGGTACTCATGCCTCGTGAACGTTCCACATTTTTTCACTTCACACACACAAACCTATATGAACTTTATTGGGATTGTATATCATATACCAACACTAAGTAGCAAATATTTGTGAAGTTAGTATAATGGAAAAGGTACATGGTTTTGTAAATATTTTAAAAATATAAACCTGAAATTGTGACATGCATTTGTATTCAGCCCCTTTAGTCAATACTTTGTAGGACCACATGTTTGTGCAATTACTGCTGCAGGTCTTTTGGGGGATGTCTTTACCAGCTTTGCACATCTAGAGGCTGACATTTTGCCCATTTTTCTTCTCAAAATATCTTTAGCTCAGTGAGATTGGATGGAGGCGTCTGTGAACAGCAATTTTCAAGTCTTGCCTCAAATTTTCAATGGGATTTAGGTTTGTACTGTTACTGGGTCATTCACACACATGAATATGCTTTGATCTTAAACATTTAATTGTATCTTTTTCAGTATGTTTAGGGTTGTTGTTCTGCTGGAAGATGAACCTATGCCCCAATCTCAAGTCTTTTGCAGGCATCTAACAGGTTTCCTCCAGGATTGTCCAGTATTTAGCTTCATCAATTTTTCCATCAACTCTGACAACTTCCATGTCCCTGCTGAAGAAAAGCCTCCCCACAGCATTATGCTGTCACCACCATAGTTGACGATGGGGATGTTGTTTTTTTTAGGGTGATCTGCAGTGTTAGTTTTCCACCCCACATAGCATTTTGTATTTAGCCCCAAAAATTCTACTTTGGTCTCATCTGATCAGAGCACCTTCTTCCACATGTCATGTAGGGGACACTGCTAGCATGCAGAAGATTGAAAAACATTTAACTCAAACAAATATCTTATTTTTGCATCAGGTGATTGGCCTGCTTAGATAGGTTGATAACACGATGGAACACAATTTACGTTGAGTTAGAACTGACATCTTACTTTTGGCGTCAGAATCCAAAAGTCTCCCCACTTTTTCTCTATAACAACTTTTTAAGCAGCAGAATACCCTTCCTTGGTCTCCAAAACCATACAAAATGTATATACAATGGAAAATAATGCAAAAAAACATCCTGAATATAATGTTTATTTAAAGCTATTTTGTTTAGACAAAGGATATATTGTTACCGTAATTCAAATGTTGTGCCAGTACTAAACTTATGTAGAAGTTAAGGTAAAAATGTACACATATAGCTTTTCCTGGAGTGTTAGGGGGGCTTTACACGTTGCGACATCGCTACTGATATATCGTCGGGGTCACGTCGTTAGTGACGCACATCCGGCGCCGGTAGCGACATCGCAATGTGTAAATCCTAGGTGCGACGATGAACAAGCGCAAAAGTGACAAAAATCGCTGATTTGTGTCACGTCGTTCATTTTCATAATGTCGCTCCTGCTGCAGATACGATGTTGTTTGTTGTTCTTGCGGCAGCACACATCTCTGTGTGTGAAGCCGCAGGAACGACAAACATCTCCTTACCTGCCTCCACCGACTATGCGGAAGGAAGGAGGTGGGCGGGATGTTATGTCCCGCTCATCTCCGCCCCTCTGCTGCTATTGGCCGGCCATTTGGTGACGTCGCTGTGACGCCGAACACAACTCCCCCTTGAAGGAGGGATTGTTCGGCAGTCACAGCGACGTCGCCAACCAGGTATGTGTGTGTGACGCTGCCGTAGCGATAATGTTCGCTACGGCAGCAATCACCACATATCGCATGTGCGACGGGGGCGGGTGCTATCGCGCTGGACATCGCTAGCCGATGCTAGCTATGTCGCAGTGTGTAAAGCCCGCCTTAAATTTGTGGACAATTTCACCTGATGTCCAACAATAGTCAGCCATCATATGTACATCCCATTTAACCTGACACTGTCTCTCCATGACCTTCCATTCTTGGTGGAATCGTTTACTTTACTCATCACTGACTGCACTAAGGTTTTCAAGGAAGTTAACAAGATGGCTATGTGGAAAATGCACCTTGTTGCTCATGCCGCAACCAAGCATTTTGTACCTCCAGAATTTCTGGACAATTTCTGTGTAATTATTGGCTCTTGTATTTCCAAGAAAGTCCTTGATAAGTTCTTTGAATGACAACCAAGCATTCTTTTGGAGTTTTGACATCGTCTTAAATTACATATTCATCTTTGATGAGCTGCTGAATCTGTGGACCATGAAACACACTGTCCTTTATTTTTCCAAATGACAGGCTAGGAAATGTCCAAAATGAGGTACTTGAAACAGTCTCCTTCGGTTGGCAAAGCTTTAATGAATTGCGTCATGAGATCTTAATTCTTGGGGAGAGGTGGAAATATAATGTTCTTTCTGTCTCATGTGACAGTGGCTCAGTGGCTCATGTGAAATGTTTGGATCACGAGTTTTGAGGTCAGATTTTGGAGGCTAATTCTTCTACACCCAATGCTTCCCAATAGCTCTGGTGTCCTACATGCACAGAAAACAAGGATACTTGGTGTATCCGCGTTGCTGACAAAGAAGTAAGCATACCATTTTAAAGGTTACCAAAGATGATCCAATTGTGCTTGTGATATTGCAACAACTCAATAAGTCTATGACTCCATATACTCCACAAAGAAAAACTGAATAGCCAATTGGGACTGCACCAAACAAGTTGCTCCGCTTTCAACTATTGATGTACAGTGCCATTCATTTGAGTTACATAGTGCTGGCCAAAAGTATTGGCACCCCTGCAATTCTGTCAGATAATACTCAGTTTCTTCTTGAAAATGATTGGAATCACAAATTCTTTGGTATTATTATCTTCATTTAATTTGTCTTCAATGAAAAAAAAATTAAAAAAAATTGTCATAAAGCCAAATTGGATATAATTCCACACCAAACATAAAAAAGGGGGTGGACAAAAGTATTGGCACTGTTTGAAAAATCATGTGATGCTTCTCTAATTTGTGTAATTAACAGCACCTGTAACTTACCTGTAGCACCTAAGAGGTGTTGGCAATAACTAAATCACACTTGCAGCCAGTTGACATGGATTAAAGTTGACTCAACCTCTGTCCTGTGTCCTTGTGTGCACCACATTGAGCACGGAGAAAAGAAAAAAGACCAAAGAACTGTCTGAGGACCTGAAAATCCAAATTGTGAAGAAGCATGAGCAATCTCAAGGCTACAAGTCCATCTCCAAAGACCTGAAAGTTCCTGTGTCTACGGTGCGCAGTGTCATCAAGAAGTTTAAAGCCCATGGCACTGTGGCTAACCTCCCTAGATGTGGAAGGAAAAGAAAAATTGACGAGAGATTTCAACGCAAGATTGTGTGGATGGTGGATAAAGAACCTCGACTAACATCCAAACAAGTTCAAGCTGCCTTGCAGTCCGAGGGTACAACAGTGTCAACCCGTACTATCCGTCAGCGTCTGAATGAAAAGGGACTGTATGGTAAGATACCCAGGAAGACCCCACTTCTTACCCCGAGACATAAAAAAGCCAGGCTGGAGTTTGCCAAAACTTACTTGAGAAAGCCTAAAACGTTTTGGAAGAATGTTCTCTGATCAGATGAGAAAAAAGTAGAGCTTTTTGGGAAAAGCCATCAATATAGAGTTTACAGGAAAAAAAAAGAGGCATTCAAAGAAAAGAACACGGTCCCTACAGTCAAACATGGCGGAGGTTCCCTGATGTTTTGGGGTTGCTTTGCTGCCTCTGGCACTGGACTGCTTGTCCGTGTACATGGCATTATGAAGTCTGAAGACTACCAACAAATTTTGCAGCATAATGTAGGGCCCCGTGTGAGAAAGCTGGGTCTCCCTCAGAGGTCATGGGTCTTCCAGCAGGACAATGACCCAAAACACACTTCAAAAAGCACTAGAAAATGGTTTGAGAGAAAGCACTGGAGACTACTAAAGTGGCCAGCAATGAGTCCAGACCTGAATCCCATAGAACACCTGTGGAGAGATCTCAAAATGGCAGTTTGGAGAAGGCAACCTTCAAATCTCAGGGACCTGGAGCAGTTTGCCAAACAAGAATGGTCTAAAATTCCAGCAGAGCATTGTAAGAAACTCATTGATGGTTACCGGAAGCGGTTGTTCGCAGTTATTTTGGCTAAAGGTTGTGCAACCAAGTATTAGGGGTACTTTTCACACTACAACATCGCAGGTGCGATGTCGGTGGGGTCAAATCGAAGGTGACGCACATCCGGCGTCGCTGTCGACATCGGAGTGTGTAAATCGTTTTTTATACGATTAACAAGCGCAAAAGCGTCGAAATCGTATGATCTGTGTAGCGTCGGTCATTTCTATAATTTCGGAAGGACCGATGTTACGATGTTGGTCCTCGTTCCTGCGGCAGCGCACATCGCTATGTGTGAAGCAGCAGGAGCGAGGAACATCGCATTACCTGCGTCCCGGCTGCAATGAGGAAGGAAGGAGGTGGACGGGATGTTTATGTCCCGCTCATCTCCGCCCCCCTGCTTCTATTGGCCGCCTGCCGTGTGACGTCGCTGTGACGCCACACGAGCTTCCCCCTTAGGAAGGAGGCGGTTCGCCGGCCAGAGCGACGTCGCAGGGCAGGTAAGTGCATGTGAAGCTGCCGTAGCGATAATGTTCGCTACGGCAGCTATCACAAGATATCGCAGCTGCGACAGGGGCGGGGACTATCGCGCTTGGCATCGCTACCATCGGCTTGCAATGTCGTAGCGTGCAAAGTACCCCTTAGGCTAAGGGTGCCAATACTTTTGTCTGGCCCATTTTTTGGAGTTTTGTGTGAAATGATCAATGATTTGATTTTTGTTTCATTCTCTTGTGTTTTTTCGTTGCAAGCAAAATAAATGAAGATAATAATACCAAAGAATTTGTGATTGCAATAATTTTCAAGAAGAAACTGAGTATTATCTGACAGAATTACAGGGGTGCCAATACTTTTGGCCAGCACTGTAGATTGGAATCCTCAATTATACTATGCATGTTATGGCAATAGACAAAGCCAATGCCACATGTAAAGTATTAGAGAAATGCATTTTCTTTGGATCAATAGTAGGATACCTTTGCTCCCCTTTCAAGCACGTTTTTCTCATGCAGTCTTGATGTTAGGAGTTTTTAACTCTTTTTTGATGGTCCAAAATCTTGTTCCAAATCGTTCAACTCATGCTCGTTAAATCATTCATGAACTGAGGCATCTTCAAGTTCATTATCTTCATCATTGCTGTCACTTTGGTCTTCACCATAATGCTGTCCTTGAAAAAGGGGTAATTCAAGATAAACTAGCCCTGGGATTTCAGATGAATGAGGCACTGGACGTATAGCTGATGATGGACTAGGGTACTCTGTTTTATATTTATTTGTTCTTTTTTTTATATTCTTAAGCTTTCACTATAAAAAAGTAACAGTCATTGCAATGATCTCTTGGCTCCAAACTAAAATTACACCAAATTGCATCTTATCACGTGTTCCCATCTTTCACATCCGTAAACTCTCACACTGCACACCTTGTGAGGCGCCAAGAAGTTATCTTGATTTCCAAGTTTTACTTTGAAATATGCCAAATAGGCTCGCATGACAAATGTACTGTTGTTTCTCCTTTGACTAGGAATGATAAAACTGCACAGATATAACAAAAGGAATCAGGGCTGATTAATAACTTACATTGAGAAATAGCAGAGACAGATGTAATCTGAAAGAAAGCAAATAATTAGCTCCCAAATATCATCCAGTGTAAATGCACCTTAAAGAGTAGCTAAACTTTTGGGAGATTTTTTTTCCCCCCCCGTTTTAGGCACTGTAATTGTAATCATGTCAGTGGGGGTCCAGGTCCATAGACCCCTGCTAATCACTCCAAAAACTTGTTAGAAGTGCGCAGTTGCGAGTGCAAACAGAGTAGGAAATTGATGGAATAGAATGTCATAGGCTACCTGTGCCCTCCACTTGCCTGAGTTGCACACTTCTAAGAGGTTTTTTGAGCAATCGGTGGGGGTCCCAAACCCCACTAATATGGTCAGAATTACAGGGTATAAAACATCTCGCAACAGTTAAGTTACTCTTTATAAATGTTTAGAAATGCTACTGCCTGTATCTAATCATTTATGTGGTTTCTGTATGGTGTGCAGTCTGATGATGACTGATAACTCCCAGTATTCTCCTTACCTTTGATAAAGATATGCTGGAAGTTGCAGGTTCATGCAATACAATTGTATATGGACTGACCTGACATTGCAGTTAGTTGCTGTACTGAGCTAGGTGTTGAATTCATGTATTATTGCTGGTTCTTGTGCTGTATTTATGTAATGATTGTGGGTCTCTTGGTGTACTCATGTACTGATGTTGGTTCTGGTGTATTATTCATGTACAGCAATAATGTAATCCAGAGACAGTGAGTTGTCATGGTTGCAGTAAAGAAAAACACACAATGGCAGCAATGCAGCCTAACTCTACGTCCCTATGTATCCCACCTTCTGTTGTGCAAACATAGGTCAATAATGTTGTTTTTGTATATACATGCATGACAATTCACATCTGGATTTTTTCTCCCACTTTAAAGAGTACATTTTTCTAAACCACAATCTATTGTATACATTTACTTTTTTATCCTGCTATAAAAACCAAGTGTGGTGTGTGCATAGAATCAACTGTAGTCATTAAACATTAAAGGGTTTTCCGAGCTGTCTTCCGAAATTTGCAGTTTGATGTCAAATTTTGATGTTTGAAATTGATATTTAAATGGAAAAAAAAAATTCTATACATATACTGTACACTGGAGATCAAAATTAGAGAACACATAATTTCCTACATGTTGCGGTCATTGCGTAGTCCTATGTGATTATATTCTAACATGAGGAAACTCACAGTATTTTAAGCTTATTTCATAAATTGAATTTATTGTAAAGCACATAATAAAAATGTAACTGAGATAAATGTAAAAGAACACGGATCAAAATTAGAGAACACTTTCAGATACCTGCAAGTTGTTGATGTTAATCTGGCACCTGGTGCTAATTTCCTTAATTATCCGACAAACCCTATGTAACTGGCAGACTAACTTTCCAGTTTACACTGACTTTGCAAAAATGGTGTGCTGTTCCAAAGTGACTGAAATCTTCTAGCAGCAGGCTGTCCAGATGAAGGTCAAAGGGGTGACCCTATCAGCCATAGGAAAAGAAGTTGGTAGTTCCTACTCTGTGATTTTGAGAATATTGCATCTTTACAACATCACAAACTCTTTCAAGTTCACCAAGAAGGCTGGTCGCCGTTCAGAGGACAGGATAATGCGGAGAATCTCCTTGGATAATCATTTCAACACTGCTGCTGGACTTGCTCGCCAGTTCCGCACTGAACAGGGTAAGGATCTGTCTCGTCATGCTGTGTCATGACGTTTAACAGCATTGGGACTGAAAACCCACTTTGCAGTGACCAAACCTCTCATTAGCAGAAAGAATCAAAAGGCTAGACTCACCTTTGCTGAGGGGCATGTTGTGTGGACAGAGAAGTGGTCCATAGGTAATTTTTGTAATGAAGGAAAGAAAGAATTTAGCTAGCGATGTTGCGAGCGATAGCACTTGCCGCCGTTGTTCGTGAGACATTTGGTGATCGCTGCCGTTGCGACCATTATCGCTACGGCAGTGTCACATGCACATACCTTTTCAGCCACGTCGCTGTGACTGCCGAACAATCCCTCCTTCAAGGGGAAGGTGCGTTCGGCGTCATAGCAACGTCACTAAGCGGCTGCCCAATAGCAGAGGAGGGGCAGAGATGAGCGGCTGGAACATGCCGCCCACCTCCTTCCTTCCTCATTACCGGTGGACGCAGGTAAGGAGATGTTCGTCGTTCCTGCGGTGTCACACATAGCGATATGTGATGCCGCAGGAACGACGAACAACCAGCGGCATGCACCACCAACGATATTATGAAAAGGAGTGACGTGTCAACGATCGATGATTTTGCGATCGTTGATCGTCGCTCCTTGGTGTCACACACTGCGATGTCGCTAACGGCGCCGGATGTGAGTCACTAACGACGTGACCCCGATGATATATAGTTAGCGATGTCACAACGTGTAAAGCACCCTTAGCTCCAGCCTTAGATTGATTTTGCCATAGAACAAGTAGTTCGTCCATTTTTCCAAAGTGTCACATGAGCTGTTTTTCAACATGACAACACCAGGCCGCATGTTACTCATTCTACTGTGAGCCGCCTGTGTAGCCTACATGTGCTACCATGACCTGCAGCGTCTTTGTCTCCCATTGAGCACATCTGGGACGTCTTGGCCACCGTCAGGATGTTGCTTGACAAAAAAAACACAATAAAATGCATATAAAGACACTCCTTATAAAATGCAATACGGAAAACATAAGTAGCCAGAATTAGCTATTTGGTGCAGAAATAAGACAAACGCATCACTTATTTATCCTGGAAGTTAGCATTACATCTGCTTCTTAGATTCAAAGAAAAGACTTGGACACTATTTGGTAGTATGGATCAAGTTTTCTTTAGGCCCCCTTCACACGTGCGTGAAAATCAAGCACGTTTTTCACGGATGTGTCATAGGTGCGTATTGCCCTCCGTGTGCCGTGTTTATGGCACACGTGTGTTCTCCGTGTGCTATCCGTGATAACGCACGGAGAACGGGAACTTTCAACTCACCTGTCCCTGGCGTTGCTGTCCGTGGTGCTGATCTTCGGTCTACGGTCCTGCCGACTCCCCGCTGCTGCAGCTTCCGGCCCGCAATGGAGTGAATATGCAATGAACATAATAAGCGGGGGTTGGAAGCAAGTGCCAGCAGCGGCAGAGACAGCAGAGCTGGAGAAGGTGAGTACAGAAATTTGTTTATTTCATAGACACGTGTGGTTTCTCCGGTATGTGTCACACGGATCACATCCATGCGTTCCGTTTCACACCCGTGATGCTGGAGAAAATGGCAAAACACGCATATGTGCGCAGACCTATTGATTTTAATGGGTCTACATGTGCCTTTGTGTCTGGCACGTGAGGAAACGGACCAAACACATACCGGAGACACGGACGTGTGAAGGGGGCCTTAGATGGTTTCTGTGTGCAGTTTGTCATTATTTTATAGAAATTACATTAAAGCAATCATGCACACTAGGACTGAAAAGGGACAATTTCTCATATATAGGCTTCATTCTCACCATTATACAGTATATTCGGTCTCAGTGCTGCTGTCCATAGGAAAAAAAACCCTGACAGCACTCGGATGTTATTCAATGGGGTAATGCATATTTAATTCAGAGACTGAATCTGAACATGAGAAAAATTGTAGCATAATTCCTTCAGTGTTTCGGATTAAACTCGCCCTTTCAAGTCTTAAAAAAAAAAAAAATATATATATCAGATTTCCAGATAGGGTGGCTAAACATAAATTCCCTGGGTGCTACCAGCATATTGTTTTAATTGATGATGGTCAACCTGGAAGATTTCAGAATCTTTCAGAAGTTGTGTCGAAAAATGAAAATGCTAGGGGTCACGGAACATAGCGCAAAACGTGCACCACTTTTTTGGACAAGCTTCTGAATTTTTTTTTAACCCCTTAGATCAGGGGTGGAGAACCTCCGGCCCGCGGGCCGTATGCAGCCCGCAAAGATTTTTTCTGCGGCTCCCGGGCTGATTCCCGGGGACCACAGTGCTGGGGCAGCAGCCGCATCTTGCCGGCTGCTGACCCTTTGAAACCCCGCACGGCATGTTCAATGCTGAACGCACCTGAAGGACTACATCCCTACGCTGGCACTGGCTACGTGAGGACGTACTTTGTAGGTGGGGTAGAGGTGCGGTCCAATCCAACAAAAGAGGAACGACTGCACCATCATCCCCAAGATCCTACTGTGTCCGGCGGCAGCGTTGTCTGTGCCCGGCCGCAGCGCTGTGTGTGCCCGGCGGCAGTGATCCCAACCTCCCCCCACGTCTGCTTGTGCTCCCAGCCTTCTACCATGTTTGTCTGTGTCCCCAGCCTCCCCCACGTCTGTCTGTGCTAGCAGCGCTCTCTGTGCCCCCCAGTGTCTCCAGTAATCTCTGTGCACCCAGTGATCTCTGTACCCGAGCCTCCCCCAGTGATCTCTGTGCACCAAGTGCTCTCTGTGTCCCTAGCTTCCCCCAGTGCCCTCTGTGCCCCCAGTGATGTCTGTGCCTCCAGCCTCTCCTATTGTTTTCTGTGCCCCCAGGGCTGTTTTGTGCTCCCAGCGTCCCCCAGGGCTGTTTTGTGCTCCCAGCGTCCCCCAGGGCTGTTTTGTGCTCCCAGTGTTCCCCAGGGCTGTTTTGTGCTCCCAGCTATGTATATAACCCTAGCAATGTTTGTGGCCCCAAACTATGTGCAACCCAGTGATGTGTATATACCCCCAGTGATGTCTATGCTCCCCTAGTGATGTATATTCCTCCCAGCCCTCCCTAGCAATGTTTATGTCCCCCAGCTATGTCTATGTCCCCCAGCTATGTCTGTGCTCCCCATCAATGATGTATGTACCTCCCAGTGATGTCTATGCCCACAGCCACATCTATGTCCTGCAGCTTTTCTAGTGAAATATACTCCTCCCAAGTTATGTATTTACACTCAGCATCTTCTTTGATGTCTATGCCCCCAGCCTCCCTAGTCATGTCTATGTCCGCCAGCCTCCCCATTGATCTATATTCCTCCCAACCCTCCCCTGTGATGCATATACCCCCATCTCCTCCTGTGATGTACATACAGCAGTCCCAGCTAACTCAAACCTGGAAAAGCAGTTGTGAAAAGCAACAAGATCAATATCGCCTAAAATTACAGCTGCACCAAAGAGTAGACGCTCCAGCAGCCACAGTGATTTAATTGTTTCACCAACTATATTAGGGTAATTTTCAAGTTGATAGTTTTGTGCGGCCCCCGAAGGTTGGTAGAAATTCCAAATGGCCCCCGGCAGAAAAAAGGTTCCCCACCCCTGCCTTAGATAAATGTAAACCAATACAGGTTTGGTGAACACGAATAAAAAAAAAAAAAACAAAATCACACAATCATGCAATCACACTTTTTTTTGCAATTTTTCCGCACTTGGAATCTTTTTTTCATTTTCCAGTACACTATATGGCACAACTCATAGTTTCATTTAAAAGTACAGCTCGTCCCACAAAAAAATAAGCCCTCATATGGCGAGATTGATGGAAAAATTAAAAAAAAGTTACGGCTTTTCGAAAAAGGGGAGCAAAAAACAAAACCGAAAAAAATCGCCCAAGGGTGAAGTGGTTAATATTTAGTTGCACTCCCTTTGGAATAAATAACTGCAATCAAACAATTTGAAGGAGTTTTCTCCCAACAGCAATTTTAAGATTTCTCTACAGGTGATCAATGGGATTTACAGTATATGACAAAAGTGAGTACACCCCAGACATTTTGTTTAAAACATTTTATTATATGTGTTCGTGGCATAAAACTGAAGATCTGACACTTTGATACAATGTAAAGTAGTCAATGTACAGCTTGTATAATTTTGTAAGTTCAGTGCCCTTTAAATAACAACTCAGCCATTAATGTCTAAACCGCTGGTAGCTAAAGGGAGTACACCTCTAAGGGCCGCTTCTCACTTGCGAGTTTCTCGCAGTAGAGCAATGCGAGAAAATCTCGCATTAGAATCGGACACATGTTAGTGAATGATTCAGCTCTCATCTGCGATTTTTTTTTTCTCAGTCCGAATCGGACTGAGAAAAAAAAAAATCGCAGCATGCTGCTTTTTTGCGAGTTTCTCCAATGCAAGTCTATGGGAGCGTGTAAAAAATCGGATGTCACGGGACGGCACTCACACCATCCTAGTGACATCCGATTTTCTAAATACATTTCTCGCATGTTTCCTAAAACACTGGAAACGAGCGATGTCTCCCAATGTCTGTCAATCACTATTCTCTGTCAGTCGGTCTCTCCCTCTCTGTCTCTATTCTCTCTGTCGGTCCGTCACTATCTCTGTCCCTCTCTCACAGTCTGTCGGTCATTTTTCCCTCCTCTCTCATATACTCACCGTTCCCCGATCTCCGGCGCGGCGCTGCACGGCTTTCTCACTGCTGCGGCGGCTTTTACCATTTTGAAAAAGCCGGCCGCTCATTAAACAATCTCGTATTCCCTGCTTTCCCCGCCCACAGGCGCCTATGATTGGTTGCAGTGAGACACGCCCCCACGCTGAGTGACAGGTGTCTCACTGCACCCAATCACAGCAGCCGGTGGGCTGGTCTATACTGTGCAGTAAAATAAATAAATAATTAAAAAAAATGGCGTGCGGTCCCCCCAATTTTAATACCAGCCAGATAAAGCCATACGGCTGAAGGCTGGTATTCTCAGGATGGGGAGCTCCACGTTATGGGGAGCCCCCCAGCCTAACAATATCAGTCAGCAACCGCCCAGAATTGCCGCATACATTATATGCGACAGTTCTGGGACTGTACCCGGCTCTTCCCGATTTGCCCTGATGCGTTGGCAAATCGGGGTAATAAGGAGTTAATGGCAGCCCATAGCTGCCAATAAGTCCTAGATTAATCATGTCAGGTGTCTATGAGACACCCTCCATGATTAATCTGTAAGTTACAGTAAATAAACACACACACACACCCGAAAAATCCTTTATTAGAAATAAAAAAAACACAAACAAATTCCCTCATTACCAATTTAATAAGCCCCAAAAAGCCCTCCATATCCGGCGTAATCCACGGACCTCCAGCGTCGCTTCCAGCATGAAGGTGACAGGAGCTGCAGAAGACACCGCCGCTCCGGTCACCTCCAAGCAGCAACTGAGGTGAGTAGCGCGATCAGCTGAGCGGTCACTGAGGTTAATCGCGGCCACCGCTGGATCCTCCAACAGTGACAGCGGGTAACCTCAGTGACAGCTCAGCCGATCGCGCTACTCACCTCAGTTGTTGCTTGGAGGTGACCGGAGCGGCGATGTCTTCTGCAGCTCCTGTCACCTTCATGCTGGAAGCGACGCTGGAGGTCCGTGGATTACGCCGGATATGGAGGGCTTTTTGGGGCTTATTAAATTGGTAATGAGGGAATTTGTTTGTGTTTATTTCTAATAAAGGATTTTTCGGGTGTGTGTGTGTTTATTTACTGTAACTTACAGATTAATCATGGAGGGTGTCTCATAGACGCCTGACATGATTAATCTAGGATTTAGTGGCAGCTATGGGCTGCCATTAACTCCTTATTACCCCGATTTGCCAACGCACCAGGGGAAATCGGGAAGAGCCGGGTACAGTCCCAGAACTGTCACATATAATGTATGCGGCAATTCTGGGCGGCTGCTGGCTGATATTGTTAGGCTGGGGGGCTCCCCATAACGTGGAGCTCCCCATCCTGAGAATACCAGCCTTCAGCCGTATGGCTTTATCTGGCTGGTATTAAAATTGGGGGGGACCGCACGCCATTTTTTTTTAATTATTTATTTATTTCACTGCACAGTATAGACACACCCACCGGCTGCTGTGATTGGGTGCAGTGAGACACCTGTCACTCAGCGTGGGGGCGTGTCTCACTGCAACTAATCATAGGCGCCTGTGGGCGGGGAAAGCAGGGAATAAGAGATTGTTTAATGAGCGGCCGGCTTTTTCAAAATAGTAAAAGCCGCCGCAGCAGTGAGAAAGCCGTGCAGCGCCGCGCCGGGGATCGGTGAGTATGAGAGAGGAGGGGTAAATGACCGACAGACAGAGAGGGACAGAGATAGTGACGGACCGACAGAGAGAATAGAGACCGAGAGGGAGAGACCGACTGACAGAGAATAGTGATTGACAGACATTGTGAGACATCGCTCGTTTCCAGTGTTTTAGGAAACCTGCGAGAAATGTATTTAGAAAATCGGATGTCACTAGGATGGTGTGAGTGCCGTCCCGTGACATCCGATTATTTACACGCTTCCATAGACTTGCATTGGAGAGACTCGCAGTAGAAACTCGCAAAAAAGCAGCATGCTGCGATTTTCTCAGTCCGATTCGGACTGAGAAAAAAAAAAAAAAAAAAAAAAAAAATCGCAGATGAGAGCTGAATCATTCACTAACATGTGTCCGATTCCAATGCGAGATTTTCTCGCATTGCTCTACTGCGAGAAACTCGCAAGTGAGAAGCAGCCCTAACTCTTTGACATGGAGCTCACTACGGCTTCACAGGAGCCGCTGGATCTTTTCCATCATCTATAAACAACAGCATGGCGATGGTGGATGTTAGAGACCTTGCGCTCCTCCACCTTCCGTTTCTGGATACCACACAGATACTCAATAGGGTTTAGGTCTGAAGACGCTTGGCCAGTTCAGCACTGTTACCCTCAGTTTCTTTAGTAAGGCAGTAGTATTCTTGGGGCAGTTATGTTTGAATCCTGTCCTTCAGCCCAGTTTCTGAAGGGAGGGGATCATGCTTGGCTTAAGTATGGCTCAGTACACATTGGCATTCATGGTTCCCTCAATGATCGGTAGCTCCCCCCATCCAGCAGCACTCATGGAGCCCTAAACCACAACACTACCTCCATGCTTGACTGTAGGCAAGAGACACTTGTGTTTGTATTCCTCATGTGGTTACCGCCACACACGCCATCATCTGGACCAAAAAAGTTTACCTTGCTGGAGAAGGAACTGCAACATTTCTATCGTTCTTTATGGTTTAAGGTTTAATTTTTCCAAAGGCTCATCACAACCATTGGCACCAACAGTATCTGATTGTCTGTCTATAAACACGAACCTGCATTAAAAGGGACAGACAGGGCCTTGGATGTACAGGTACGACCAAGGTTGTAAAAGGGGATATGAACCACCGGAAGTGGCGGGTGTGCAGATGAGATCTTGAGCAAAGAAGCTCCATTTGCGCACACACTGCCTCAGGGCACCATTATTTAATGGTCAGATTGCCAACATTTTCAGGATGCCCCTGCCTCACCGCTCAAAAGGACAGCAGACCACAGCACAGTGCCCAGCAGGCCCCAGGATTGCCCCTGCCTCCTACCACCTCCCGGTAAGGAGCATCCTGATTATAAGATGCACCCCTCGTTTTCCTCTCAAATTTTTGGGAGGAAAAAGTGTGTTTTATAATCTGAAAAATACGGTAATTTTATGTTCTACAATAATTGTGTTATTTTAAATATCAAGACTAAAAAAATCCCTCAAGTACATTTTGCTTCAGCGCTGGCAGAGTTTTGCTGCAAGCATCTGCCCTTAGCATCTACTCATTCAGGAAAGGATTATACAGTTAAGAAGGTCACCTACTATTTAAGATCTTTATTAATCATGTGACTGTTGTATGCGTCGTTCTGCACTATGGCATCGTGGACACTGTAGTTCTCAGCCTCAAGTGTACATAAAACACAGACACCAAATACAATAGATAAATCCTTTATTAAAACTGAGTGACATCCACTAAACATTTGGGGATGTAGGCTGGGGTATAGAGCAAGGTTAGGGTTTTTTATGGCTATCAATCCAGGGACATCACAAGCCACAAAAACAAAACACCAACCCCTTTATTAAAGGCACAACAGCAATGTAGTCAGTCTTCCAAGAGAAAAGCAATTAAGACATCTTATTCCTAATCCAGTGCAATCTCGGAAGGTGAAGACAAGAACCAGGAAGACACAATCAGCGTCCTTGCTGTTTCATGAGAGACCACATTAAAAAACAGAACAAAAAAACAACTTCCAGGTATATGAAACAGTATTCATTATTACAAAATTTGTGAAACTATACAAAAAAAGGAAAATCATGGTATACAATAAAAATGGCTAAGAAATAGGTTCACTAGGCCCGCACCGTCCATCCAACAGCCCTTCTCGCCTACCGCTTCAGATCTCGTAAGGAAGCCGGCCACTTTATTTACAAGCACAATCTTAGAAAAAGTAAAAAATAAAAGTTTCAACAAAAGACAAAGCACCTTTGTGTGGAAGAAGAAAGTTGCAAGAGTAAGAATAGTAGTTCTGTGTTCCCTGTATTTGGATTTTGCTGCACGTCTGTCCTGTGAATGCGGTTTCTGCTTATGACAATCTGTGAGATAATAAAATTAAAAGCACATCCTTATCTGTAATAGAAACGCTAATCTAGAAAAGCCTGACCTTTCGACAAAAAAAAATAAAAAAAATAAAAAAAAATCCTTTAAACCAACATCAATAAATGCCAAATCATTAAATATTCTGTGTTAGTCGTTTAAATTTGAGCATTATTTTTACATTTCTGTTACTGAAAAATAAGTTGGAGTATTGGATGCCAGATTAATGGAACTTTTTTTTGTTTTTACAGACCGGATGCTGTACACGGCTGATTTTACACATTTCTTAAGTGCTCTGTGAGGTATCATTGGTGTTCTGAATGGCCTTTTTTAAGCAAATGGTAAATTTCTAGTCTAAAGCAAATGACTGAAAACTACACACTCAAGTTTTGTTGCGTCATTCTAAAACGCAGAAAGCTCTAAATAGAATGTTTTTTTTCCCCCATAGGCATCTCAATAGGTGTTTAAAACAAAAAAAAAAACGTAAAAAAAAAGTTTTTTTTAAATATCACAAAATAAAAAAATTCCACATAAAACCAATATATATATATATATATATATATATATATATATATATATATATATATATATATATATATATATATATATATATATATATATATATATATATATATATATATATATATATATATATAAGTTTAGAATATACGGCGGTGCTTAGAACTATTTAAAAACGATGATTTGTGAAGGAGTGCTTAAATATGAACATAGCTGACATTTCTGCTTCTGAGTCTCAAATATTTGCTGAATTGGTTAAAAGGGGTTGTTGGGGCTTAATGGGGTTGTCCAGGCTTTTCATAAAGGAGAACTGTGAGGATACTCTGGTGTCACTGGCGAGACAGAGTTGTTATGTGACCGCATATAAGCAATGTGCATACTCCCGGCCACATTCCAACTAGACGTGCAGAACACAAGTGAATTGAGCAAGATCGTGGAAGTCTAGTTGGAATGTGGCCGGGGGCAAGCATATCACGTTTGTGGTCACATGACTACCCTGTCTTGCCGCCAGCACTGTAAGGATTCACAAGATATTCGTCACATACAATGACTGCAGATTTTTGTGAAAACCCTGGACATCCCTTCTAAACAGTTGTTGAGCTACTGTTGGTGGGCCAACAGCTGGATATCCCCCCCAATGATGACATAAATGTGAGAGTACAGTACTCAACAATGGCCACTAAATCTAAGGAGCTGCTGATTTCCACCCCATACATCACTTATTTCTGACCTATGCCGGAGCAGATTTGAGCTGATTCATGGGAGTGCTGGATTTCAGACCCCCACCAATCTCAAATTTATGGCCCATTCTATAGTTCTATCAACTGTAAAGTCCCAGACGGTCCCTTTAAAGTCCATTATACAGTCCAGTGTAAAAGATATTATTCAAAATAATCTGATACAGATTTAGGACTCCAGCTGTTGTGAAACTACAACTCCCAGCATTCCATGTTGGAAGCCACAGTTACACAACAGCTCGAGTGAACGGAGGTTCCCCTCCACTAGCAGTAATGGCGTATGGATAGAATATGCCATTGAGTCCTAGTCAGTTGGGCTTTGACCGCAATCAGAATGAACGGGCAGATCTACACAGAGGAGCTTTACTTTCACCTTTTTCATGTGGCTCTCCTGTCCATTTAGTGGCTCTCCTGTCCATTTATTCTTCTGGAATAGAAACATTGCCTCTTTCTCTTATAGCAAAGTATTGCAGATGGAACTTTTTTCAGATCAATGGTGGTTGTTCACAGAGTCCGAACACCCAACAATCAAGAGACATGCCATTACTTATGGGAATACCCTTTTAATTTCTTCCCACCACTTTAGTATCAAGCTCCTTGCACTGAATGCATGTTTGTTAGTTTACCGCGATTGGTCTCACAAGTTTATTCTGTATCACATACGACAATTCTGCAGCGACTAAAGCGATAACATAGCTGGGAGGATTTCATTATAGAAGTCATCATAAAATATACATTTCCACAAAATCAGCAAAGCGTCTGTGCATGCATAAGTTAAGGTAGTTACATTGTGAAAAGGTTTATTGCAATATTGCATGGTGTGTAATAAGGGCACAGTCTCAATATCTGATATTTAAAGGGTTATCCAATACAACACGTTTTAAAAATGTAAAAAGTTTAAAAAAAAAAAAAAAAAAAAAGAAGCTAGTCTCTTAGTCTTTCCCTGCCATTACAGCAGTGATGTTACAGTGGTGCGCCTGGTCTTTGTTTAAAAGTGGCCGGTATGTGACCGCTGCAGCCGATCACTCGCCACATGGGTCACATACAGGGACGTCATCATGGCTGTTATTACTGGGTGGCTATCACATACTGTCCGGCAGTTAGCAAAGACATGGGGTCCACCAGAGAATCATCTATATATCTTGTAGGGAAAGACTAGGTAAATAGTGTTTGTGTTTTAGAGCAGCAGTTATGGGAAAATATGTCTAACCGTTAAAAACTGAAGAGGATACACACAGTGGTCTATACGACAGGCTGGGGCATGAACGCTGGAGTCCCACAGCCACCAAAGAGCAAGCTGAGGCCTTTTCTTTTGCATTATATACATATATTCCATATCCAGGCATAGGAGACCCAAGAGTCACTGATTATGCAAAATGCCATGATATAGTTTACAAATGTTTAATAAATTGCAGTCCTCTCCATAGTCATTTACTAGGAAGAATAAGGCACAAAGCATGGTGAATGGCTGATGTGATAAACAGATGGGATCATAATGCTCGTACGCCAGCCTCAAGGGGTTGTCCAACTTTTTTTTTTTTACTTATTTCTCACTTAAATTTTTGCAATTGGATCTCCTTAAAAATTGGGCATCTTTTGCCTTCCATAGTCTGTTTCACTGTTTGTTGTTGGCTGTAGAATGAACTGAGTGTGTCAGTGAGCTCGCTATGACGGGTCTGACAAAGTTTGCATCTTTTATTTAGCGGATTTATAACCACAGACTACCTAAAAGTTGAATAGAGCCCGTAAAAGCCAACATAGTGCAAAATTGTTAAAGGGGTGATCCACTACTTGGACAACCCCTTCATTTCCCTTGTTTGCCCCCACCCCTGTAACAATAAATAAGCCTATACTCCTCTCCGGTGCGACCGTGGTTCCAGCGATGTCTGAAGCTGCATTCCCAGGGGTCATGTGACATTGTTATGACACACGAGCCCCGCAACCAAATCAGTGCCGGCTTCCTTCTCCCCGCCTTTGGATGTTTGAACAGCAAGTCAGCGCTGCACTCACATCCTTCAGCGCTGCACTCACATCCTGCTCAAATGTCCGAATACAGGGAGATCGATACCAAGTGCTGATTGGTTGCGGGGCTTGTGTGTCAATGTCACATGGGCCCCAGGAATGCGGCTTTACACATAGTTTACACATCGTTGGAACCGCGGTCGCACCGGAGAGGAGTATAGTTTCTTTATTTTAATGGGGGCGAACATAGGGAATGAAAAGGGGTTTGTCCCTTTAAGGACATTCAATTGCAAAATTTTATTTTTTTTTTAAGCCCCAAAAACATGCATTTAAGCAAAAAACAATGTCCTCAAAAGGTAGACAATCCCTTTAACTAAACCACAAGTGAAGAATCTTGTATGAGACAGAAAAAAGAAAAAAAAAAAAGAACAGTAGATTATTTAAGGCTAACTTGCATATGTACTTTTCTATAGTTGTGGGCGTCCGCAGTACTTAATCATCATGTGTCAAAACCTTCACATAGCGAACACTGAATTTCGACTTGTAAAGTCATACAGTGCTCACTGATATGAACGAGTATAAATCCACACATACGGGGAGCACTACTGCATCCAGCATCCAAACATTGCTCCCAGCCTTATAATGCACATCTGTACAAAAAAACTTTTCCCTATATATATATAAAAAATAAAAAAGTAATGTACACATTTATTCGTTAAGTCCCTGTGATGTAAAACCGCTCTCCACTTCTACAAACCTGCAATCTTACTGGCAGTGTTCACATTTAGTGCACGTGCGGTATAGCCAGTCATCCACCCCTCCCCACACACGTACATATCCACATAGGATCCATGCAGTCACTTCCCCATTCGTAACAGTAATAGGTAGGATGTTACAATGCTCCAGACCTGTGGACACCTCAATTTGAGCTACATGACCTTGTACCACTGTCTAGAGAGAGTTGGAATAATCCCCATTTATAATAACATATTAACAATATTAATATTAAGGAGTTGTATAAAATTCTGTAATTCACATATAAAACGGAGCAGTTTTGTGGCGAAAGGTGGAGACTCTGATGTCACTTGTCGGCTCGTGTCCGTGACAAGAGGAAGTGCATTAACCTGCATGAAGCATAAAACAGACAAACGAGTCATTGGTAAATGTAATACATGCTGTATTATAAATAATAATAGATATAATAATAATTGAATTTATTGTGAAGCACATAATAAAAATGTAAAAGACAAATTTAAAACACGGATCAAAATTAGAGAACACTTTCAGATACCTGTAAGCTATTGGTATTAATCTGGGACTAATTTCCTTAATTATCTGACAAAACCCTATGTAACTGGCAGCCTAACTTTCCAGTTTGCACCGACTTTGCAGAAATGGTGGGCCATTCCAAAGTGACACAAACCCTCCAGCAGCAGGTTGTCAAGATGAAGGTCAAAGGGGTGACCCTTTCAGCCATAGCAAGAGACGTTGGGTGTTCCAAATCTGTGATTTTGAGAATATTGCATCGTTACAACATCACAAACGCTTTCAAGTCCCCCAAGAAGGTTGGTCGCCCCCAAAAGGCAAATGCAAGAGAGGACAGGATAATGCGGATAATCTCCATGGGTAATCGATTCAACACTGCAGCTGGAATTTCTTGCCAGTTCAGCACCAAACAGGGTAAGGATCTATTTGACCATACAGCGTCACGACGTTTAAGAGGATTTGGACTGAAAGCCCACTCTGCAATGACCAAACCTCTCATTAGCAGAAAGAATCAAAAGGCTAGACTCACTTTTGGTGAGGAGCATGTTGTGTGGACAGAGGAGAAGTGGTCCACAGTTCATTTTAGTACTGAAAGCAAGTTTAAATTTATTTGGGACTGATGGGAAACATTATGTTTCTTGACAAGCTGGGGAAAGATGGAACCCAAAAGTGTGAAGATGCCAGTGAAAGGTGGTGGAGGAAGGGTCATGGTTTGGGAAATGTTTTCTGCAGCAGGAGTTGGACCTCTCATACAGCTACATGGCAGAGTGAATGCAAGTGTGTATCAAAACCTTCTTGAACGCAAGTAAGGAACCACGTGTTGTTGATCACTCAATCAGTCAGCAATTTTCATGCAGGACAATGCCCAGTTACACAGCAAAATGGGTAAAGCAGTTCCTTGTAACAGAAAACATGGAAAACAATGAAATGGCTGCCCAGAGTCCTGATCTCAACCCATAGAAAACCTCTGGAAAATCCTTAGTGACAAAGTTATGGCCAAAAAGCCCACAACAGTCAAAGAACTGTGGAAGAGACTGGAAGAAGAGTGGACCAAAATCACACCGGAGCAGTGTGAGAGACTAGTGATGTCCTGTGGCCGCAGATGTGCTGAAGTCATTCACAGCGACTTACTGTACACGTCCTACTGATTGTGACCGTTACCTGCAGAAAATGTAGTTATAATCTTTCTCTGTGCTACAGTCATTGTTGTTCTCTAATTATGATCATCACGATTTGAGCAAAATAAAGGTTATGTGCTTCGGTGTATAGAAAGAAACGGGAGGGGATGAGGATATGGTCGCACAGAATACAAGGTAAAAAGTATCACAGACTAGATAGCACCTTTGAGACAGCAGATGCCAAAAACAAAACAAAAAAAACAAAAAACAGAAAAAGTGTTATTAAAGGGGTTCTCTCAGAGTAGGAAAAAAAACCCAAAAAATAAACTTAATGTCATTATGAATAAATTCCTAAATACATAAATAAATTAGCAAATCTTTTCGCCGCCATGTTACACTAACAGAGGTCTGCCCTAGATTATTAGGACAGGCTCCTGTGAGCATGTGTAGACGCTCCTCTGCTGTGACCTGGAGATAATCTATACCATGTATAGGCATTGAAAAAAAACAGGTGCTCAAAAGTTTGAGCGGCCTGTGCTTATGTCAGCTCCCCTGATATCTCCAGTAGTGTTACATATGAAAGGGGACAAGCGTCTACTGCACATGCTCAAATGGACCCGTCCAAGCATTGTAGGGCAGGTTTGTGTCAGTGTAACAGGACGGCAGCCATTTTATCTGTATAGTGATTACCTCTCTAGTCAAAACGATGATTTGCTGCATAAATGTATTTAGGAACTTATTTTAATGACATTTCCTTCAGCTATTTATTTTATTCCCAGAAAAGCCTTTTAAATCCATTAGGAAAGTAAGTAAGCAACAAGATGCTTTTTTATAAGCTGTAAGGCACATTGTATTTGATCATGGCTTCTTTATGCAGACACATGATTTTGGGCAACATGACATGACCGGAAAATACGATAAACTGTATCTTACCTGATCACAGAGAGCCGCGCTCTCCTCCTGCTCTCCACTGATCTATGTGGTCAGTATAGACCAGGAGAGAAGCTGCCAGGGGCTGAACGGAGGCTGCAGAAGCTGAGCAGCTGAAGGACCTTTCACACGAGTAATTCAAGGACCTCTCACGTCATGTGACTGATCAAGTCAACTATGTGGAAGATCCTTCAGCTAATAAGGTGATTTAGCCTCCAATCAGCTCCCGATCAGGAACTGCAAGGTGTGTGTGTGTGTGTGTGTGTGTGTAAATGTGAATTTAGCAAAACTGTGATCGTGAATGCAAATATGCATGTAGTGTGTATAATAAACACTAGCAATAGCTTACATCCCCACTCTATCACATTAAAATTAGTGCTCTACTTTACACTACCAGTGAAGTTTTTTTTTTTTTTTTTTAAAAAAAACAAGAGGGGGGTAACATGTTTCCTATTTTCCGCTGTCTAAACCTAGGGTGCGTCTTATAGCCTTAAAAAATATGATAATTTTCTTCACTGCAAATATAGCATCCCGAGGTTTTTCCAATATTCTGCAAGTCTGTACAGTGGCATTCATGAAGTACATGACGTGGACTCCTACACCGGGGAGGGGTTCTATTATCCATCTATATGTTAACATGTCAGTAAAAAGTACATATTTCTCACCGTTACTCTCCTACGCTGTTGCGCATTGCAGCCTCTTCTCGCAGAGCGGCCATGGCAAGCCGTAAGTGTTCTTTCAGCTGGTCAATCTCGCGCTCTGACCGAGATTTGATGTTATTCAGCTCTACATAAATATCTTTGTATTTTTCTGATGCGTATCTTTTATCCTAAAAGGGATGAAAAATTTTATATTTTAGAATGGTTTTTCTATCATGGAATATTTTTCTCATAATGGCAAATACTTAAAAAGAGGCCCTTTCACCAATTTATGCTAAACAGGACACACAATGTAATAACAGTAGCAGAGCAGAATTTTTATTCATCTCTGTTGTGGAGATATTGGAAAAATATGGTAATAGCATTAACAAACAATCTGCTCTCCTCACAACGAAAACAACCTTTGCATTAAAATAGATTACAATTAATGGAAATGTAGCATAGGAAAATTACCTTTTTAAAACACTAGTTTTTTTTTCCTAACTTCCATTTCACTAACTGAAGGACCTGTGGTGGAACACATCAATGCTTTCCACCGCAGGTCCTCACGCTCCATTGCGCTGCGTCCCAGGTTCCCCTGCCAGCTGGAAGCAATAGGTATCACGATTGTGTGTCGGTTGGAATCAGGGGAGGACCGCATGGAGCATACCTGCAGGGAGCACCCGTCGAGGACCTGTGAGCGACGCAAACGTCCAGGTTTGGAAAGTATGACGATACTGAGGGGGTCTTGTTCCCGCGCGTGCCTTGTTGAGGGGGTAAACTTACCTCCAAACCCATAATTCCTTGAGAATAAGCCCTACCACCATGAAAATAAGTCCTTGCATATTTTGGGGGAGGGGGAGGGGGGGGGGAGCAAAAAAATAATAAGACGTCATTTTTGGGGAGACACGGCATAGGTCAATATGTGTGGTTTTTGAACATTTCAAAAATTTGTGGAAAATTTTTGATAAGGTTGCAAAAAAAAAAAAAAAAAAGTAAAATTCCGCACAAAATTAATAAACAACATTTACCACGTCTACTTTATATCAACATTATTTTTGAAACTTTTTTTCTTCTTGGGAAGTTAGAAGGGATAAAAAATTAGAAGCAATTTTTCATTTTTCTAAGAAAATTTGCAAGATTCATTTTTTTTTAGGGACAGCATCACTTTTAAACTGACCGAGGGTCTTAGGCCGGTTTCACACATCCGGCTTTTCGCCGGTTTACCGGATCCGGCGCTCTCCCGTACAGACAATACAGTACAGTGACAGCGCTGTAACTTCCGGGTCACATGCGCCGGTCACATGACAGCATGTAACCGGCGCTTGTTGCGCTGTCACTGTACTGTAGTCACTGTATGGGAGAGCGCCGGATCCGGTAAACCGGCGAAAAGCCGGATGTGTGAAACCGGCCTTATATATCAGAAAACATCCAAATAAGATCCCATTGTAAAAACAGCACCCCTCGCGGTATTAAAAATCATGCTGAATGCGGTTTTCAAGCCTTCAGGTGCTTAACAGGAATAATAGGAAAGTGGAAGAAGATAATGAAAAATTATGCATTATTTTTTTATTTTTTTTTTTTTAATAAAAATGTTCCTTTAGCGGGACCCGTGACCACTACAAGATTCCATGGAAAGATGCAAATAGGGTACCAAATTTATCATGACTAGACACAGAAAAAACAAACACAATATAAGCTCTGAGCACCAATATGTACAATCCTCACCACTACAGATTTATAGACACTTTTCCTTTTAATTATTATCATCAAGCTAAGTACCGTATTTTTCAGATTATAAAACGCATTTTCCTCCCAAAAATTTGGGAGGAAAATGAGGGGTGCGTCTTAAAATCTGAATATAGCTTACCGGGTGAATTGGCGGGGGAGCTGTATGTGCGGCTCTGTGTGTGGGCGGCCGGGTGTGTGCCGGGCGGCCGGGTGTGTGCCGGGCGACCGGTGTGCCTCTCTGTCCCGGCGGGCGGGCCGCCTGCTGGCTGCCACTCTGGGCGGCTGGCTGTGTGGAGGGTGTCCTAGTCTGTCTGTGGTCCCGGCTTCAAATTATGGCACCGGGAGTTAGCACATGCGCAGATGGAGCTCTTGGATGAGAGCTCCATCTGCGCACGTGCCACTCCGGGCGCCATTTCTTTGAAGTCCGCACCATAGACAGATTGGGACACTTTCCGCACCGGCCTGCTCCACCACACAACCACAGCAGCTGATGCCACCACTCACCCGCCGCTGCCAGCAGAGCCTCTGCCTCCTGTGACCCCGCTCCACCACCGCTGCCGCCCCCCTCCGGTAAGACAACAGCAGAGTATAAGACTGACCACATTTTTTTTTTTTTAACATTTGTTATCTCTAAATTTGGTGCGTCTTATAAAACGAAAAATATGGTATTTCTTCCTGGCATCTATTACTGATTTTACAACAGAAAGTTTAACCTAATTAAAAGTCTTACTTTCTGCATGTTTTGGACATCCTCACGCAGACAGGAGATTTCTTTTCTTAAATATTGCAGCTCATTCTCTTTCACTCGTAGCAAAACCTGAAATGGAAGAACTTCAGTTAGAGGCAGAAACACCGAGAAAGAAGAGGAAGGGCGACAAGGCACGGACTGCTAAGTGGGGAGGGGAATGGCATTTTCTAGGAGTGGGTGAACGCAAGCCTGATCCGTTGTGGACCACTGCTAAAATTCTGCAAACACAATTCACTCAGTCGTGCACAAATTTGTTTGCAAAAATCTGCAGCAGAAATTGACAAGCTGCAGAAATTGACAAGCTGTAGAATTAATCATGTGCTTTGTTTCCCCCAGAGAACCTCCAACATATAAGGCATTTCTATTTGCAGTTTTAAGCCTTATTTGCACACTGCATCTTTGATGAATTTTGTTTTTGGTCACAAAGATGCACCCAAATGCATGCATTTCCTTCTCCCAGCAAAGTCTATGAGATTTTGCTGTCCACACAGTGCATCTTTTTTTGGCTGCGTTTTTGAAATTGCAGCATGTCAATTCTTTTTGGATTTGGTACCTCTGATTCTCACTAGAGTTGGGAGAACTGGCCGATCGACCCAGAGTTAGCACGGGATTGATCCCTTGTATCTGGCCAGATGCCGATCCCCATATAAAGTCTATGGGAACCAGAATCCTGCACAAAGGGGTAGAAGGGAGCAAGCGCCTAATACGTCATACGAATCACAGTCATAACTGTAACTGCTCCGCTGCTGCTCATTCACTTCCCGGGCCGCTCATTACATTAATATGCTCCAGGAGTGCCGAACGCCTATGGAGGAAAACCCGCACACCAGAAAACTTCATCCACTACAAGTTCATGCTAAGGACCTACAAGTCTTCCCTTCACCTCGCTAAACAGACCTACTTCACCACCCTTATCTCCTCACTATCCAACAATCCAAAAAAGCTCTTTGACACCTTTCACTCCCTCGTCAGTCCCAAAGCACAGACCCCTATCACAGACCTTCATGCTGACAACCTGGCCTCGTATTTCACAAAGAAAATAAAAAACATCCGCCGAGAGATCAGCTCCCAGCCACCAAGCGTTGTGAATCCCATCCCTCGCCACATCCCATCCAGCTCACTTTCCACATTTGACCCAGTCACAGAGGAGGAAGTCTCCAGGCTCCTCTCTTCTCGTCCTACCACTTGCCCTACTGATCCCTTTCCCTCACACCTACTCCAGACACTCTCTCCGGTTGTCACTACTCACCTAACTAAAATCTTTAATCTCTCTCTCTCTTCTGGTATCTTCCCCTGTTCCATCAAAACACTATCATTACTCCATTATTAAATAAACCTTCACTTGATCCGTCCTGCACAAGCAACTACAGACCAGTCTCCAATCTCCCCTTCATCTCCAAACTCTTGGAGTGCCTGGTCTACTCTCGTCTCACCCGCTACCTTTCCACTCACTCTTCTAGATCCTTTACAGTCTGGCTTCCGCCCTTTACACTCAACAGAAACTGCTCGTCAAAAGTGACCAATGACCTACTGACAGCAAAACGTAACGGTGACCACTCTTTGCTTATTCTTCTTGACCTCTCTGCCGCCTTCGACACTGTTGACCACCATCTCCTTCTCTCTATGCTCCATTCTATCGGCCTAAAGGACACTGTTCTTTCCTGGTTCTCTTCCTATCTTTCTGGCCGCTCATTCAGTGTATCATTTGCTGGCTCCACATCTTCTCCTTTTCCTCTCACTGTTGGGGTCCATCAAGGTTCAGTCCTTGGCCCTCTTTTCTCTCTCTACACTGCCCCAATTGGACAGACCATCAGCAGATTTGGCTTTCAGTACCATCTTTATGCTGATGACACACAGCTATACACCTCATCCCCTGAACTCACCCCCGCTGTACTACAGAACACAAGTGACTGCCTGACTGCAGTTTGCAACGTCATGTCTGCTCTCTGAAACTTAACCTTTCCAAAACTGAACTTCTTTTCCCTCCATTTTCCAACCTTCCTCAACCTGACATCTCCCTCTCTGTGTGTGGCACAACGATAAATCCTAGGCAGCAAGCCCGCTGCCTGGGGGTTATACTTGACACTGATCTCTCCTTCACCTCCCACATACAATCTCTTGCCCGCTCTTGCCGCTTGCACCTCAAGAACATCTCTAGAATCCGCCCCTTTCTCACAATGGAAACGACAAAAACCCTCACCGTGGCACTGATCCACTCTCGCCTTGACTACTGTAACTCTCTATTAATTGGTATCCCCCTAACTAGACTCTCTCCTCTACAGTCCATCCTTAATGCAGCAGCCAGGGTCACCTATCTGGCTAACCGCTACTCGGATGCCTCTGCTCTGTGCCAGTCAATGCACTGGCTGCCCATATATCACAGGATCCAATTCAAACTGCTTGTTCTTACCCACAAAGCTCTCCACAATGCGGCACCCTCCTACATCTCCACCCTCCTCTCTATCACCCCACCCGTTCTCTACGCTCTGCAAATGACTTTCGACTAACATCCACACTAATTCGAACCTCCCACTCCCGAATCCAAGACTTCTTCCGAGCTGTACCAAACCTCTGGAACGCTCTACCCCAAGAAGTTAGGACGAATCACAACTTACTCAGCTTCAGACGCACCCTAAAAGCGCATCTTTTTAGGGCGGCCTATCACAATCCCTAGCCAAACTAATTTCACCTAATCCCTCCACAACCTCTCAGATAAGCACCCCATGTCAAACTCCATGGCACCCAAATGCATCTCAAGGTCCTGGCCAACTGGTCCATGAAGCCATTATCTATCCCCCATTTTTTGAGATGGCTGGATTGTCATTGTAAATAAGCACTAGTACCTTGTACACCCCCCCCCCATCTCACTGTAGATTGTAAGCTCTCACGAGCAGGGTTGCCTTTTTTCCCCTTTAAATATTTTATTTTTGATAACTGTTACTTGTTTGTATATGATCCTTCTGAATTGTAAAGAGCTGTGGAATATGTTGGCGCTATAGAAATAAAGATTATTATTAATTGAATATGCATTGCTTCGCCCGCCCACCGGTGTCTGTGATTGGTGATTGGTTTTATTCACACGTGCCCCTATGCTGAGGGACAGCCTGTCTGACTTCAACTAATCACAGATGCCAGTGGGCGGGTCTATATGGTAAAATAAATGTAAAAAAATTAGCGTAGGGTCTCCCCAAATTATGATACCCAGCACAAGTAATTCATACGGCTACAGGCTGCAGTCCCATGCCATGTGCTTATCTTGGCTGTGTATCAAAATAAGAGGCACCGCATGAGGCTTTTCTTTTTCTTTTTAATTAACTGGTGAACTCAATCTCCCATTTTTAGCACTGTGTGTATAAAAATAGGACATGCCCACAAAAGTTCAAGGCGCATGGTTTTAATACCCTCTGACCAGAGATACGCCATGATGCATGGGTCCCTCTATTAGTGACCTGAATGGAATATGAATGGATACCCCTTTAATACTGTTCCTGAAGCGGTGTTGCCTGGGAAAACTTGCCAGCTGTGTCGGGATCTAAAAACGTCATGTGCACACAGCTCAAAGAATGTGCGCTATACTTGTGTCAGTGATGTACCTAAAAGGAGGAAGCACTTTGGAGCAAGTAATAATGCGGCGGCATAAATCATTTCTACGCCCTACACTATGATCCAAAAAGACCTCTCTTTCTTGACTGCCCACAGGACGCAGCAATCACGTCATTTTCATTAATATTTTACAACCTGCACTGGATAAATGATTGGTGAGATCTTACAGTCCTCATATTATTCACATGTCAAAGTACAACTACTGGAATGGGAGTGACACACACACAGAATGTAGAAAAAGAGAATTTTGTTTACTTACCGTAAATTCTTTTTCTTATAGTTCCGTATTGGGAGACCCAGACATTGGGTGTATAGCTTCTGCCTCCGGAGGACACACAAAGTACTACACTCAAAAATGTAGCTCCTCCCTCTGAGCTTATACACCCCCTGGAGAACCAGATCTAGCCAGTTTAGTGCAAAAGCTGAAGGAGAATAGCCACCCACAAGTAAAAACAGAGCAAGAACCGGAACAACCGGAGACTCTGTCCACGACAACAGCCGGTGATAACACGCGGAACAAGAAACTGCCAACAGGCAACAGGGAGGGTGCTGGGTCTCCCAATACGGAACTATAAGAAAAAGAATTTACGGTAAGTAAACAAAATTCTCTTTTTCTTTATCGTTCCTATGGGAGACCCAGACATTGGGACGTCTCAAAGCAGTCCATGGGTGGGAATAAACAAAAAACTGAGAAGTAGGCGGAGCCTAACTTCACAAATGGGCGACAGCCGCCTGAAGGATGCGTCTGCCCAAGCTCGCATCTGCCGAAGCATGAGCATGCACTTGGTAGTGCTTTGAAAAGATATGCAGGCTAGTCCAAGTGGCAGCCTGACAGACTTGCTGAGCCGTAGCCTGGTGCCTGAAAGCCCAAGAGGCACAGACAGCTCTGGTCGAGTGTGCCTTGATCCCCGGCGGGGGAGGCACCTGAAAACACTGGTAGGCATCGGAAATGGTCGACCTAATCCAACGGGCTAAGGTCGGCTTAGAAGCAGAGAGGCCCTTACGCCGACCTGTGGTTAGCACAAAAAGAGAGGTGCACCGCCTAAGAGCAGCGGTGCGAGACATATAGATCCGGAGCGCCCGCACCAGATCCAGAGTATGCAACGCTTTTTCAAAGCGATGAACAGGAGCCGGACAAAAGGAAGGCAGGGAAATGTCCTGGTTAAGGTGGAAAGGAGAAACCACCTTAGGGAGAAAGTCCGGAGTCGGACGGAGAACCACCTTGTCTTGATGAAAAACCAAAAAAGGTGACTCCGAAGAGAGCGCAGCCAAATCAGAGACTCTCCTGAGGGAAGTTATGGCCACTAGAAAGACCACTTTCTGTGAAAGACGAAACAAAGAAACCTCCCTAAGAGGCTCAAAGGGGGGTTTCTGCAAAACCGTGAGAACCAAATTGAGGTCCCAGGGATCCAAGGGCCGCCGGCAAGGCGGAATGATGTGAGACGCACCATGCATGAAGGTGCGGACCTGAGCCAGCCGGGCGATACGCCGCTGGAACAGCACTGATAGAGCCGAGACTTGTCCCTTGAGAGAGTTGAGGGACACTCACAGCTGCAGACCGGACTGTAGAAAAGACAGAAGGGTCGGCAAGGAAAAAGGCCAAGGAGGATGGCCGGAAGAGCGACACCAGGACAGGAAAATTTTCCAAGTCCTGTGATAGATCTTGGCAGAGGAAGACTTACGGGCCCGAGTCATAGCGGAGATGACTTCAGGGGGGATACCAGAAGCCGTCAAGATCCAGGACTCAAGAGCCACGCCGTCAATCTGAGAGCCGCAGAATTCTGGCGGAAAAACGGACCTTGTGAGAGAAGGTCTGGACGGTCCGGAAGATGCCACGGCACCTCTACGGACAGATGGAGCAGGTCTGGGTACCAAGCTCGCCTGGGCCAGTCCGGAGCAATGAGGATGACTCGACGGCCCTCCATTCTGATCTTGCGCAGAACTCTGGGAAAGAGAGCTAGAGGGGAAAACACGTAGGACAGACGAAACTGGGACCAGTCTTGAACCAGAGCATCTGCGGCGAAGGCCTGAGGATCGTGGGAGCGAGCCACGTAAACCGGAACCTTGTTGTGACGGGATGCCATTAGATCCACTTCCGGAGTGCCCCACTTGAGGCAGATTGACTGAAACTGCCGGATGCAGGGACCACTCGCCACTGTCCACGGTTTGACGGCTGAGATAATCTGCTTCCCAGTTCTCCACGCCTGGGATGTGGACTGCGGATATGGTGGACTTGGAGTCCTCCGTCCATTGAAGGATGCGTTGAACCTCCAACATTGCCAGGCGGCTGCGTGTCCCGCCTTGGTGATTTATGTAGGCAACCGCTGTCGCGTTGTCTGACTGGACTCGGATGTGCTTGACCGCCAACAGGTGGTGAAAGGCTAGGAGAGCCAGAAGCACAGCTCTGGTTTCCAGCACATTGATCGAGAGGGCTGACTCGGACGGAGTCCAAGTGCCATGTGCTCGGCGGTGGACACATACCGCTCCCCAGCCGGATAGACTGGCATCCGTGGTGAGGATCACCCAGGACGGGGCCAGGAAGGAGCGTCCCTGAGACAGAGAGAGGGGCCGAAGCCACCATTGAAGAGAGCTCCTGGTCTGTGGCGACAGAGCCACCAACCTGTGCAAGGAGGAAGGCCGCTTGTCCCAACAGCGGAGAATGTCCAGCTGCAGTGGACGCAGATGGAACTGGGCAAAGGGAACAGCCTCCATTGACGCCACCATCTGACCCAGCACCTGCATCAGGTGCCTGATGGAATAACGGCGGGGCCTCAGCAGAGAGCGCACCGCCAGTTGGAGGGACTGCTGTTTGATTAAGGGCAACTTCACAAGTGCCGGCAGAGTCTCGAACTGCATCCCTAGGTACGTGAGCCTCTGGGTCGGAGTCAGAGTGGATTTGGGCAGATTGACAAGCCACCCGAATTGGGCTAAAGTGGCGAGAGTGAGCGAGACACTCCGCTGACAGTCTGCGCTGGATGAAGCCTTGACTAGAAGGTCGTCCAGGTAAGGAATCACTGCCAACCCCTGGAGGTGCAGAACCGCAACCACTGCTGCCATGACCTTGATGAATACCCGAGGGGCCGTGGCTAACCCGAAGGGAAGAGCCACGAATTGGAAATGTTCCTCTCCGATTGCAAAACGTAGCCAACGTTGGTGTGAAACTGCAATTGGCACATGGAGAGAGGCATCTCTGATGTCGATGGATGCCAGGAAATCCCCTTGGGTCATTGAGGCAATGACTGATCGCAGAGACTCCATGCGAAAATGCCGCACCTGAACATGCTTGTTGAGAAGCTTGAGATCCAGGATGGGCTGGAAGGAACCGTCCTTTTTGGGGACTAGGAAGAGATTTCAGTAGAAACCTCTGAACCGTTCCCGGGCGGGAACCGGTACAATTACTCCGTTGGCCTGCAAGGATGCCACGGCCTGAGAGAAGGCGGCGGCCTTGGAGCAGGGGGGAGTTGACAGAAAAAAAATCTGTCTGGAGGGTTGGAAGAGAATTCTATCCTGTAGCCGTGGGAGATGATATCCCGCACCCACTGATCGGAGACGTGTTGAAACCACGCGTCGCCAAAGTGGGAGAGCCTGCCACCGACTAAGGACGTTGCTGGCGCGGACAGATAGTCAAGAGGAGGCTGCCTTAGTGGCAGCAGCTCCTGCGGTCTTCTGTGGACGCGCTTTTGTGCGCCAGTTGGATTTTTGGTCCTTGGCTGAGTTAGTGGACGAGGCCGAGGGCTTAGAGGACGACCAGTTGGAGGAACGAAAGGAACGAAACCTCGACTGATTCCTACCCTGGACAGGTTTCCTGGTTTTGGTTTGTGGCATGGAAGTACTCTTCCCGCCAGTAGCCTCCTTAATAATTTCATCCAGCTGTTCACCGAACAGCCTGGACCCAGCAAAAGGGAGTCCAGCAAGGTACTTCTTTGAAGAAGCATCTGCCTTCCACTCTCGAAGCCACAAGATCCTGCGGATAGCGAGGGAATTAGCCGAAGCCACCGCAGTGCGGTGAGAAGCCTCCAGCATGGCAGACATGGCATAGGATGAAAAAGCTGAAGCTTGGGAAGTTAAGGCAACCATTTCAGGCATAGATTCCCTGGCGAGGGAATGCATCTCCTCTAGAGAAGCAGAGATGGCTTTGAGAGCCCACACTGCTGCAAAAGTTGGGGAGAACGAGGCCCCTGCCGCCTCATATACAGATTTGGCCAGAAGGTCAACCTGGCGGTCAGTGGAATCCTTAAGAGAGGTGCCATCAGCCACTGATACAACGGTCCGGGCTGAGAGTCTAGACACCGGGGGGGTCTACCTTTGGTGAATGAGACCACTCCTTGACCACCTCAGGTGGAAAGGGAAAATAGTCATCAGAACCACGCTTTGGGAAGAGTTTGTCAGGACAGGCCCTAGGCTTGGTCACAGCGGCCTGAAAACTGGAGTGGTTAAAGAACGCACTCTTTGTCCTCTTAGGCGAGGTAAACTGGTGCTTTTCTGCCAGAGAGGGTTGCTCCTCTGATACTGGCGGATTGAGATCCAGTACAGAATTAATGGACGCAATCAAATCACTAACATCTGAGTCACTTTCGGACAGATCAATGGGGCACATGGAGTTAGCCTCTGAGCCCCCTGTAAAGGCATCCTCCTCGTCCTGCGAGTCAGCTTCTGAAAAAGAGCCGCGGGACGAGGAAGGAGAGGGAGCCCTGCGTCTCCTTTTAGGAGGACGGGGTCTGGGACCAGATGATGAATCCTCTGTGAGCTCCGGTCCTGAGAGAGCCCTAGCAGCAGAGGCACCCTGTGAAGGGGGCTGATGCATGTTCAGCAAAGTCCTGGACAGCTGTCCCATGGAGTCGGCAAAAGACTGGGAGATGGACCTAGATAAGGATTCTACCCAAGCCGGGGGTTCAGCCACAGGAGCCGGAGCAGCCGGAGAGACCACTGGGGGTGCGATTCCAGGCTGAGACATCGTCAGGTTAGAGCAGGCATCACAATGTGGATAGGTGCTCGGTTCAGGCAGTAGGAGCTTACATGCAGTGCATACTGAATACAGCTTTGGAGCCTTGCTCCTCGTGTGAGACATGCTGCTGGAGTGGGGACTCTGCCAGAATGACCCCCAGAGAGTATATACAGAAGGTCCACAACCAGAGGTTGTGGCTTACCAGACCGCTGGAGCGGTGTTGTGTGCCCTCCAGATCCCGAAGCCCGGACCCCCAAGCACCTCAGCAGGGATGCTGCAGACCAGTGCTGATCGCAGGGAAAAACGCTGAGAAAATGGCCGCCGGAGCGAAGAGAGGGGGCGGGACTCACTCTGAGCGCGGGATCTGGAGGGCCATAGAGACTTACAGGGGAGGAGACATGTACCCAGTGAGGAGTGTCCCTCCCCTGTGTAGAACGGCCGCTGGGCGGAGCCGCGCTGTCCCTCTGCATGAATGACATGCGAGGGCAGTGAAACCGAAAGTAGGCCTCCGGCGAAGCCGGGGCCTAAATTTGAGTGGTGCGGCCGGCGCGCAGGCACCATCGGCGCGGTTCTCAGGCGACAGCCAGAGAACCCGCCGGAAATGTCATAAAACTCACTCAGCACACTCTACCACAACAATAAAGTACAGGGACCCCCAATAGTAGGATTTTTGTGTACTCACCGTAAAATCTCTTTCTCTGAGTCTTCATTGGGGGACACAGGACCATGGGTTATGCTGCTGTCACTAGGAGGCTGACACTAAGTAAACATAAAAAAGTTAGCTCCTCCCTAGCAGCATACACCCCGAGCCGGAGGCGGGCTCAGATCAGTTGGTGCAGAAGCAGTAGGAGGAGTACCAAAATCACCATACATAAACACAAGTTGTAACTAAAACAATGCAGCCGTGCAAACAAGAGGTCTATGAACATAAGACCACTGAAAAAATAGCCGGCAAATGCAATTGAATCAACCAAAAAACCAAGCAGGGTGGGTGCTGTGTCCCCCAATGAAGACTCAGAGAAAGAGATTTTACGGTGAGTACACAAAAATCCTACTTTCTCTATCGTTTCATTGGGGGACACAGGACCATGGGACGTCCAAAAGCAGTCCCTGGGTGGGAATACCGAAAAACCCGCAGAGGAAGAAAAAAAACAACCTCCCTCGGCGGGCTTGCACTATAATTGAATGCTGCCACCCTATTACATGTGTGCAACTGCTGCCTGCAAGACCTTTCTCCCAAAAATAGCATCTGCCGATGCTTGGGTGTGAACCTGGTAGAACCTAGTAAAGGTGTGCAGGCTAGACCAGGTGGCGGCCTTGCAGACCTGGTCGGCCGACGCCTGATGCCTAATCGCCCAAGAGGCTCCCACTGCGCGGGTAGAGTGCGCCTTTACCCCCGCGGCGGAGACTTGTCCCGAATCCGATAGGCCTCTGATATGGCGGAACGGATCCATCTGGCAATTGTGGCCTTGGATGCCGATTCACCCTTCTTGGGACCAGAAGGGAGAACAAACAGACCATCTGACTTACGGAACGGCGCGGTTCTGGAGACATAAATTCTAAGTGCACGCACTAGGTCCAGGGTGTGCAAGGACCTCTCCAAGCTGTGAGAGGGGCCAGGACAGAAGGACGGAAGGACGATTTCCTCGTTAAGATGGAACGGGGAGACCACCTTTGGGAGAAAAGCGGGATCTGGCCGGAGAACCGCTTTGTCCTGGTGAAAAATCAAAAAGGGGGAACGACAAGAGAGCTGCCAGCTCTGACGTCCTGCGAATAGAAGTGATGGCAACAAGAAACACCACCTTCCAAGACAGGTGAGAAAGGGAAGATTCTCGCAAGGGCTCGAATGGGGAGCCCTGAAGTGACCCTAGGACTAGATTAAGGTCCCACGGTTCTAGAGGCCGCCGGTACGGCGGTGCCAGGTGGGCAACTCCCTGGATGAAGGTCTTAACCTGTGAACGAGCGGCCAGTGGCTTCTGAAACAGGATTGATAACGCCGATATCTGGCCCTTTAGTGTTGCAAGCGAGAGACCCGCATCTAGGCCTGACTGCAAGAATGCCAATAGGGAAGGAAGGGAGAAGGCGAGAGGAGAAGAAATATTCTGCTCTTCACACCACCTGAAGAAAACCTTCCACGTGCGGTGGTAAATCTTTGATGAAGATGGCTTCCTGGCCCTAATCATTGTCTGAATCACTCGAGGAAAAACCAGCCTTAGCTAGAACCCAGGATTCAATGGCCAGGCCGTCAAATTTAGGACCTGTGAGTTCTGATGGAAGAGAGGCCCCTGCTGCAGAAGATCTGGACGGTCTGGAAGGCGCCACGGAGCGTCTGCGAGGAGCTGAGTTAGTTCCGCGAACCATGCTCGCCTGGGCCAGTCCGGAGCCACTAGGATGACCGGTATCCCTTCCGCCTTGATCTTCTTGAGGACCCTCGGAATTAGAGGGAGCGGAGGGAAGATGTACGGGAGACTGAACTGGCTCCATGACAGGGTGAGGGCGTCGACTCCTAAAGCCAAGCGGTCGCGGCACCGCGCTACAAAGTGCGGAACCTGACGGTTGAACCGGGAGGCCATTAGGTCCACGTCCGGAACTCCCCATCTGTCGCAGATCTGGTTGAAGACTTCCCGGTTGAGGGACCATTCTCCGGAGGCGAGGCCTTCCCTGCTGAGGAAGTCCGCCGCCCAATTGTCCACGCCTGGGATGTGTACCGCTGAGATCAGGGAGTGATGACACTCGGCCCAGTGCAAGATCTTCTTGACTTCTCGCATCGCCCCGACACTTCTTGTGCCGCCTTGGTGGTTGATGTACGCCACCGCCGTCGCATTGTCCGACTGGATCCTGACCGGGAAACCCTGTACGAGGTGCCGAAACTGCTGCAAGGCTAGCCGGATGGCTCTTATCTCCAAAATGTTGATCTGGAGGCAACTCTCTCTCGGTGACCATCGGCCCTGCGCTGTGTGATGTCGAAACACTGCTCCCCAGCCCTGGAGACTGGCGTCGGTGGTCACTATCTTCCAGTGGAGCGGGAGGAAAGACCTCCCTGATGCGAGGTTGCGCTGATTGAGCCACCAACGGAGGGAGTGGCGGGTCTCCGGCGAAAGATGAAACCTGCGGTCCAGAGAAAAGGGAGATCTGTCCCACTTCTTCAGCAAGGCCAGCTGGAGGGGTCGGAGATGGAACTGTGCAAAGGGTACCGCTTCCATCGCCGCCACCATACGACCGAGGACTCGCATGCCGAACCTGATGGACACTTGGCGCTGACGCCGGAGAGCGCGGAGTCCTCGTTTTAGGGAGGAGATCTTCTCCTGTGTGAGGAAAACTCGCCCTTGGATGGTATCGAATACCATGCCTAAAAAGGTGATCCGACGGGCCGGGATCAGAGAGGACTTCTTCCGATTTATCAGCCACCCTAACCGTGAAAGGGTGTCGATCATGACCTGAACCCCAAGACGACAGTCCTCGAAGGAAGAGCCCTTTATCAACATATCGTCCAAGTACGGGATGACCATGACACCCCTGGCATGCAGGACGGACATGGCAGCAGCCATGATCTTCGTAAAGACCCTGGGTGCGGATGCGAGGCCGAAGGGAAGAGCCGTGAACTGGAAGTGATCTTCCGCTATCGCAAAGTGGAGGAACTGTTGGTGAGAGGTGGCTATCGGGACGTGAAGATAGGCGTCTTGAATATCCAGCGATGCCAGGAATTCGCCTACCTCCATGGACGCGATGACGGACCGGAGTGACTCCATTCGAAACGGCCGAGGTCTCACCGACCTGTTCAGAAGCTTTAGGTCGAGGACGGGACGGACAGAGCCGTCCTTTTTGGGGACCACGAAAAGGTTGGAATGGAACCCCTTGAAACGCTCTGCGGGAGGGACTGGTACCACGACTCCGGTTCGGAGGAGGGAGTCTATGGAGTGAAAGAACGCGCGAGCCCGCGCGGTAGACTCGGGAGGGCGAGATAGGAAAAAACGTCTCGGTGGCTTTGCCTCGAATTCTATTTTGTAGCCTGATGTGATGATCTCTCTGACCCAGGCATCGGCGGTCAGGGGGATCCACACATGCTGAAAACGAGACAGACGCCCTCCCACAAGTCTGGCGCTGTTGCGCGCCGACCGCGAGTCACTTGGATGAACGACGGCGGTAACCGGAAGAGGATCTCGTGGACTGGCGGGGGCGTGAACGCCAGGCGGGATTGGTCTTGATTGACGGGGTCTTCCTGTCTCTCGGAGGAGAGCGGCTTTTCCGCGGCTGGGGATTGGAGCTGAAGCTGCGAAAGGGCCGGAAACGAGCGGTGGGGCGCCGATTCTGGAAGCGCTTGGGACGCAATTGGGGGAGAGATGTACTCTTTCCTCCCGTTGCATCGGAGATCAGCTGGTCCAGCCTATCTCCGAAGAGACGCTCCCCTAGGAAGGGCAGGGAAGTTAGTGACTTCTTAGAGGCCGCATCCGCGTTCCAGGACCGGAGCCAAAGGGCTCGACGGATGGCCACATTGTTGCTGGCGGCCTGGGTCGTGCAACTTGCAGACGCCAGGGCTGCATTGAGCAAGTACTCACCCGCGAGGGAAATCTGCGAGGCGATGGGAACCAGGTCCGGATTGGCAGGAATGGCGCGGAGACCGCAGCGTAGCGTGTCCGCCCAGGACATCAGGGCCTTCGCAACCCAAACCGAGGCGAAGGCCAGAGAGAGGGATGAGCCCGCTGCCTCGAAGGCGGAACGGGCCAACCTGTCAATAGTACGGTCCGTAGGGTCTTTGAGAGACGTACCGTTAGTGAGTGGAAGGACTGTGTGAGAAGACAGGTGGGAGATTGGGGGGGGGTCGACCACAGGGGAACCTGCCCAATCCTTTCTAAGACCCTCAGGAAAGGGATAATGCAAATCGATGGACTTACCGCTGGTAAATACCCTGTCCGGCTGTTGCCTGTGGCTGCGCAGTAACTCAGCGAATTCTGGATGTCCGCTGAATGTGTTCTGGGCCCGCTTCACCCGCTTAAAAGGAGATCTGGGTGCTCTGGGAGGAGACTGGGTCCACTGTACCTTCAAGGTCTGGTTTACTGCTTCTATCAGGCTATTTACCATGTGCCGGATATCGGCCGCCTGCTCTGAGTCCTGCAGGGGTACCGCATCGGAATCATCCTCGGAGCAGTCAGAAGCCTCCCTGGAGGACTGACGGTCTGGACCTGGGGATGAAGGTGAAACCTGGGAAGAGTGAGGACGAGACCTGGCGGGTCCGTTTCTGAGCAGCAGAGGAGGACCCTGCAACGGGGCTCACCTGCTCCGGAGGCAATTGCGCCGGGTCTGCGGGAATCTGGGCGAGCGTCGGCAGCAGGCGTAGAGCTTGCGCGATGGTCCGAGAAGCCTCAGAGAGGGAATCTACGGACTGGGACAGGGACGCTAGCCAGTCGGGGGGGAGCGGGACGCAGGGCCCTGCAGCATATGGCGCTGTGGCGTCTGCAGTATCAGAAACGTCGGCCGCGGAGTTCTGCGGAGGTTGCGCGTCTGTAGAACAGACGGAGCATAGTGGGGCGTCCTGACCCTGGGAAAATTTGGAGCTGCAGGAGGAGCATACAAAAAATAGTGCAAAGGGGGCCTGCTTGGATTGGGTGGGCTTAGCCTTAGGCATGGTGCAAACAGGTACTTTCCCTGGTGGCTGCTAGGAAGGAGACAGGAGAGGGTTAACTCGTCCCTAAACTCAGAGAATGCTACCTAGTGAGGGCTACTCCTTAGGAGCAGAGCTTACCCAGGTCCTGCGTGCTGCCCACCAGTCCAGAAGTGGAGTCCAGGAATGAGCTGGCCAGAAAAATCAGAACGCCGGCGCGCTGCAGCCTCAGGGGACCAGAGGCAGGCTAAAATGGCGAGGGGACGCTGGAGGAGGCTGGGGGAGGAGCAGGATTCCGGCGCGAAAAAACCAGGAGGATTCACAGCCCCCACCATCAGCCAGGAGGCAGAGCAGTGGGAGGTACAGAGGGAGACGACCGGCGGCCAATAGCGCTGCAGCGGGGGCGTGGCTAGGACGCAGGAGCGACTAGGCCCAGACCGGGGACTAAATTTATGGAGAGGGCCGGGGGAAAGAGCAGGGAAGTCGGTCCTACCTGCAATCGGCGGCGCCGGCTCAGCGATGGATGCGGTGCAGGCAGGGCTCCCTGCCCTGCCTGTGAACAGCGCTGCTCGTCCAGGAAGGCTCCGGAGGAGAGCGTGCTGAAGGCAGGGTAGTGGACATCATGATGGGGGTAGACAGCCCCCTCCAGGAGAATGCAGCGTGACAGGGCCCCATCTATCACACACACGCTGCGGAGGATCCATCCCTGCTGTACTCCCCTGTACGCCCTTTGGGGTGATACCTCAGGGCGAATCAGGGGTGCCCACAAAACAACCTGCCCACACGCGCACCCCCGGGAGTGGTACCACGGGGACGGGCGGGGGAGAGGGCCCCGAAGTCTCAAGCCCCTGCGACCCTGGGGAGCGGTACCCACGGGGCTGCGGAGAATGAGTGAAGCGAATACCTGCAGAGAAGACGACGACAGGTATGAGAGCTATGAGCGGCGCCGAATAAAAGAAAAAAGCGCAAAAAATACATGGCTGAGGGGGGCCGAGACGGCCCACATCAGCCTCCTACGACACTAAGCTAAAACTGATCTGAGCCCGCCTCCGGCTCGGGGTGTATGCTGCTAGGGAGGAGCTAACTTTTTTATGTTTACTTAGTGTCAGCCTCCTAGTGACAGCAGCATAACCCATGGTCCTGTGTCCCCCAATGAAACGATAGAGAAATATAAACGTCTCAGGTACTTAGCTTGCTGAGACGCAGGGTTCCAAGTCCCTGGGGATGAGTGCTCCGGTCCAGCAGGATCCTGAAGGGCTGCGGATGGAGACCGGTCTCCTGCCAAGCATGGAGAACCGTGCTGGCTCCCACTTCAAGCCAGAGCCCAGGAGGGATGGTGAAGGAGCACGGCATGTAAGGCTCCAGCCTTGGAATCAACCTTAACAGCACCGCCGACACAGTGGGGTGAGAAGGGACATGCCGGGGGTCCAGGCTTGGACCCGCTTTTCTTCAAACTCTTTCCAAAAATGAAAAATCAGATGAGAATGCATGTGTGGATGTATGCCTCCTGAACACAAAGCGATAAACTGGCTAGATCTGGTTCTCCAGGGGGTGTATAGGCTCAGAGGGAGGAGCTACGCTTTTGAGTGTAGTACTTTGTGTGTCCTCCGGAGGCAGAAGCTATACACCCAATGTCTGGGTCTCCCATAGGAACGATAAAGAAATCCCACTTAACTAATTAGGGATGCTGCCTAGTGTTGTACCTATTGAACCTATGGGTTTCTCGTTCCCTATCACCCCCATCTGTGTATCTAAAACACCATAACTCACTTTTCCAACAACATTGGTTTCTTTCCATATTTCTGCAACAGCTGCATCACTACACCCCAGTTCACGCATTTTTTTTGCTACATATTTGAAGTAAAAGCTCTCCAAAAAGTAAGAGGACTTCACCTCTTCAATCAAAACTAGTGGTTTCTGGAGTTTCTGATCCAAAAAACTCATAAGAAAGAAAAGCTAACTGTGCACTAGCTTGTGGGTGCTACATAACATTAAGGTGCACAAAGGGTTTGTCTTATTACACCCCCCTCCCTCCGAAAAAAAAAAAAAATTAAAAATAAAAGGAATACATTTTATGAAACAAACTGATGCAGGAGCATACAAAGCTCCATAAGAAACTGAACAATGTAAATCGCTATGTAAAACGAAGAGCGTGATCCTGTAAGCCATACTGGAGCATCAGTCACCTCCAACTCCGCACTGTTCCTCTCTCCCGATTGTAACCGTCCGTCACTCGGCCCATTACCAGCCATAAAGGTCCGCAATTTTGAAATTTCTTCTGAAAGCCGGTTGTTTAATTCCTGGGATTAAAACAAAAGGAAACATTTAACAAAACAAAAAAAAAAACAAAAAAAAAAAAAAGTATGTAACAATCAGTAAATCAATTTATCGATCGTACTTTTCAGGCATCATTGATGAGTTGATTACTGCAGATCACAGAACACATCACTGCTAATTATCAGTAAATGAGCCTCAGTGCTAAAGAACAAGTATGATGTTGCTTTATACACTAAAATATGCAATGTGTGAATCCTATAAAAATCCAAGCAATTCTTTAGGCTATGTGCACACGTGGCTTTTTTTTTTTTTTGCAGTTTTCATGCGTTTTTATCTTTTTTAATAAAAAAAAAAAAGGAAATAGCATCCCAGCAAAGTCTATGAGAATCATGACTTGTTGTGCACATGCTGCTTCTTCCTTGCAGATTTTGTTGCTAAAAAAGAAGCAGCATGACAATTGTTTCTGCATTTATTCCCCTGAATCTATATTTTCCTGCAATGCTTGATCACTACAGGGGATTACAGCACAGCACTTTGTCTAACACACCGTGCATATAGCATGGTGTGTGAGGTTCTCCGTAGCTCAGTAACCTGTGGTTGTCACGTTGACTACCCAGAGTTAACGTGGCAGCGATCGCATCCCCGTGATCGCATTACAGGGACCCGAAAACCAGGGAGGGGTAAGCGATTAATCTCCTACAGCATTCAGGGGGTTAAACTGCTGGGAGTGGTGTGGGCACCACACCAAGCTGCTGTAACATCAGCCGGATACCCAGCGGCGGTCGCAGGGGTGTAGCGCCTGAGCCCCCGCAATCGACATGACTTAAAAAAAAAAAAATTAAAAAAAAAGGAAAAAACGCATAATGAAAAAAAAGCAATTTTTTCTGCTGTGTTTTTCCTGCCAAAACATGCTTTTTTAATGTGCAGAAATGTAGCACATAAAAAAGTAACATGGGCACATAGCTTTAGTCGGCTTTTCCAGCCATTTATAATCCCAGGGGGAATGGCAAAGAGACACGGACCATGGATAACCTAAAAATTGCTGTACAAACTTTGCAAAGACGTCTCTTTGTGGACGGCACATACTGTGTGCCACACTATTGTGTATGGTGTTAAAGATGGACACTGCTGGACATGTCCTCAATCTGAAGCTAAAGAGTGACATTTTAAACTCTGTTTTTGTCACTCACGTGAATGGCTGTGTCAGGGAAACTTATGAATAACAGGTTTCCTGTGGTTTCAGGCAAAACTCTATCATAGTGATCAGCGTGGACCAGAACTATAAACAGTGGGATGGGAGTCACTTATTTTATCCCCATTAATCCCCATTTTACCCCATTAACCCCATTTTATCCCCTTTCATCCCCATGCTGAAAGCCCAAGCACGATCCCCAAGGTGGTGATGTAAAAACTGACCAATGATTAGGTTTTCTACCATATGATCAGATAGGACATTGCATTGTGAATCACATAGCTGAGACGTCCGCAAAACCTAAGGACTTGCAGTTCTCAGTCATGGAATACTTAGGCAACAGGATAGAATAAACAGAGGTGGAAAATATTCTTTAAGGGGCATCTGTCAGCAGGTTTTTGATACCTGATCTGAGAGCAGCATGATGTAGGTAAAGAGATCCTAAATCTAACAAGGTATCACTTAGATTACTGAGTGCAGCCGTTCTGACCATCTGAATTTTTAGCTTTAGCCATGTAGCAGAGCTGTGAGAGCTGCCCCCGCTCTCGAGGTGGTGTGCCGGACTGCTGTGCAGGCAAGTTTCTAGTCTTGTAATAATGGGTGTCCTGCTGCTTAAAACAGCAAATAAATAACAGATCGGACTGTGACAAAATAGGCATACCTGATCTTTGTTTTAGCCCTTGCAGTATGCTGGCTTCAGCTTACATAGTCATTAAATGGAATCTGTCAGCAGGTTTTTGCTAACACTTGCCTGATTCTGCCTTAGTAGCTCCTTTATTTCTTGCTGGTATTTTTGCAGTTCTTTATCTCGCTCCGATGCCGCCTGGTTCAGTGCTCCAATCTCTAAGCACTTCTGTGAGTAACGTTCTGACAAGGTCTGCAGCTCCCGCCGTAGTGCTTCCATATCAGACCTGCCCGGAGAAAAACAAAAAAAACCCCAAACCTCTAGGCAAACTACATAAGATCATGACAAGATGATGGATCTCTTGGCAATGCATGCATGGATGAGGAGCTGCAGTGTACAACAGAAAAAAAAACAACAAAAAACACTACAGCAATTCTTGCTCGGGGTATATGGGTATGTTCACAAGTTGCATTTTCTTCCCCAGAGTACAAATCTAATGTTTATTGCAACAAAGTGAATGAGATTTCTGAATTCTCTTGCACTTGCTTATTTGTTCCTTGGAGATTTGATGCAGCTTCGTATGTGAAGTATGCCAGTTCTTTCAGCCATTTAAATGAATGGGGGGGGGGGGAGAAATGCATAAAAAAAAATGCACATCTTTTACTCGCAGTGTTTTTCCTACCAACAATCCAACGTGTACACATACCCTATGAATGAAGGGAATTTTGTTTACTTACCGTAAATTCCTTTTCTTCTAGCTCCAATTGGGAGACCCAGACAATTGGGTGTATAGCTATTGCCTCTGGAGGCCACACAAAGTATTACACTTAAAAGTGTAAGGCCCCTCCCCTTCTGGCTATACACCCCCAGTGGGATCACTGGCTCACCAGTTTTAGTGCCAAAGCAAGAAGGAGGAAAGCCAATAACTGGTTTAAAGACCAATTCAATCCGAGGAAACATCGGAGAACTGAACCATACCACATGAACAACATGTGTACCCGAAAAAACAGAAAAACCCCGAGAAAACAGGGCGGGTGCTGGGTCTCCCAATTGGAGCTAGAAGAAAAGGAATTTACGGTAAGTAAACAAAATTCCCTTCTTCTTTGTCGCTCCATTGGGAGACCCAGACAATTGGGATGTCCAAAAGCAATCCCTGGGTGGGTAAAAGAATACCTCATGATAGGGCCGTCAAACGGCCCTCTCCTACAGGTGGCCAACCGCCGCCTGAATGACTTATCTACCTAGGCTGGCGTCTGCCGAAGCGTAGGTATGCATCTGATAATGCTTGGTAAAAGTAAGTAGACTCGACCAGGTGGGTGCCTGACACACCTGCTGAGCCGTAGCCTGGTGCCGTAATGCCCAGGATGCACCCACGGCTCTGGTAGAATGGGCCTTCGGCCTTGAGAGAACCAGAAGCCCAGTAGAACTGTAGGTTTCAAGAATTGGTTCCTCGAGCCCCCGAGCAAGGGTGGATCTGGAAGCTTGCGACTGTTTACGCCGACCAGCGACAAGGACAAAGAGTGCATCCGGGTGGCGCAGGAGCGCCATGCGGGAAGTAGAACCTGAGTGCTCTCACCAGAACCAACAGATGCAAATCTTTCTGAAATTGATGGACTGGACGAGGACACAAAGAAGGTGAGGTGATATCCTGATTGATATGAAAATGGGATACCACCTTAGGGAGAAATTCCGGAACCGGACGCAGAACTACCCTGTCCTGGTGAAGGACCAGGAAGGGAGTTTGTATGAGAGCGTTGCTAGCTCGGAAACTCGCCTAAGAGACGAGACCGTTACTAGAAGGCCACTTCCCGTGAAAAACGGGAAGGGAGACATCCTTCAAAGGCTCGAAAGGCGGCATCTGGAGAGCAATTAGAACCTTGTTCAGATCTCAGGGCTCTAACGGCCGCTTGTACGGAGTGCTGAGAAGACAAACTCCCCGTAGGAACGTGCGTACCTGAGGAAGTCGTCGTTTCTGAAAAAATACAGATAGCGCTGAGACTTGTCCCTAAAGGGAACTGAGCGACAACCCATTTTCCTACCTAGATTGCAGGAAGGAAGGAAACATAGACGATGCAACCGGCCAGGGAGAAACACCCTGCGCCGAGCACCGAGATAAGAACATCTTCCACGTCCTGTGGTCAATCTTGGCGGACGTTGGTATGCTAGCCTGTCTCATGGTGGCAACCACGTCCTGAGGTAATCCTGACGACACTAGGTTCCAGGACTCAATGCCACACCATCCGGTTGAGGGCCGTAGAATTCAAATGGAAGAATGGCCCTTGAGACAGCCAGTCTGATTGGTCTGGTAGTGCCCCCGGTTAGCCTACCGTGAGGCACCACAGAACCGAGTACCACAACATCCTCGGCCAATTTGTAGCGACGAGGATGGCGCGGCCGCAGTCGGTCTTGATCTAGCGCAGTACTCTGGGCAACAATGCCAGAGGTGGCACCTAAGGTAGCTGGAACTGCGACCAATGCTGAACTAAGGCGTTTGCCGCCAGAGCTCGATGATTGTGAAACCGTGCCATGAAGCTGGCACATTGTTGTTGTGCCGTGACGCCATTAGATCGACGTCCGGCCTCTGTCAGCGGCGCCAGATCTCCTGAAACCCGTCCGGGTGAGGAGACCATACTCTTTCGGCCACACCTCAGCGACTTAGGAAGTCAGCTTCCTAGTTTCCACACTTGGGATGTGAATTGTGGATATGGTGGATGCCGTGTCTTCCACCCACATCAGAACCTGCCGGACTTCCTGGAAGGCTTGCCGGTTGCGCGTTCTTCCTTGGTGGTTGATGTATGCCACCGCTGTGGAGCTGTCCGACTGAAGTCGGATATGCTTGCTTTCCAGCCGCTGTTGGAAGGATTGTAGGGCAAGATACACTGCTCTGTGTTCAAGAACATTGATCTGAAGAGTGGACTCTTGCTGAGTCCACGTACCCTGAGCGCTGTAGTGGAGAAAAACTGCTCCCCACCCTGATAGACTCGCGTCTGTCGTAACTATCGCCCAGGACGGGGATAGGAAGGACCTTCTTTTTGACCAAGAGGTGAGAAGAAGCCACCACCGTAGAGATTCCTTGGCCGCCTGAGAAAGAACGACGACTCTGTTGAGGGACGTCGACTCCTCGTCCCATTGGCGGAGAATGTCCCATTGTAGTAAAACTGCGCGAAAGGAACTGCCTCCATTGCTACCATCTTACGTAGGAAGTGCATGAGGCGTCTCAATGTGTGCGACTGGTTCTTAAAGAAGAGCTTGCAGCCCGTAGTGAATGCTGTTTGTCTAGCGGCAGCTTCACTATCGCTGAGAGAGTAAGAAACTCTATGCCTAGATATGTTATCGATAGGGTCGGGGTCGGATCTGACTTTAAAAAGTTGATGATCCACCCAAAACTCTAGAGAGTCTCCAGCGCAACGTTCGGGCAGTGTTGGCATGTTTCCTAAGAGAGTGCCTTGACAAGTAGATCGTCTAAATACGGGACCACAGAGTGACCCTGAGAGTGCAGGACTGTGACTACTGCTGCCCTGACCTTGGCGAAGACCAGTTGGACTGTCGCTAGCCGGAAGGTAGAGCTACGAACAGAGGGTGTTCGTCTCCTATAACGAAGCGTAGAAACGCTAGTGCTCTGGATCAATCGGCACGTGTGGATAAGCATCCTTGATGCCTAATGATGCTAGGAAATATCCTTGGGACCTTGAGGCGATGACATGGCGGAGGGATTCCATCCTGAACCGCCTGGTGTCCACGAGCTTGCTGAGCATTTTTAGATCCAAAACGGGACGGAACGGCCCGTTGTTATAGGTACCGCAAAGAATTTGGGGTAAAAACCGTGACCTTGTTCCTGAAGAGGAACGGGGGTCATCACTCTTTCTGCCTATAGAGTGCCCTGTTTGCAGAAGAGCAGCGGCCCGGCCGGGAGGTGGAGAAATTCTGAAGAATCGAGTTGGAGGACGAGAAGTGAGCTCTATCCTGTACCCGTGAGACAGAATGTCTCACACTCAATGGTCATTGACCTATGGCAGCTAAATATCGCCAAGGCGGGAGAGCCTGCTACCGACCGAGGCCGCAAGTCATGAGGAAGCCGCCTTGGAAGCGGGTTTTCAGACTGTCGCTTTTTTGGGCGAGACTGAGCCCGCTAAGAATCTTAGCTCCTCTGATCCTTTTGAGTCCACATTGGACGAGGAAAAATGGGACCTGCCCGAGCCTCGAAAAGGCCGAAAACCCCGACTGCCTCTTGCTCTGTTGGGGTTTGTTGTGTCCGGGCTGAGGAAAGGATGAATCCTTACCCCTGGACTGTTTGATGGTTACATCCAACGCTCACCAAACAGTCGGTCAGCAGAAAAAGGCAACTGGTTAGGCAACCTTTTTTGGAAGCAGAATCTGCCTTCCATTCACTTAACGAGCAGACCAGGCTCTGCTTAAAAACACGGAGTAGCGGAGGCTACCGCCGCACGGTTCGCAGAGTCCAGGACAACCTGAATCGCGTAAGAAACAAATGCAGACATTTGAGAGGTTAAGGATGCCACCTGCGGCACAGATGTACGTGTAACCGTGTCAATCTGTGTAAGACAAGCTGAAATAGCTTGGAGTGCCCCAAGGGAGAGAATGCCGGAGCCAACGGTGCGCCGACAGCCTCATAGATGGCTTTCGACCAGAGATCCATCTGTCTGTCAGTGGCATCTTTGAGTTTGCAGTTCCATCTCCCACTGCAACTATGGATCTAGCTACAAGCCTGGAGATTGGAGGATGCCGCTCGGGACATTGGGTCCAGTCCTTGACCAAGTCAGGGGACAGGGATAACGTGTATCCTAAGCCGTTTGGAGAAGCGCATATCTGGATAAGTGTGGTGTTCCTGGACTGCCTCTCTGAAGGCAGAGTGGTCCAGAAAAATACGTGAAGCTGACTCCTCCACTGGAGGAGCTGTGAGAAATAACCCACATTCTATAGATGGACGCTATAAGATTATTTACTATGGCGTCACAATCAGGTGTATCCAGATTGAGAGCGGTCTCAGGATCAGAATCCTGAGCCGCTACTTCCGCCTCATTACACAGCGAGTCCTTCTGTTAGGACCCTGATGAAACCGAGGCCGCTCATAGCGAGCCCACTTAGGCTGTCTGGGACTGACGTCCGTGCAGAGCCGTGACTCTGGGATGCGTGTGACATTCCCGGAGCTGTTAGTTATTCACACTGAGGGGGGCCATGGATCAATGATTCAACAGTGCCCATATTGTGAGAGACATGTCCGGACTGCTAGGCTTCTAGTATCATAGCCATAGTCTCAGAAAAAACTGTCAGTAAATACTGCAGACACCGTCCTCATCCCCTGGCCATTAGTGCATACAATGGGAGTCTATGCTGTACCAGCTGTATAGAAAAACATGTGGTTCTGCACCTTTGTTTTACACAGAGAATATGCTGATAACTCCTCCGCATAATCCAGGAGGGTATATACAACGTGCGACCAAACAGTGCAATGTATATAGTACAAGCATATCTATAAGTGCACTTCTGCACTAGTGGGGTTAGCACCACAGGTGCTGCTTAACGCCTGTTACAGCGATTGTGTGACTATCAGAATGCCAGGGTCTTCCACACTTGTCTCTGTATCGTACAGAAACTGACACTAATGGCTGCCGGTGTCCTTGTAGAGAAGGAAGCCGTGGGCGTGCCTGAGAAAGTGCGGGAATCCGGATTCACAGTGCACACAGTGAGAGGGGTGGAGTATGCAAAACATACTCCAGCTCTCAGCTCTGCTCTATGCAGCGTCACGCCCCTACCCTGACTGTCAGGGCTGTGGGCGGTAACGAAGGGAGACTAGGCCCAGAAGCCGGGGACTCGAGTTAACAGCGCGGCCGCCGTAAAAGCGCGGGCCGCGCTGAAGTCCCCGGCGCACCACAAGTGCCAGCCGCGCCGCAGTTCCAGCGGCCGGCGCGACCGATTCATAGAAGTGGCCAGCGTCCCGCCCCTCTCCTGACTGGCAGGTCTGGGGGCGGGAACGAACGGAAGCAGGCCGCAAAAGCCGGGGACTCTAGTTATCAGCGCGGCCGCCGTAAAAGCGCGGGCCGCGCTGAAGTCCCCGGCGCACCACAAGTGCCAGCCGCGCCGCTGCCAGCGGCCGGCGCGACCGATTCCTGGAAGTGGCCAGCGTCCCGCCCCTCTCCTGACTGGCAGGTCTGGGGGCGGGAACGAACGGAAGCAGGCCGCAAAAGCCGGGGACTCTAGTTATCAGCGCGGCCGCCGTAAAAGCGCAGGCCGCGCTGAAGTCCCCGGCGCACTACAAGTGCCAGCCGCGCCGCAGTCCCAGCGGCCGGCGCGACCAATTCCCATAAGTGAGCCTGCTTCAGCAAAGCTGAATGAGGCCATGGCACAGGCGCCGCAGCGCTGATGTCCCCCGGCGCACTACAACACCCAGCATGCTGCGGTGTGAGCGCCAAATGCACGGGGACACAGAGTACCTTGAGGAAGCAGGGCCATGTCCCTGATGTACTCCGCTCCATCCAGCATCTTCTCCAGGGGCTGTAGATGGAGCCCGGTCTCAGTGCCTGGAGACCGGTAAATCCCACTTCACCCAGAGCCCTGTAAAAAGGGATGGGGAAGGAATCAGCATGTGGGCTCCTGCCGCCGTACCCGCAATGGGTACCTCAACCTTACAAACACCTCCGACATACAGTGGGGTGAGAAGGGAGCATGCTGGGGACACTATATGTGTCCTCTTTTCTTCCATCCGACATAGTCAGCAGCTGCTGCTGACTAAAAAGTGGAGCTATGCGTGGATGTGTTGCCTCCTTCGCACAAAGCACAAAACTGGTGAGCCAGTGATCCCACTGGGGGTGTATAGCCAGAAGGGGAGGGGCCTTACACTTTTAAGTGTAATACTTTGTGTGGCCTCCAGAGGCAATAGCTATACACCCAATTGTCTGGGTCTCCCAATGGAGCGACAAAGAAAAGTGCATTCTTTGAGTATTAGCATCAGAGATTTCTGCACCAAAAAGTGAGTCTTCTCAGGACACTGCAGAAAATACAGGTCTGTGATGCATTTTTTTTTACCCCCATTTATTTGGTCGGGTGAAAGATGCTGCAAAAATGATGAAAGAATTGAACTGCTGCAAATGTGAAAGGACTTCAAATCTATATGAAAAAAAAAAAAAAGCAAGGGCAAAAGATTTCAGAAATCCTTCACTTTGCTGGTACAGAAAACCACATAGTTTCACTGAAAAAAGCAATGTTTGAACAAACCATTAAAAGATAAAGAAACAAATAAAAAAAAAAACAAAACAAACTCATCTGAGCATTATGAGCCGGTGTTGTACGCTTCGCTGGTCCGCTCCTTTATGGCTGTGCTAGGTTATGGGTTCACTTAGTTTTCTGTTCACCCCCCTTTATGGTGTACAGTCACACAATGTTCTAAATTTTGTAACTACAGTACTGTATTTTTCATTTTATAAAAGACACACCCCAAATTTAGAGATAAACAAAAAATAAAAATAAAATGGGGTCTGTGTTACACTCCGGTGTTGTTTTACCGGAGGGGGGCAGCAGCGGTGGTGGAGTGGAGTCACAGGAGGTAGAGGCTGTGCTGGCAGCGGGTCAGTGGTGGCACCAGCGGGTCAGTGACAGGTTAGTGGTGGCACCGGCAGGTCAGGGGTAGCAGCGGAAGCTGCGGTGGTTGTGTGGTGGAGCAGGCCAGTGCAGCGACTGTCCCAGTCTGTCCGCGGTGCGGGTTTCAAAGAAATAGTGCACAGAGCGGCGAGTAGGCAGATTGAGCTCTCATCCAAGAGAGGCAGCCATCCGCCAGCACCGACAGGCATCCTGCTGGCCGCCCGCACGCACCCGGCTACCCGCTCACAGAGCCGCACAGACAGCCCCCGCCAATTCACCTCCCGGTAAGCTATATTCGTATTTTAAGACGCACCCCTCTTTCTTCCCAAATTCTTGGGAGGAAAGGTGCGTCTTATCCGAAAAGAAGGGAATTTTGTTTACTTACCGTAAATTCCTTTTCTTCTAGCTCCAATTGGGAGACCCAGACAATTGGGTGTATAGCTATGCCTCCGGAGGCCACACAAAGTATTACACTAAAAGTGTAAAGCCCCTCCCCTTCTGCCTATACCCCCCCGGTGCTCACGGGCTCCTCAGTTTTGGTGCAAAAGCAAGAAGGAGGAAAAAATTATAATTGGTTTAAAGTAAATTCAATCCGAAGGAATATCGGAGAACTGAAACCATTCAACATGAACAACATGTGTACACAAAAAAACAGGGGCGGGTGCTGGGTCTCCCAATTGGAGCTAGAAGAAAAGGAATTCACGGTAAGTAAACAAAATTCCCTTCTTCTTTGTCGCTCCATTGGGAGACCCAGACAATTGGGACGTCCAAAAGCAGTCCCTGGGTGGGTAAATAATACCTCATAATAGAGCCGCAACCGGCTCCGTCCTACAGGTGGGCAACCGCCGCCTGAAGGACTCGCCTACCTAGGCTGGCATCTGCCGAAGCATAGGTATGCACCTGATAGTGTTTGGTGAAAGTGTGCAGGCTCGACCAGGTAGCCGCCTGACACACCTGCTGAGCCGTAGCCTGGTGCCGCAAAGCCCAGGACGCTCCCACGGCCCTGGTAGAATGGGCCTTCAGCCCTGAGGGAACCGGAAGCCCGGAGGAACGATAAGCCTCGAGAATTGGTTCCTTGATCCACCGAGCCAGGGTTGATTTGGAAGCTTGTGTCCCTTTACGCTGGCCAGCGACAAGGACAAAGAGTGCATCCGAGCAGCGCAGGGGCGCCGTACGAGAAATGTAGAATCTGAGTGCTCTCACCAGATCTAACAAGTGCAAATCCTTTTCACATTGGTGAACTGGATGAGGACAAAAAGAGGGTAAGGAGATCTCCTGATTGAGACGAAAGGGGGACACCACCTTAGGGAGAAAGTCCGGAACCGGACGCAGAACCACCTTGTCCTGGTGAAACACCAGGACGGGGGCTTTGCATGACAGCGCTGCTAGCTCAGACACTCTCCGAAGCGAAGTGACTGCTACTAGGAAAACCACCTTCTGCGAAAGGCGTGAGAGAGAGATATCCCTCATTGGCTCGAACAGTGGTTTCTGAAGAACCATCAGCACCCTGTTCAGATCCCAGGGTTCTAACGGACGCTTGTAAGGAGGTACGATGTGACAAACCCCCTGCAGGAACGTGCGTACCTGTGGAAGTCTGGCTAGGCGCTTCTGAAAAAAGACAGAGAGCGCAGAGACTTGTCCCTTAAGGGAGCCTAGTGACAACCCCTTTTCTAATCCGGATTGAAGGAAGGACAGAAAAGTGGGCAAGGTAAACGGCCAGGGAGAAACACCCTGAGCAGAGCACCACGACAGAAATATTTTCCACGTCCTGTGGTAGATCTTGGCGGACGTTGGTTTCCTAGCCTGTCTCATGGTGGCAATGACCTCTTGAGATAATCCTGAAGACGCTAGGATCCAGGACTCAATGGCCACACAGTCAGGTTCAGGGCCAGAGAATTCAGATGGAAAAGCGGCCCTTGAGACAGCAAGTCTGGTCGGTCTGGTAGTGCCCACGGTTGGCCGACCGTGAGATGCCACAGATCCGGGTACCACGACCTCCTCGGCCAGTCTGGAGCGACGAGGATGGCGCGGCGGCAGTCGGCCCTGATCTTGCGTAACACTCTGGGCAACAGTGCCAGAGGAGGAAACACATAAGGGAGTTGAAACTGCGACCAATCCTGAACTAAGGCGTCTGCCGCCAGAGCTCTGTGGTCTTGAGACCGTGCCATGAACGTCGGGACCTTGTTGTTGTGCCGGGACGCCATTAGGTCGACGTCCGGCATGCCCCAGCGGCAACAGATCTCCTGAAACACGTCCGGGTGAAGGGACCATTCCCCTGCGTCCATGCCCTGGCGACTGAGAAAGTCTGCTGCCCAGTTTTCTACGCCCGGGATGTGAACTGCGGATATGGTGGAGGCTGTGGCTTCCACCCATAGCAGAATCCGCCGGACTTCCTGGAAGGCTTGCCGACTGCGTGTCCCGCCTTGGTGGTTGATGTATGACACCGCTGTGGAGTTGTCCGACTGAATTCGGATCTGTTTGCCTTCCAGCCACGGCTGGAACGCCTTTAGGGCAAGATACACTGCCCTTATCTCCAGAACATTGATCTGAAGGGAGGACTCTGAGTCCAATTGAAGTGGGCGCAGATGAAACTGCGCAAAAGGAACTGCCTCCATTGCTGCCACCATCTTCCCTAGGAAGTGCATGAGGCGCCTCAGGGGGTGTGACTGACCATGAAGGAGAGATTGCACCCCTGTCTGTAGAGAACGCTGTTTGTTCAGCGGAAGCTTCACTATCGCTGAGAGAGTATGAAACTCCATGCCAAGATATGTCAGTGATTGGGCCGGTGTCAGATTTGACTTTGGAAAATTGATGATCCACCCGAAACTCTGGAGAGTTTCCAGAGCAATGTTCAGGCTGTGTTGGCATGCCCCTTGAGAGGGTGCCTTGACAAGTAGATCGTCTAAGTAAGGGATCACCGAGTGTCCCTGAGAGTGTAGGATTGCCACCACTGTTGCCATGACCTTGGTGAAGACCCGTGGGGCTGTTGCCAAGCCAAAAGGTAGTGCCACGAACTGAAGGTGTTCGTCCCCTATGGCGAAGCGCAGGAAGCGCTGATGCTCTGGCGCAATCGGTACGTGGAGATAAGCATCTTTGATGTCTATTGATGCCAGGAAATCTCCTTGGGACATTGAGGCGATGACGGAGCGGAGCGATTCCATCCGGAACCGCCTGGTTTTCACATGCTTGTTGAGCAGCTTTAGGTCCAGAACGGGACGGAAGGATCCGTCCTTTTTTGGCACCACGAACAAGTTGGAGTAAAAACCGTGACCCCGTTGCTGAAGAGGAACTGGGATCACCACTCCTTCCGCCTTCAGGGTGCCCACCGCCTGCATAAGAGCCTCGGCTCTGTCGGGGGGTGGAGATGTTCTGAAGAAACGAGTCGGAGGACGAGAGTTGAACTCTATCCTGTAACCGTGAGATAGAATGTCTCTCACCCATCGGTCTTTTACTTGTGGCAGCCAGGCGTCGCAAAAGCGGGAGAGCCTGCCACCGACCGAGGATGCGGTTTGAGGAGGCCGAAAGTCATGAGGAGGCCGCTTTGGGAGCGGTTCCTCCGGCGGTCTTTTTAGGACGTGACTTAGACCGCCATGCATCGGAGTTCCTCTGATCTTTCTGAGGCCTTTTGGACGAGGAAAATTGAGATCTGCCCGCGGTCCGAAAGGACCGAAACCTCGATTGTACCTTCCGTGGTTGAGGTCTGTTTGGTTTGGACTGGGGTAAGGATGAATCCTTTCCCTTGGATTGTTTAATGATTTCATCCAATCGCTCACCAAACAAGCGGTCGCCAGCCAATGGCAAACCGGTTAAGAACTTTTTGGAAGCAGAGTCTGCCTTCCATTCACGTAGCCACATGGCCCTGCGGAGTACCACCGAGTTGGCGGATGCCACCGCCGTACGGCTCGCAGAGTCCAGGATAGCATTAATGGCGTAGGACGCAAACGCCAACGCCTGATTGGTTAAGGACACCACTTGCGGGGCAGATGTACGTGTTACTGCATGAATCTGCGCCTGACAAGCTGAGATAGCTTGGAGTGCCCATACGGCAGCAAATGCTGGGGCAAAAGACGCGCCTATAGCTTCATAGATGGATTTCAACCATAGTTCCATCTGTCTGTCAGTGGCATCTTTGAGTGAAGCCCCATCTTCCACTGCAACTATGGATCTAGCCGCCAGTCTGGAGATTGGAGGATCCACCTTAGGACACTGAGTCCAGCCCTTGACAACCTCGGGGGGGAAGGGATAACGTGTGTCCTTAAGGCGCTTGGAAAAACGCTTGTCTGGACAGTCACGGTTTTTCTGGATTGCCTCTCTGAAGTCAGAGTGATCCAGAAACATATTTAATGTACGCTTTGGAAACCTGAAACGGAATTTCTCCTGAGAAGCAGACTCCTCAACTGGAGGAGCTGGGGGAGAAATATCCAACACCTGATTGATGGTCGCTATAAGGTCATTCACTACGGCGTCACCTTCAGGTGTATCTAGGTTGAGAGCGGCTTCAGGATCAGAATCCTGATCTGATACCTCCGCTTCATCCTCCAGAGAGTCCTGCTGGGACCCTGAACAGTGTGATGAAGTGGAGGGAATTTCCCAGCGACCCCGCTTGGGCGGCCTGGGACTGCGGTCCGTGTCAGAGACCTCACCCTGGGACCTATGGGTTACCCCCGGGGCACTTTGCTGTTCCAATTGAGGGGGACCAGGGGTCAAGGATTGGATAGAGCCCGGGGCCTGAATCACCGGTCTGGACTGCAATGCTTCCAGTATTTTAGCAGACCATTTATCCATAGTCTCAGACAGTTTGTCAGCAAAGGCTGCAAACTCCGTCCCTGTCACCTGGACAGTGGTAGCAGGTGGATCCACCTGGGCCACCTGTAGCAGAGGCTCCGGCTGAGTAAGTGCCATAGGGGCCGAGCATTGCACACAATGAGGGTCAGTGGAACCTGCCGGTAGTACAGCTGTACATGAGGTACAGGTTGCAAAGTACGCCTGTGCTTTGGCACCCTTGCTTTTTGCAGATGACATGTTGTCTCCTCTGAGAACAACCAAGAGGGTATATAGCCAAAAATCAACAGAGCGACCGTACAGTGCAATGTATAGCCTATAAGACTATATATATATATATATATATATATATATATATATATATATATATATATAGATAGATAGATAGATAGATAGAGATATATATATATCTCTATATCTATCTATCTATCTATCTATCTATCTATCTATCTATCTATCTATCTATCTATCTATCTATCTATCTATCTATCTATCTATCTATCTATCTATATATATATATATATATATATATATATATATACACACTTCGGTACTCAGTGGGGCCAGCACCACAGGTGCTGCTTACCGACCGCTCAGAGCGGTTGTGTGGTCACCAGATTCCCTGCCTGGGTCTCCCTGTGTTGTCTCTCCTCTCCAGCGTCTGAATCGCTGACAGGAATGGCTGCCGGCGTTCTGTGGGGAGGAGGAGACCGTGGGCGTGCCCAAGAAAAGTGCGGGAATCCAGTGCCCCACTGTACTGAGTGAGGAGGGAGGAGGATACTAATGTATGCTCCAGCCCTCCGCTGACGATCCGTGCAGCGTCCCGCCCCTCCCCTGACTGGCAGGCCTGTGGGCGGGAATAAACGACACTAGGCCGCAGAAGCCGGGGACTAAAGTTATAAGCGCGGCCGGCAATAAGCGCGGCCGCGCGGTAGTCCCCCGGCGCACTAACACCTCCAGCAGTGCTGGAAAGTGTCTGGCACAAGCGCTCCATGTCCGGCGCACTAACACACCCAGCAGTGCTGGAAAGTGTCTGGCACAAGCGCTCCATGCCCGGCGCACTAACACACCCAGCAGTGCTGGAAAGTGTCTGGCACAAGCGCTCCATGCGCGGTCCCCACGGGGACACAGAGTACCTCATAGTAGCAGGGCCTTGTCCCTGACGATACCCAGCTCCTATCCTGCAGATTCCCAGGGGCTGCGGAGGGAGCACGTTCCCAGTGCCTGGAGACCGATTAGGATCCCACTTCACCCAGAGCCCATTAAGGGATGGGGAAGGAAAACAGCATGTGGCTCCTGCCTGTGTACCCGCAATGGGTACCTCAACCTTAACAACACCGCCGACAAAGTGGGGTGAGAAGGGAGCATGCTGGGGGCCCTGTTATGGGCCCTCTTTTCTTCCATCCGACCTAGTCAGCAGCTGCTGCTGACCAAGCTGTGGAGCTATGCGTGGATGTCTGCCTCCTTCGCACAAAGCATAAAAACTGAGGAGCCCGTGAGCACGGGGGGTGTATAGGCAGAAGGGGAGGGGCTTTACACTTTTAGTGTAATACTTTGTGTGGCCTCCGGAGGCATAGCTATACACCCAATTGTCTGGGTCTCCCAATGGAGCGACAAAGAAATACAGTACTTTTCTACACCAATTGGACGCTTTATGGAATAAAATTGTGATGTCGCAAGTGTAAGTATTAAATAAAAAACTAAGAATAAGTGCATACTGGTGCTGCCGCCGGATCATCTCATTTGTTGAGGAGCCGCCGTGTTGAAATGTCCGAGCTTTCTCCACTTCTCTTTGTAGCTCTTCCTTGTGAGCAGCCCGTATGGCTTCAATCACTGTGGAAAAGAAGAGGATAATAAAATCTGAATGAATACATGTTACCCTTCATAATTAGCAATGCACAGTGGACATCAGTCTGGAAATCTAGTCTCAGCTGTTGGGTTAACATTGACATGACATAAGTTAAATCAATAAGAAGACTGAACAATACATTATTTGTCTAATTGGGGTTGCAGAATATGGTTAGGAGGTATAGGCCTCACTGACATATCTACATGTCAGCCTTCAAGGCACGAATTACCATACTACAATAAAGTATAAAACACACGGCTTCCATGCCTCGCCGTACCGGATGCCGTGGCTGCAGTTTCCTCCGCTAACAGCTGGTCCTTCTCCTGCCGCAGTCTCTGGATCTCCCATTCATGGTGTCTCTGGAGTTCAGATAAAAGCTGCTTGTGTGAGTTCTCCATCTGAGACAGACTGTTCTCACAAGCCTCCTACAATACAGAATGAAGGGGAATGTGAGCTTACTCCACCAAGTCAGAGGACCGCACCACTTTCAGGCAATATTGTAAATATGTAATGTTTAAAAGATCCGAAAATCATGGACATATTGGATGGACTAGTGTCTCCTTTCCCCTAAATGCCTAAGAATCGTTGGCATGAGCAACTGTGGTCTCCTGCGGAGGAGACTAGTGGCCACGCAGGTCAGGACCAGTCGCGTTCAGGATGCAGCGGGTCCTGATCGTGTGCACATACCCTTTAGTCTCGGGCCTGGCTTCTCCCCACACCGCTGTAGTCAATTGACGGATCTGTCCTATGTGTAATGAACCAACCAGAGACCCAATTGGACTCCTTGTCTTTCCCTATAGTCCCAGGCCGGTTCTTCAGACTATGTTTCATCTCAAACCCTGGCTGCAGTAATCATGCATCCCAGCTCGGATTCATGCCACTCCAGGTTTGGTATCGAGTGGCAGTTTCCATTAAGTCCAGACATTTTTGCATTTCTGCTCTAATTTTGCTCCATTCATTTAAGTGTTTATAAGAAAACTGCACAGAAGTGCGGACGAGATAATCTACACACCCTAATTGCTGGTGTGAATTTTTAGTGCGCATTTTAGTCTATTGTTTTTCTTCCTTATGCCTTTAGGTGGCGCCGTTAGCTATCAGAATAGTCTGAGGGCATCGCTGCAGTGTGGATGATGGGAAAAATAAACAGGGCTGGAGCAGGAAAGCTTGTGTGACAATGAGAAGGCACAGGACAGAGGATTCTGCATGAAGAAATTATTTATCCTTCCTGGTAACAAAAAACCTTCTACTAGATGCTACTAGTCAGTATGAATTTTTTAGACTTTTGTTGTTGCGTGTACGGAGGAGGGCGCATTTGCCAAATGAATCATATCAAAAGCCGGATAGGAGTCAAATCATGAACAATTTGTACTTTATAACTGCAGTGACAACTTCCTATGGATGTGCGCAAAAGAAGAAGTTTATGCCATCCATGATGTGGGGTAACAAAAAAAAAAAAAACAAAACAAACAGGTTTGCCTGAGTGTGCCATATTTGATCCACCATGTGCCCCCTCTTAATTTCTGCAAATGCAATGTAAGGTGACGCTGCTGAAATATTTCCTATTGTGACATAGTAGGGCTGTCCTACTAGATACAGGAGCAGGATAGGTGATTAATGTAGGACTGCTGGAGGGTCCGGACACTGGGACCCCACTGTAGGTAGTGTTAGTCAGACAAGTGTCACGGGCGACAGACAACCCTGTGGTGTCCAGCTGCAGAAGGTCACTGTTTGGCGGCACAAACTGCTCCTTGATATACCATTCCTTCTTATGTGGTGTGCATGGAGTTCTATGTATTATCTCTGTTAGGGTTAACTCTTTCCATTTTAGGATGCTGTAGATAACTTTACCTTTGAGCTGCTAATCATTATCCCCTCCCTGTGTCTTTATATACCTGCATTATCCTTGGTTTGTCCTAGTAATCGTTTTCTTTACGGTCTAGATTGCAAGCAGCTTGTAATCTCCTAGAAACAGGTTGTTGGTGTCATCTCCAAGATGACAGAGAACAAATTGTTTGTTTTTTTTACCCTGTTTTCCCTGTGTGTTTTTTAGGACTTACTGGGGTTGACTAGTGCTCATCCCTTCTGATCATTACCTAAGGCCCAGTTCCAGTCAGCTAGGGTCTAGGTATCCTGCTTGGCGTATAGGTTCAGAACGTTTTATCAGGGATCACAGTCTCCCCTTCCCTAGAAACAGTGTTCCCCTCTTTCCTGGTCTCCCTTTTTGCTGTTCACTCGCATACCTAGCGTGAAAGCCAGTACTTTATTCACTTTTAAGGGACTCCCTGACATAGCACCAACGGTACCAGAGATGAGAATGGAGAGGTGCTAACACATGAGCAGCACTGATTTAACAAGAAGACTTTGGGATCTGATGGGTCCCAATGATCATACAACAGGCATATCACAGATTTACTGGGAAAAACCTTTTAACCCCTTCACGACCCATGACGGATATATCAGTCATGGATCGTGTGAGGTTAACCCCTGCCCCCTGCCACGGGCAGGTCGCAGAGATCCGCGGACATATCAGCTGTTTTTAACAGCTGACATGTGCGCCTGCAAGTTACGAGTGGAATCTCTTCCACCTGCAACTTTTAACCCCTTACATCTCGCTGCCAAAGTCTGGCAGCAAGATGTATATGCGCGCGGCCATTACTTTCACTTACCGCCCTCCCACCGGAAGTCATGTGCGTGATCACGTGACTTTCGGTGGTTGCCATAGTAGCACAGGGTCATGTGATGACGCCTGTAGCTATCATGAGTCACTTTAGATTTCACTCGGCCCGGAGCCGAGTGAAGCAGAAATTGAGCATATCTGCTGTTTACAGCTGTGTAGCTGTGATCAGCAGATAGGGCAGAGTGATTGGATTGTAGATTCATATAGCCCCCTAGGGAGACTAGTAAAATAAAAAAAAAAAAAAAAAACAAAAAAAACACCTAAGTTCAAATCACCCCCCTTTCACCCCATTGAATATTAAAAAGGTTAATAAAAAAAATACACATATTCGGTATCGCTGCGTTCAGAAATGCCCGATCGAAATATAAAAATTAATCTGATTGGTAAATGGCAAAGCAGCAAAAAAATTCCAAACGCCAAAATTACGTTTTTTGATCGCTGCAAGTTTTATGCAAAATGCAATAACAGGCGCTCAAAACCTAGCATCTGTACAAAAGTGGTACAGTTAAAGTCAGCTCGAGACGCAAAAAATAAGCAGTCACTGAGTCTCATATCCCAAAAAATGAGAACGCTACGGGTTTCGGAAAATAGCGCAAAACGTACGCCACTTTTATTGGACAAGCTTGTGAATTTTTTTTAAGCCCTTAGATACAAGTAAACCTATACATGTTTGATGTCTACAAACTCGCACCGACCTGAGGCATCACAACAACACATCAGTTTTACCATATAGTGAACATGGTGAATAAAATATCCCAAAAACTATTGCGCGATCACACTTCTTTTTGCAGTTTTTCAGTACTCTATATGGTAACACTATGGTTTCATTTAAAAGTACAACTTGTCCTGCAAAAATCAAGCCCACATATGGCAAGATTGACGGAAAAATAAAAAAAAAAAAAAAGTTATGGCTCTTGGAAGAAGGGGAGCAAAAAACAAAAACGGAAAAACTGAAAGCACCCGGGGGCTGAAGGGGTTAATACTAATCTCAATGAAATACTAACCATATAGCAGCACAGCAAATGTAAGAGAAATAATATTCCTATAATACGTTATGTCAGGCATGCTATCCACGGGTAACTTACCTGAGATATATAACCCCCCTCGCCTGCTCCTTTCTGAGTAACAGTTTCCTTCTTCGCCTTCTCCAGCTGCATCTTTAAACTCTGGATCTAAATAGAAGAAATACACAGTAATTCATAACCAGAAAAATCTTCAACTACTGGTAAAATAAAACAAAAACAAAAAACTATAGCTTCATCTACACTGGTATCATGGATTGGTTCTATGATGCTCCAATTATCCACACAAGGAAAAAAAAAGAGAATTTTGTTTACTTACCGTAAATTCTTTTTCTTATAGTTCCGTATTGGGAGACCCAGACATTGGGTGTATAGCTTCTGCCTCCGGAGGACACACAAAGTACTACACTAAAAAGTGTAGCTCCTCCCTCTGAGCATATACACCCCCTGGATAACCAGATCTAGCCAGTTTAGTGCAAAAGCTGAAGGAGAATAGCCACCCACAAGTAAAGACAGAGCAAGAACCGGAACAACCAGAGACTCTGTCCACGACAACAGCCGGTGATAACACGCGGAACAAGAAACTGCCAACAGGCAACAGGGAGGGTGCTGGGTCTCCCAATACGGAACTATAAGAAAAAGAATTTACGGTAAGTAAACAAAATTCTCTTTTTCTTTATCGTTCCTTTGGGAGACCCAGACATTGGGACGTCTCAAAGCAGTCCATGGGTGGGAATAAACAGAAAAACTGAGAAGTAGGCGGAGCCTAACTTCACAAATGGGCGACAGCCGCCTGAAGGATGCGTCTGCCCAAGCTCGCATCTGCCGAAGCATGAGCATGCACTTGGTAGTTCTTTGAAAAGGTATGCAGGCTAGTCCAAGTGGCAGCCTGACAGACCTGCTGAGCCGTAGCCTGGTCCCTGAAAGCCCAAGAGGCACCGACAGCTCTGGTCGAGTGTGCCTTGATCCCCGGTGGGGGAGGCACCTGAGTACACTGGTAGGCATCGGAAATGGCCGACCTAATCCAACGAGCTAAGGTCTGCTTAGAAGCCGAGAGGCCCTTACGCCGACCTGTGGTTAGCACAAAAAGAGAGGTGCACCGCCTAAGAACAGCGGTGCGAGACACATAGATCCGGAGCACCCGCACCAGATCCAGAGTATGCAACGCTTTTTCAAAGCGATGAACAGGAGCCGGACAAAAGGAAGGTAGGGTAATGTCCTGGTTAAGGTGGAAAGGAGAAACCACCTTAGGGAGAAAGTCCGGAGTCGGACGGAGAACCACCTTGTCTTGATGAAAAACCAAAAAAAGGTGACTCCGAAGAGAGCGCAGCCAAATCAGAGACTCTCCTGAGGGAAGTTATGGCCACTAGAAAGACCACTTTCTGTGAAAGACGAAAGAAACCTCCCTAAGAGGCTCAAAGGGGCGTTTCTGCAAGGCCGTGAGGACCAAATTGAGGTCCCAGGGATCCAAGGGCCGCCGATAAGGCGGAAAGATGTGAGACGCGCCCTGCATGAAGGTGCGGACCTGAGCCAGCCGGGCGATACGCCGCTGGAACAGCACTGACAGAGCAGAGACTTGTCCCTTGAGGGAATTGAGTGATAGTCCTAGCTGCAGACCGGACTGTAGAAAGGACAGAAGGGTCGGCAAGGAAAGAAGGGAATTTTTGTTTACTTACCGTAAATTCCTTTTCTTCTAGCTCCTATTGGGAGACCCAGACAATTGGGTGTATAGCTTCTGCCTCCGGAGGCCACACAAAGTATTACACTTTAAAAAGTGTAACCCCTCCCCTCTGCCTATACACCCTCCCGTGCATCACTGGCTCCTCAGTTTTGGTGCAAAAGCAGGAAGGAGGAAACTTATAAATTGGTCTAAGGTAAATTCAATCCGAAGGATGTTCGGAGAACTGAAACCATGAACCAAAAGAACGATTCAACATGAACAACATGTGTACACAAAAGAACAAACAGCCCGAAGGGAACAGGGGCGGGTGCTGGGTCTCCCAATAGGAGCTAGAAGAAAAGGAATTTACGGTAAGTAAACAAAATTCCCTTCTTCTTTGTCGCTCCATTGGGAGACCCAGACAATTGGGACGTCCAAAAGCAGTCCCTGGGTGGGTAAAAGAATACCTCGATAAAAAAGAGCCGAAGACGACCCCCTCTTACAGGTGGGCAACCGCCGCCTGAAGGACTCGCCTACCTAGACTGGCGTCTGCCGAAGCATAGGTATGCACTTGATAGTGTTTCGTGAAAGTGTGCAGACTAGACCACGTAGCTGCCCGACACACCTGCTGAGCCGTAGCCCGGTTCCGCAATGCCCAGGACGCACCCACGGCTCTGGTAGAATGGGCTTTCAGCCCCAAAGGAAGCGGAAGCCCAGAAGAACGGTAGGCTTCAAGAATCGGTTCCTTGATCCACCGAGCCAAGGTTGACTTGGAAGCCTGCGAACCCTTACGCTGGCCAGCGACAAGGACAAAGAGCGCATCTGAACGGCGCAGGGGCGCCGTGCGAGACACGTAGAACCGGAGTGCTCTCACCAGATCTAATGAGTGCAAATCCTTTTCACATTGGTGAACTGGATTAGGGCAAAATGAAGGTAAGGAGATATCCTGATTGAGATGAAAAGGAGATACCACCTTAGGGAGAAATTCCGGAACAGGACGCAGAACCACCTTATCCTGGTGAAAAACCAGGAAGGGGGCTTTGCATGACAGCGCTGCCAGCTCCGACACTCTACGGAGCGATGTAACTGCCACTAGAAATGCCACCTTCTGTGAAAGACGTGATAAAGAGACATCCCGCAGCGGCTCGAAAGGTTGTTTCTGAAGAGCCGTTAGCACCCTGTTAAGGTCCCAGGGTTCCAGCGGACGCTTGTAAGGTGGGACTATGTGGCAAACTCCCTGCAGGAACGTGCGGACCTGCGGAAGCCTGGCTAGACGCTTTTGAAAAAATACGGATAGCGCCGATACTTGTCCCTTGAGAGAGCCGAGAGACAAACCCTTGTCCATTCCGGATTGAAGGAATGAAAGAAAAGTGGGTAAGGCAAAAGGCCAGGGAGCAAAACCCTTATCAGAGCACCAGGATAAGAAGATCCTCCAAGACCTGTGATAGATCTTGGCGGACGTTGGTTTCCTGGCCTGTCTCATGGTGGCAATGACATCTTCAGATAACCCTGAGGACGCTAGGAGCCAGGACTCAATGGCCACACAGTCAGGTTGAGGGCCACAGAATTCAGATGGAAAAACGGCCCTTGTGACAGCAAGTCTGGGCGGTCTGGGAGCGCCCACGGTTGGCCCACCGTGAGATGCCACAGATCCGGGTACCACGACCGCCTCGGCCAATCTGGGGCGACGAGAATGGCGCGACGACAGTCGGACCTGATTTTGCGCAGCACTCTGGGCAGCATCGCCAGAGGAGGAAATACATAAGGCAGTCGAAACTGCGACCAATCCTGAACTAATGCGTCCGCCGCCAGAGCTCTGTGATCTTGAGACCGTGCCATGAATGCCGGGACTTTGTTGTTGTGCCGTGACGCGATGAGATCGACGTCCGGCGTTCCCCAGCAGCGACAGATCTCTCGAAACACGTCTGGGTGAAGAGACCATTCCCCCGCGTCCATGCCCTGACGACTGAGAAAATCTGCTTCCCAGTTTTCTACGCCCGGGATGTGAACTGCGGAGATGGTGGAAGCTGTGGCTTCCACCCACTGCAGAATCCGTCGGACTTCCTGGAAGGCTTGACGACTGCGAGTGCCGCCTTGGTGGTTGATGTATGCGACGGCAGTGGCGTTGTCCGACTGGATACGGATCTGCCTGCCCTCCAGCCACCGATGAAAAGCCAATAGGGCTAGATACACTGCCCTGATCTCCAGAATATTGATCTGAAGGGATGACTATCGGAGTCCAGGTTCCCTGAGCCCTGTGGTGGAGAAAAACCGCCCCCCACCCTGACAGGCTCGCGTCCGTGGTGACCACAGCCCAGGTTGGGGGTAGGAAGGATTTTCCCCGCGACAGAGAGTTGGGAAGGAGCCACCACTGAAGTGACGTCTTGGTTGCAAGGGAAAGAGAGACGTTCCTGTCGAGGGAAGTCGACCTCCTGTCCCATTTGCGGAGAATGTCCCACTGGAGTGGCCGCAGATGGAATTGCGCGAAGGGCACTGCCTCCATCGCTGCCACCATCTTCCCCAGGAAGTGCATGAGGCGCCTCAAGGGGTGTGACTGACCCCGAAGAAGAGATTGCACCCCTGCCTGCAGAGAGAGCTGTTTGTCCAGCGGTAGCATGACTACCGCTGACTGTGTATGAAACTCCATCCCGAGGTAAGTCAGTGATTGGGTCGGTGTCAACTTGGATTTTGGGAAGTTGATGATCCACCCGAACTGCTGGAGCGTCGCCAAAGCGACGGTAAGGCTGTTTTGACACGCCATCTGAGAAGGTGCCCTGACTAGAAGATCGTCTAAGTAGGGAATCACCGAGTGGCCCTGAGAGTGTAGGACCGCCACAACGGATGCCATGACCTTGGTGAACACCCGTGGGGCTGTCGCCAGGCCGAAAGGCAATGCCACGAACTGAAGGTGTTCGTCCCCGATGGCGAAACGCAAAAAGCGTTGATGTTCGGGTGCGATCGGCACATGGAGATAAGCATCCTTGATGTCGATCGATGCTAGGAAGTCTCCTTGTGACATCGATGCGATGACCGAGCGGAAAGATTCCATCCGAAACCGTCTGATGCTCACATGTCTGTTGAGTAGTTTGAGGTCCAAAACGGGACGGAATGAACAGTCCTTCTTTGGCACCACGAACAAGTTGGAGTAAAAGCCGCGACCGTGTTCCTGGGGGGGGAACAGGGATCACAACTCCTTCTGTCTTCAGAGCGTCCACCGCCTGAAAAAGAGCATCGGCACGCGCGGGGGGCGGAGAGGTTCTGAAAAAACGAGTCGGAGGACGAGAGCTGAACTCTATCCTGTAACCGTGAGACAGAATGTCTCTCACCCATCGGTCTTGAACATGTGGCCACCAGGCGTCGCAAAAGCGGGAGAGCCTGCCACCGACCGAGGATGCGGTTCGGGGATGCCGAGAGTCATAAGAGGCCGCCTTGGAGGCATTGCCTCCGGCGGTCTTTTGGGGGCGTGACTTAGCCCGCCACGCATAGGAGTTCCTCTGGCCCTTCTCCGGCCTGTTGGACGAAGAGGATTGGGGCTTGGCGGAGGGACGAAAGGACCGAAACCTCGATTGTATTTTCCGTTGCGGAGGTCTCTTCGGTTTGGACTGGGGTAAGGAGGAGTCCTTTCCCTTGGATTCTTTAATAATCTCATCCAATCGTTCGCCAAACAACCGGTAGCCAGAAAACGGCAAACCGGTTAAGAACCTCTTGGAAGCAGAGTCTGCCTTCCATTCGCGCAGCCACATGGCCCTGCGGACTGCCACAGAATTAGCGGATGCCACCGCTGTACGGCTAGCAGAGTCTAGAACTGCGTTCATGGCGTAGGAAGAAAAAGCTGACGCCTGAGAAGTCAGAGACGCAGCCTGCGGGGCAGAATTACGTGTGACCGCATTAATCTCAGCCAGACAAGCTGAGATAGCTTGGAGTGCCCATACGGCTGCAAAAGCCGGGGCAAAAGACGCGCCCGTGGCTTCATAGATGGATTTCACCAAAAGCTCTATCTGCCTGTCAATGGCATCTTTTAGCGATGAGCCGTCTGCAACCGATACCACAGATCTAGCCGCCAATCTAGAGACTGGAGGATCCACCTTGGGACACTGAGCCCAACCCTTAACTACGTCAGAGGAGAAGGGGTAACGTGTGTCAGTAAGGCGCTTAGTAAAGCGCTTGTCCGGAACCGCTCTGGGCTTCTGGACAGCATCTCTGAAGTTAGAGTGATCGAAAAATGCACTCCGTGTACGTTTAGGGAACCGAAACTGGTGTTTCTCCTGCTGAGAAGTCGACTCCTCTACAGGTGGCGGTGGGGGAGATAGATCTAACACCTGGTTGATGGACGAGATAAGGTCATTTACTATGGCGTCCCCTTCAGGTGTATCAAGATTGAGAGAAACGTCGGGGTCAGAGCCCTGAGCTGCGACGTCCGCCTCGTCCTCCAGAGAGTCCTCAAGCTGGGAACCCGAGCAGCGTGAAGAAGTCGGGGAAGATTCCCAGCGAGCCCGCTTAGCTGGTCTGGGACTGTGGTCCGGGCAGGAGTCCTCCACGTGAGACCTAGTGCCCCCCCTGGGGGGCGCTGCGGCGCGGACAGAGAGGGGCCTGGAGGCGACGATCCAACAGGGGCCGGGGCCTGTGTAAGGACCGGTCTGGACTGCAAAGCTTCTAGCAGCTTGGCAGACCATTTGTCCATAGACTGAACCATGGATTGTGAAAGTGACTCAGAGTTTCTCAGCAAAAACTGCAAACTCTGTCCCTGTTCGCCTGGACCGGGTGAGCAGGGGGGTCTACCTGAGCCGAGGGTCCTACTAGTGACCGAGGCTCCGGCTGAGCAAGCAAAACAGGGGTAGACCCCCCTGCTCACCCGGTCCAGGCGACAGGGACAGAGTTTGCAGTTTTTGCTGAGAAACTCTGAGTCACTTTCACAATCCATGGCTCAGTCTATGGACAAATGGTCTGCCACTTTTTTAGCGCCGCCAACGGCTCCACTCCTCCCCAGAGAGCTACGGCAGCCATTTCTTTGGCATTCTGCCGGTGGAGGATTACCTGGAAAGAGCTCTACAACTCTGGGAGACCGAAGGCAGGGAATCTGGAGGACACACGCTCCGCTTTTTAGCGGTCGGTAAGCCACACCGGTCACCCGGTGCTGGTCCCCTTAGGGCGCCGGAATAGATACTATAGTTAGTATCTATTCCGGCGCCCTAAGGGGACCAGCACCGGGTGACCGGTGTGGCTTACCGACCGCTAAAAAGCGGAGCGTGTGTCCTCCAGATTCCCTGCCTTCGGTCTCCCAGAGTTGTAGAGCTCTTTCCAGGTAATCTTCCACCGGCAGAATGCCAAAGAAATGGCTGCCGGAGCTCTCTGGGGAGGAGTGGAGCCGTTGGCGGCGCTAAAAAAGTGCGGCAATCTGGGGTCCCCACAGTGAACAGTGAGGGGGGAGGAAACATACAGGATGCTCCGGCCCTCACATCCGACGTCAGGTCGGCAGTCCCGCTCTTACCCCTGACAGGCCCGGGGGCGGGAGTTTTGCTACTAGGCCGCAATGAAGCCGGGGACTAAATATAAGACCGCGGCCGACAAACAGGCGCGGTCGGCGCGGAAGTCCGCCGGTCTTCACAAATCAGCAGCTGCTGCAGCGTTCGGAATGAAGGCGCTCCATGCACATCCCCCATGGGGACACAGAGTACCTTAGAGATGCAGGGCCCGGTCCCTGAGGATGATTAGACTCCTGTCCAGCAGATTCCCACAGGGGCTGCGGAGGGAGCCCGGTCCCAGTGAATGGATGACCGGTCAGGATCCCACTTCTCCCAGAGCCGCTAAGGGATGGTGAAGGAAAACTGCATGAGGCTCCTGCCTTTGTACCCACAATGGGTACCTCAACCTTAACAGCACCGCCGACTTAGTGGGGTGAGAAGGGAACATGCCGGGGGCCCCGTGGGGGCCCACTTTTCTTCCAACCGATATAACTAATATGAGAATGCATGAGTGGATGTGTGCCTCCTTCCACACAAAGCATAAAACAGAGGAGCCCGTGATGCACGGGAGGGTGTATAGGCAGAGGGGAGGGGTTACACTTTTTAAAGTGTAATACTTTGTGTGGCCTCCGGAGGCAGAAGCTATACACCCAATTGTCTGGGTCTCCCAAATGGAGCGACAAAGAAAAGGCCAAGGAGCATGGCCGGAAGAGCGACACCAGGACAGGAAAATTCTCCAGGTCCTGTGATAGATTTTGGCCGAGGAAGACTTCCGAGCCCGAGTCATAGTGGAGATGACTTCAGGAGGAATACCAGAAGCCGTCAAGATCCAGGACTCAAGAGCCACACCGTCAATCTGAGAGCTGCAGAATTCTGGCGGAAAAACGGACCTTGTGAGAGAAGGTCTGGACGGTCCGGAAGATGCCACGGCATCTCTACGGACAGATGGAGCAGGTCTGGGTACCAAGCTCGCCTGGGCCAGTCCGGAGCAATGAGGATGACCCGACGGCCCTCCATTCTGATCTTGCGCAGAACTCTGGGCAAGAAAGCTAGAGGGGGAAACACGTAGGACAGACGAAACTGGGACCAATCTTGAACCAGAGCGTCCGCTGCAAAGGCCTGAGGATCGTGGGAGCGAGCCACGTAAACCGGAACCTTGTTGTTCTGCCGGGATGCCATTAGATCCACTTCCGGAGTGCCCCACTTGCGGCAGATTGACTGAAACACTGCCGGATGCAGGGACCACTCGCCACTGTCCACGGTTTGACGGCTGAGATAATCTGCTTCCCAGTTTTCCACGCCTGGGATGTGGACTGCGGATATGGTGGACTTGGAGTCCTCCGCCCATTGAAGGATGCGTTGAACCTCCAACATTGCCAGGCAGCTGCGTGTCCCGCCTTGGTGATTGATGTAGGCAATCGCTGTCGCGTTGTCTGACTGGACTCGGATGTGCTTGCCCGCCAATAGGTGGTGAAAAGCTAGAAGCACAGCTCTGGTTTCCAGCACATTGATTGAGAGGGCTGACTCGGACGGAGTCCAAGTGCCCTGCGCTCGGTGGTGGAGACATACCGCTCCCCAGCCGGATAGACTGGGATCCGTGGTGAGGATCACCCAGGACGGAGCCAGGAAGGAGCGCCCCTGAGACAGAGAGAGGGGCCGAAGCCACCACTGAAGGGAGCCCCTGGTCTGTGGCGACAGAGCCACTAGCCTGTGCAAGGAGGAAGTCCGCTTGTCCCAACAGCGGAGAATGTCCAGCTGCAGAGGACGCAGATGGAACTGGGCAAAGGGAACAGCCTCCATTGACGCCACCATCTGACCCAGCACCTGCATTAGGTGCCTGATGGAATGACGGCGGGGCCTCAGCAGAGAGCGCACCGCCAGACGGAGGGACTGCTGTTTGACTAAGGGCAGCTTCACAAGTGCCGGCAGAGTCTCGAACTGCATCCCTAGGTACGTGAGCCTCTGGGTCGGAGTCAGAGTGGATTTGGGCAGATTGACAAGCCACCCGAATTGGACTAGAGTGTCAGCAGAGTGTCTCGCTCACTCTCGCCAGTCTGCGCTGGATGAAGCCTTGACTAGAAGGTCGTCCAGGTAAGGAATCACTGCCAACCCCTGGAGGTGCAGAACCGCAACCACTGCTGCCATGACCTTGGTGAATACCCGAGGGGCCGTGGCTAACCCGAAGGGGAGATCCACGAATTGGAAATGTTCCTCTCCGATTGCAAAACGTAGCCAACGCTGGTGTGAAACTGCAATTGGCACATGCAGATAGGCATCTCTGATGTCGATGGATGCCAGGAAATTTCCTTGGGTCATTGAGGCAATGACTGATCGCAGAGACTCCATGCGAAAATGCCGCACCTGAACATGCTTGTTGAGAAGCTTGAGATCCAGGATGGGCCGGAAGTAACCGTCCTTTTTGGAGACTAGGAAGAGATTTGAGTAGAAACCTCTGAACCGTTCCCGGGCAGGAACCGGTACAATTACTCCATTGGCCTGCAAGGATGCCACGGCCTGAGAGAAGGCGGCGGCCTTGGAGCAGGGGGGAGTTCGACAGAAAAATCTGTTTGGCGGGCTGGAAGAGAATTCTATCCTGTAGCCGTGGGAGATGATATCCCGCACCCACTGATCGGAGACGTGTTGAAACCACACGTCGCCAAAGTGGGAGAGCCTGCCACCGACTAAGGACGTTGCTGGCGCGGCCAGATAGTCAAGAGGAGGCTGCCTTAGTGGCAGCAGCTCCTGCGGTCTTCTGTGGACGCGCCTTTGTGCGCCAGTTGGATTTTTGGTCCTTGGTTGAGTTAGTGGACGAGGCCGAGGGCTTAGAGGATGACCAGTTGGAGGAACGAAAGGAACGAAACCTCGACTGGTTCCTACCCTGGGCAGGTTTCCTGGTTTTAGTTTGTGGCATGGAAGTACTCTTCCCGCCAGTAGCTTCCTTAATTTCATCCAGTTGTTCACCGAATAGCCTGGATCCAGCAAAAGGGAGCCCAGCAAGGTACTTCTTTGAAGAAGCATCTGCCTTCCACTCTCGAAGCCACAAGATCCTGCGGATAGCGAGGGACTTAGCCGAAGCCACCGCAGTGCGGTGAGAAGCCTCCAGCATGGCAGACATGGCATAGGATGAAAAAGCTGAAGCTTGGGAAGTTAAGGCAACCATTTCGGGCATAGATTCCCTGGTGAGGGAATGCATCTCCTCTAGAGAAGCAGAGATGGCTTTGAGAGCCCACACTGCTGCAAAAGATGGGGAGAACGAGGCCCCTGCCGCCTCATATACAGATTTGGCCAGAAGGTCAACCTGGCGGTCAGTGGAATCCTTAAGAGAGGTGCCATCAGCCACTGATACAACGGTCCGGGCTGAGAGTCTAGACACCGGAGGGTCTACCTTTGGTGAAAGAGCCCACTCCTTGACCACCTCAGGTGGAAAGGGAAAACGGTCATCAGAACCACGCTTTGGGAAGCGTTTGTCAGGACAGGCCCTAGGCTTGGTCACAGCGGCCTGAAAACTGGAGTGGTTAAAGAACACACTCCTTGTCCTCTTAGGCAAGGTAAACTGGTGCTTTTCTGCCAGAGAGGGTTGCTCCTCTGATACTGGCGGATTGAGGTCCAGTACAGAATTAATGGACGCAATCAAATCACTAACATCTGAGTCACTTTCGGACAGATCAATGGGGCACATGGAGGTAGCCTCCGAGCCCCCTGTAAAGGCATCCTCCTCGTCCTGCGAGTCAGCTCTTGAATCAGAGCCGCGGGACGAGGAAGGAGAGGGGACCCTGCGTCTCCTTTTAGGAGGACGGGGTCTGGGACCAGATGATTAATCCTCTGAGAGAGCCCTAGCAGCAGAGGCACCCTGTGAAGGGGGCTGATGCATGTTCAGCAAAGTCCGGGACAGCTGTCCCATGGAGTCGGCAAAAGACTGGGAGATAGACCTAGATAAGGATTCTACCCAAGCCGGGGGTTCAGCCACAGGAGCCGGAGCAGCCGGAGAGACCACTGGGGGGGCGATTCCAGGCTGAGGCATTGACAGGGCAGAGCAGGCATCACAATGTGGATATGTGCTCGATTCAGGCAGCACGAGCTTACATGCAGTGCATACTGAATATAGCTTTGGAGCCTTGCTCCTCGTGTGAGACATGCTGCTGAAGTGGGGGCTCTTGCCAGAGTGACCCCCCAGAGAGTATATACGGAGACCCACAACCAGAGGTAGTGGCTTACCAGACCGCTGGAGCGGTGTTGTGTGCCCTCCAGATCTCAAAGCCCGGACCCCCAAGCACCTCAGCAGGGATGCTGCAGCCAGTGCTGATTGCAGAGAAAACGCTGATAAAATGGCGCCGGAGCGAGGAGAGGGTGCGGGGCCAACCCTGAGAGCGGGATCTGGAGGGCCAAAGAGACTTAGAGGGGAGGAGACATGTACTCAGTGAGGAGTGTCTCTCCCCTGTGCAGAACGGCCGCTGGGCGGAGCCACACTGTCCCTCTGCATGAATGACATGCGAGGGCAGTGAAACCGAAAGTAGGCCTCCGGCGAAGCCGGGGCCTAAATTTGAGCGGTGCGGCCGGCGCGCAGGCACCATCGGCGCGGTTCTCAGGCGACAGCCAGAGAACCCGCCGGAAATGTCACAAAAAACACTCAGCACAATCTCCCCACATAATAAAAGTACAGGGACCCCCAGAATATAAACGTCTCAGGTACTTAGCTTGCTGAGACGCAGGGCCATGTCCCTGGGGATGAGTGCTCCGTCCAGCAGGGTCCTGAAGGGCTGCGGATGGAGACCGGTCTCCTGCAAAGCATGGAGAACCGTGCTGGCTCCCACTTCAAGCCAGAGCCCGAGGGATGGTGAAGGAGCGCGGCATGTAAGGCTCCAGCCTTGGAATCAACCTTAACAACACCACAGTGGGGTGAGAAGGGACATGCCGGGGGTCCAGACTTGGACCCGCTTTTCTTCAAAATCTTTCCAAAAATGAAAAATCAGATGAGAATGCATGTGTGGATGTATGCCTCCTGAACACAAAGCAATGAACTGGCTAGATCTGGTTATCCAGGAGGTAGAGAACTGCTCAGAGGGAGGAGCTACACTTTTTAGTGTAGTACTTTGTGTGTCCTCCGGAGGCAGAAGCTATACACCCAATGTCTGGGTCTCCCATAGGAACGATAAAGAAATACAGTGAGCTGCATTACAAAGATTATTGACTCCTCATAAGCCAATGGAAACCCTATAGGGTATGATCACAGGTCTGTTTTTTTTTTTTTTTTTTTTTTTTAAATAAATTGATAAAAACAAACAGATTTTTGTGTACTCACCGTAAAATCGTTTTCTCTTAACCATCATTGGGGGACACAGGACCATGGACCATGGCTGTTATGCTGCCTATCCATAGGAGGATACTAAGTAGATGCAAAAAGCATTAGCTCCTCCTCTGCAGTTTACACCCCCTGGCCAGGCCAGGCCACCTCAGTTTTAGTACACAAGCAGTAGGAGGGGAAAAAAAAAAAAAAAAAATAATAGTAAAAACTTCTCAACGGAGGAACATGAGAAAAAAAAAAAAGTCATAACCAAATAAGGTACTGAGAGAACCAAGGCCCAACAGGGCAACACAGTGGGTGCTGTGTCCCCCAATGATGGCTAAGAGAAAACGATTTTACGGTGAGTACACAAAAATCCGTTTTTCTCTGACGCCTCATTGGGGGACACAGGACCATGGGACATCCCTAAAGCAGTCCATGGGTGGGAAACATAAAAGAAGACAACACAACCCAAGGACTAGGAACCAGTCCCAGACAGCCTGGAGCGCCTACTGAGAGAGGTGCTCTACTGCCGTTTGAAGAATTTTCCTACCCAGATTTGCCTCAGCTGAAACCTGGGTATGGACTCTGTAATGCTTTGAAAAAGTATGTAGGCTAGACCAGGTCGCAGTCTTACACACCTGTTCCACTGAAGCCTGATGCCGAATGGCCCACGAAGCGCCAACTGCTTGCGTGGAATGAGCCCGCAGCCCACTAGGAATGGGCTTGAGTTGCAAGCGGTAGACTTCCTGGATCGCAGAGCGAATCCAGCGAGCCAGAGTTGCCTTTGAAGCCGCCTGTCCCTTCTTAGGCCCCTCAGGAATGACGAACAAAGAGTCCGTTTTCCTAAAGGGGGCTGTCCTGGATATGTAATATCTGAGAGCTCTGACGAGGTCTAACGAATGCAGAGACCTTTCCACCCTATGAACTGGGTGTGGACAAAAGGAAGGCAGAACAATGTCCTCGTTCAAATGAAACTGGGTAGGAACCTTTGGAAGAAAATCCGGAACGGGGCGCAGAACCACCTTGTCCTGGTGAAAGAACAGAAAAGGCTCACGGCAAGAGAGTGCTGCAAGCTCCGAAACCCGTCTGATGGACGTAATTGCCACCAGGAATGTTACCTTCCAGGACAGAAGAGCAAGGGAAGATTCCTTGAGAGGTTCAAAGGGAGACCTCTGGAGACCGTCCAGAACGAGATTGAGGTCCCATGGGTCCAGCGGCCGTTTGTACGGGGGAACTAGATGGGAATCGCCCTGGAGGAAGGTCTCGACTTGCGGTTTTTGAGCCAGGCGGCATTGGTAGAAGATTGAGAGCGCTGAGACCTGCCCTTTAAGGGAACTGAGAGCCAACCCCGCTTGCAAGCCAGACTGCAGAACGTCGAGAATTTTGGGGATGGCCAGAGGAATAGGCTGGACGTTAGTTTCTCTGCACCATGAAAGGAAGATTTTCCACGTACGGTGGTAAATGCGGGATGAAGCAGGCTTTCGGGCGCGGATCATGGTGGAGATAACCGTGGGGGAGAATCCCGCTCTTGTTAATACCCAGGTCTCAATGGCCATGCAGTCAGCTTCAGGGCTCTGGAGTTCTGATGGGAAATGGGCCCTTGGGTCAGCAAGTCTGGGATGTCTGGAAGGCGCCACGGTACGTCTGCGAGCATTTGTACTAATTCGGCGTACCAGGCGCGCCTGGGCCTGTCCGGTGCCATCAGTATCACTGGGACTCCCTCTGCCTTGATCTTCCTGATTACCCGCGGCAGCAGGGGTAGAGGTGGAAATATGTAAGGCAGGCGGAAGTGGTGCCAGGAGCAGACTAGAGCATCCGCGCCAATGGACTGCGGGTCGCGTGACCTGGCTATGAGAGCTTTGCGTTCAACCTTGAGGCCATTAGATCCACGTCTGGTGTGCCCCAGCGAGTGCAGATGTGTGGAGAGACCATTCTCCGGCGGCCAGGCCTTGGCAACTTAGAAAGTCTGCTGCCCAGTTCTCTACCCCCGGTATGTGTACCGCTGATATCACTGACCCAGTCGATTCGGCCCAGCTGAGGATCTTTGCTGCGGGTGCCCCCCTGCCAATTGATATAGGCTACAGCTGTCGCATTGTCCGATTGGACTCGAATCTGACGACCCGCTAGCAGAGGGCAGAATGCCCTGAGCGCGAGGAAGATCGCTCGGATTTCCAGGATGTTTATCGGTAGGGAAGACTCCTGGGGCGTCCAACGTCCTTGAGCAGTGTGGTGCCGGTACACTGCTCCCCAGCCTAGGAGGCTGGCGTCCGTGGTCAGGACCAGCCAGTTCACTGGGAAAAAAGATCTCCCCTTCGATAGGGATGAGGACCGAAGCCACCAGCAGAGTGCATACCTGACTGAAGGCGTCAGGTGAAGAGGTTTGTCCGGGGTGTAGGGGCTCTTGTCCCAGGCAGCTAGAAGGGCTAGCTGCAGTGGGCGGAGGTGCAGTTGAGCAAAAGGTACTGCCTCCATAGCCGCCACCATCCTGCCGAGCACCTTCATGCTGAATCGAATGGAGCGAGACGGAGGACGTAGAAGACAGCGTACCGCTTGTCGAAGAGCGATCGCCTTGTCCTGAGGGAGATCGATCAAGCCCCGACGGGTGTCCAGGGACATGCCCAGGAAGGTGATAGATCGTGCTGGGACCGGGGATGATTTGTCTAGATTCAGTAGCCACCCTAAGCGGGATAGGGTGTCCACAGTGATCTGTACGGAGGGGGCCTTGATGAGGAGGTTGTCCAAGTAAGAGAGAACGACTACTCCCCTGGCGTGAAGGAACGCTCATGGCGGCCACCATGACTTTGGTAAAGACCCTTGGTGCGGTGGCAAGGCCGAAGGGTAGGGCTATGAATTGAAAATGGGAGTCCTGAACAGCGAAGCGGCGGAACGTTTGGTGATCTGGAGCTATGGGTATGTGCAGGTACGCGTCCTTGATATCTATGGAGGCGAGGAATTCCCCTTCGACCATGGATGCAATAATGGACCTTAGGGACTCCATTCTGAATCTCCGTATGTGCACATGTTTGTTCAGGTGTTTGAGGTCCAGGATGGGTCGAACTGACCCATCCTTTTTGGGGACCACAAAGAGGTTGGAGTAAAAACCCCTGAACTTCTCGTCGTCCGGGACGGGTATTATCACTCCTGCTGTTTGGAGCGAGTGGATTGCTGAGAAAACGGCCTTGCGTCGTTTGAGTCTTTGGGGGGTTTGAGAGAAGGAACCGACTCGGGGGTCTGGTCCGAAATTCTATGTGGTAACCGGAAGACACAAGGTCTTGCACACATTTGTCGTCTGAGGCGGCAGCCCAGATGTGTTGAAAGAGCCGCAGTCGACCTCCTACAATGATTGTGTATTCCGGGGCACCAAAGGCATCATGAGGGGGGGAAAACGTCGTGGACGAGTCTCCCTAGTCCTGGATTGTTTCGGTCTAGGCTGCCATGACGAAGTGGGTTTCGGGGAGAGCTGAGAAGGTCGGTCCCTGCGTAGTTCGCGGCTAGTGGCGGGGGCAGAGCGGGATGTCGACCAACCAAATGAGTTCCGAAAGGAGCGGAACGAGGACTGTGGACGTCTGGTGAAGGTCGCCCTGGGTTTCAGCTGGGGAAGGGAGGTACTCTTTCCTCCCGTGGCGTCAGAAAAGAGCTTGTCCAGATGTTCGCCAAACAATCGGTCTGAAAAAAAGGGAAGGCCCGTGATAGACTTCTCGGAGGCAGAGTCCGCTCGCCATTGTCGGAGCCAGAGAGCTCTACGGATGGCTATGGTATTTGAGGCGGCAGAAGCTGCGCAGGTAGCAGCATCAATGGAGGCCTGCCTGAGGTACTCCGCCGCAGCGGCAATTTGAGCTGTTACCTCTGTGACAGTATGAGGGAACTGGGATTCCTCAAGCAAAGTGTTAAGGGATTCTGCCCAGACCGAGATCGCCTTTGCGACCCACACAGAGGCAAAGGAGGGCGAGAAGGAGGAACCCGCAGCCTCAAAGGCAGAGCGGGCGAGGTGCTCCACCTGTCTGTCAGTTTGATTATCTGGGGAGGGTGAAACCAAGGAATCATCCTGGTACAAACAGCATTCTCCCTCCTCCGGCTCTTCAGAAGCCGTGGAGCGTGTGGGAGAGCCTGCCCTGTGTGCTCCCGAGGGAGAGCCATGGGGGCCATGAGAGAGTGCTGGAGGCACCCGGCCGTGTGCTCTTTTCCTGATCCCTGCAACCGGTGAAGCATGGGCGCGGATTACCTCAGAAGGACCCTCCATAGGGGTATCCTCAGGCTGCGTTCCGTCCAGGGGCCCAGAAGGGTGTGGAGGACGACATTGCATAGCCAGCACCAGGTTCTGTGACAGTTTCTCCATGGATTGGGACAGAAACTGTGCCCATTCCGGTGGGCTGGGAGCCCTAGGCTCTGGGCTGACTGTTGCGGTGGAGGGGTCTTGGGGGGGGGGGGGGGGGGGTTTGGGGCTATAGGGGCACAGGACTCACAGAGAGAAGAGGTGTGTTTACGTGGTAAGCTCAGCGTGGCAGGCAGTGCAGGCTGAATAATAGACTATGTGAGCCTTAGCACTCTTAGTACCCTTAGAATTCTGCATGTTCCTAATAGGAGTATGCCAGGAGGGGGAGCAATGATCTGCAGAGCTACAAGTGAAGCAGTGGGAAGCAAGGATTGTATTTGCTTCGGTGTACCTCACCAGAATCAGCCGATGGCCCTGCGTCCTCAAGAAGCAGTCTCTGTGGAGATCTTTGCGCGATTTCCTGGGGGGGCGGGGCTTATCGTGGCCCGCGGGGCTTCGCGCTTAAAGAGCGCCAAGAAGAAGTCAGTGTGCCCCCCTGCTGTCGGCAGTAAAAAACGGCGGGAAGGGAGCCTCTGTGACAGTTTCTCTCCCCCTCCCTCCAGTCAGCACACAGCTACCAGTAGATTATCTCTGTAGGAGTCCCTGCAATCAGCAAGGGACTTTCCCCTCCTCCAGCCAGCACGCAGCTATGGTGGGAATAAAGACTGTAAAGAAGGGAATTTTGTTTACTTACCGTAAATTCCTTTTCTTCTAGCTCCAATTGGGAGACCCACACAATTGGGGTGTATAGGCTATGCCTCCGGAGGCCGCACAAAGTATTACACTAAAAGCGTAAAGCCCCTCCCCTTCTGCCTATACACCCCCCGTGCTCCCACGGGCTCCTCAGTTTTGGTGCAAAAGCAAGAAGGAGGAAAAAAAAATTATAAACTGGTTTAAAGTAAATTCAATCCGAAGGAATATCGGAGAACTGAAACCATTCAACATGAACAACATGTGTACACAAAAAAACAGGGGCGGGTGCTGGGTCTCCCAATTGGAGCTAGAAGAAAAGGAATTTACGGTAAGTAAACAAAATTCCCTTCTTTGTCGCTCCATTGGGAGACCCAGACAATTGGGACGTCCAAAAGCAGTCCCTGGGTGGGTAAATAATACCTCATAATAGAGCCGTAACGGCCCCGTCCTACAGGTGGGCAACCGCCGCCTGAAGGACTCGCCTACCTAGGCTGGCATCTGCCGAAGCATAGGTATGCACCTGATAGTGTTTCGTGAAAGTGTGCAGGCTCGACCAGGTAGCCGCCTGACACACCTGCTGAGCCGTAGCCTGGTGCCTCAAAGCCCAGGACGCACCCACGGCTCTGGTAGAATGGGCCTTCAGCCCTGAGGGAACCGGAAGCCCAGCAGAACGGTAAGCTTCGAGAATTGGTTCCTTGATCCACCGAGCCAGGGTTGATTTGGAAGCCTGTGACCCTTTACGCTGGCCAGCGACAAGGACAAAGAGTGCATCCGAGCGGCGCCGTACGAGAAATGTAGAGTCTGAGTGCTCTCACCAGATCTAACAAGTGCAAATCCTTTTCACATTGGTGAACTGGATGAGGACAAAAAGAGGGTAAGGAGATATCCTGATTGAGATGAAAGGGGGATACCACCTTAGGGAGAAATTCCGGAACCGGACGCAGAACCACCTTGTCCTGGTGAAACACCAGGAAGGGGGCTTTGCATGACAGAGCTGCCAGCTCAGACACTCTCCGAAGTGAAGTGACTGCTACTAGGAAAACCACTTTCTGCGAAAGGCGTGCGAGAGAAATATCCCTCATTGGCTCGAACGGTGGTTTCTGAAGAACCATCAGCACCCTGTTCAGATCCCAGGGTTCCAACGGACGTTTGTAAGGAGGAACGATGTGACAAACCCCCTGCAGGAACGTGCGTACCTGTGGAAGTCTGGCCAGGCGCTTCTGAAAAAACACAGAGAGCGCAGAGACTTGTCCCTTAAGGGAGCCGAGTGACAAACCCTTTTCCAATCCGGACTGAAGGACAGGAAAGTGGGCAAGGCAAATGGCCAGGGAGAAACACCCCGAGCAGAGCACCACGACAGGAATATTTTCCACGTCCTGTGGTAGATCTTGGCGGACGTTGGTTTCCTAGCCTGTCTCATAGTGGCAATGACCTCCTGGGATAATCCTGAAGACGCTAAGATCCAGGACTCAATGGCCACACAGTCAGGTTGAGGGCTGCAGAATTCAGATGGAAAAACGGCCCTTGAGACAGCAAGTCTGGTCGGTCTGGTAGTGCCCACGGTTGGCCGACCGTGAGATGCCACAGATCCGGGTACCACGACCTCCTCGGCCAGTCTGGAGCGACGAGGATGGCGCGGCGGCAGTCGGCCCTGATCTTGCGTAACACTCTGGGCAACAGTGCCAGCGGAGGAAACACATAAGGGAGTTGAAACTGCGACCAATCTTGAACTAAGGCGTCTGCCGCCAGAGCTCTGGGATCGTGAGAACGTGCCATGAATGCCGTGACCTTGTTGTTGTGCCGGGACGCCATTAGGTCGACGTCCGGCATCCCCCAGCGGCAACAGATCTCCTGAAACACGTCCGGGTGAAGGGACCATTCCCCTGCGTCCATGCCCTGGCGACTGAGAAAATCTGCTTCCCAGTTTTCCACGCCTGGGATGTGAACTGCGGAGATGGTGGAGGCCGTGGCTTCCACCCACATCAAAATCCGCAGGACTTCCTGGAAGGCTTGCCGACTGCGTGTTCCTCCTTGGTGGTTGATGTAAGCCACCGCTGTGGAGTTGTCCGACTGAATTCGGATCTGCTTGCCTTCCAGCCACTGCTGGAACGCTTTCAGGGCAAGATACACTGCCCTGATCTCCAGAACATTGATCTGAAGTGAGGACTCTTGCTGGGTCCACGTACCCTGAGCCCTGTGGTGGAGAAAGACTGCTCCCCACCCTGACAGACTCGCGTCCGTCGTGACCACCGCCCAGGATGGGGGTAGGAAGGATTTCCCCTTCGATAATGAAGTGGGAAGAAGCCACCACCGAAGGGAAGCTTTGGTTGCCTGAGAGAGGGAGACGTTCCTGTCGAGGGACGTCGGCTTCCTGTCCCATTTGCGTAGGATGTCCCATTGAAGAGGACGCAGGTGAAACTGCGCGAAAGGAACTGCCTCCATTGCTGCCACCATCTTCCCCAGGAAGTGCATGAGGCGCCTCAAGGGGTGTGACTGACCTTGAAGGAGAGATTGCACCCCCGTCTGTAGTGAACGCTGCTTGTTCAGCGGAAGCTTCACTATCGCTGAGAGGGTATGAAACTCCATGCCAAGATATGTCAGCGATTGGGCCGGTGTCAGATTTGACTTTGGAAAATTGATGATCCACCCGAAACTCTGGAGAGTCTCCAGAGTAGCGGGTGAGGCTGTGCTGGCATGCCTCTTGAGAGGGAGCCTTGACCAGCAGATCGTCTAAGTAAGGGATCACCGAGTGACCATGAGAGTGGAGGACCGCGACTACTGTAGCCATGACCTTGGTGAAAACCCGTGGGGCTGTCGCCAGGCCGAACGGCAGTGCCACGAACTGAAGGTGTTCGTCTCCTATGGCGAAGCGCAGAAAGCGCTGATGCTCTGGAGCAATCGGAACGTGGAGATAAGCATCTTTGATATCGATCGATGCAAGGAAATCTCCTTGACACATTGAGGCGATGACGGAGCGGAGGGATTCCATCCGGAACCGCCTGGTCTTTACGTGTTTGTTGAGCAGTTTTAGGTCCAGGACAGGACGGAAAGACCCGTCCTTCTTTGGAACCACAAACAGGTTGGAGTAAAAACCGTGACCCTGTTGCTGAAGAGGAACAGGGACCACCACTCCTTCTGCCTTCAGAGTGCCCAGCGCCTGCAGAAGAGCATCGGCTCGCTCGGGAGGCGGAGATGTCCTGAAGAATCGAGTCGGAGGATGAGAGCTGAACTCTATCCTGTAACCGTGAGACAGAATGTCTCTCACCCAATGGTCTTTTACCTGTGGCAGCCAGGTTTCGCAAAAGCGGGAGAGCCTGCCACCGACCGAGGATGCGGTGTGAAGCGGCCGTAAGTCATGAGGAAGCCGCCTTGGTAGCGGCACCTCCGGCGGTCTTTTTAGGGCGTGACTTAGACCGCCATGAATCGGAGTTCCTCTGATCCTTCTGAGGCCTTTTGGACGAGGAGAATTGGGACCTGCCCGCACCCCGAAAGGACCGAAACCTCGACTGTCCCCTCCTCTGTTGGGGTAAGTTTGGTTTGGCCTGGGGTAAGGATGTTTCCTTTCCCTTGGATTGCTTGATGATTTCATCCAATCTCTCACCAAACAAACGGTCGCCAGAAAATGGCAAACCGGTTAAGCACTTTTTGGAAGCCGAATCTGCCTTCCATTCCCGTAGCCACAAGGCCCTGCGTATTGCCACCGAATTGTCGGCTGCAACCGCCGTACGGCTCGCAGAGTCCAGGACAGCATTAATAGCGTAGGACGCAAATGCCGACGTTTGAGATGTTATGGAAGCCACTTGCGGCGCAGACGTACGTGTGAGTGCGTCAATTTGCGCTTGACCCCCTGAGATAGCTTGGAGTGCCCATACGGCTGCGAATGCTGGAGCAAAAGACGCGCCGATAGCTTCAAAGATGGATTTCAACCAGAGCTCCATCTGTCTGTCAGTGGCATCCTTGAGTGAAGCCCCATCTTCAACTGCAACTATGGATCTAGCCGCCAGTCTGGAGATTGGAGGATCCACCTTGGGACACTGAGTCCAGCCCTTGACCACGTCAGGGGGGGAGGGATAACGTGTATCCTTAAGGCGCTTAGAAAAACGCTTATCTGGACAATCATGGTGATTCTGGACTGCCTCTCTGAAATCAGAGTGGTCCAGAAACATACTCGTTGTACGCTTGGGAAACCTGAAACGGAATTTCTCCTGCTGAGAAGCTGACTCCTCTACTGGAGCAGCTGAGGGAGAAATATCCAACATTTGATTTATGGACGCGATAAGATCATTCACTATGGCGTCCCCATCAGGAGTATCAAGGTTGAGAGCGGCCTCAGGATCAGAATCCTGATCAACTACCTCCGCTTCATCATACAGAGAGTCCTCCCGCTGAGACCCTGAACAATGTGATGATGTCGAGGGAATTTCCCAGCGAGCTCGCTTAGGCGGTCTGGGACTGCGGTCCGTGTCAGAGACCTCACCCTGGGATCTATGAGACACCCCGGGAGGACATGGTTGTTCCAACTGAGGGGAACCAGGGGGCAATGATTCCACAGTGCCCATGGTCTGAGATACCGGTCTGGACTGCAAAGCTTCTAGTATCTTAGCCATAGTCTCAGAAAGCCTTTCAGTAAAAACTGTAAACTCCGTCCCTGTCACCTGGACAGTGTTAGCAGGTGGTTCCCCCTGGGCCACCCTTAGCAGAGGCTCCGGCTGAGTAAGTGCCACAGGGGCCGAGCAGTGCACACAATGAGGGTCAGTGGAACCTGCCGGTAGTGAAGCCGTACATGCGGCGCAGGCAGCATAGTAAGCCTGTGTTTTGGCACCCCTGCTTCTTGTGGGCGCCATGCTGTTGTCTCCCCTGAGCAACCCAGGAGGGTATATAGCCAAAAATCAACCGTGCACTATACAGTGTAAAGTATAGCCTATAATCATATAATCTATAAGTACACTTCTGCACAAGTGGGGCCAGCACCTGAGGTGCTGCTTACCAGCCGCTCAAAGCGGTTGTGTGGCCACCAGAATCCCTGCCTGGGTCTCCCAGAGCTTGTCTCCCCTCTCCAGCGTCAGAAGAGCTGACAGGAATGGCTGCCGGCGTCCTGAGGAGAGGAGGGGGCCGTGGGCGTGCCCTAGAAAGTGCGGGAAACTGGTGCCCCACTGTGCACAGTGAGGGGGGTGGAGTATGCAAAGCATGCTCCAGCCCTCAGTGCTGACATTCTGTACAGCGTCCCGCCCTTCCCCTGACTGGCAGGCCTGGGGGCGGGAAGAGAATGAGACTAGGCCGCAGAAGCCGGGGACTATAGTTATAAGCGCGGCCGCCGTATAAGCGCGGTCGGCGCGGATGTCCCCGGCGCACTAACAGTCCCAGCCGCGCCGCATGTATAACAATGGCAGCGGCGGTCAGCGCGGTAGTCCCCGGCGCACTAACACACCCAGCAATGCTGGAGTGTTTCTGTGCGCGGTCCCCACGGGGACACAGAGTACCTCAAAGTAGCAGGGCCATGTCCCTGACGATACTCGGCTCCTTATCCAGCAGAGTCCCCAGGGGCTGTGGATGGAGCACGGTCTCAGTGCCTGGAGACCGATTAGGATCCCACTTCACCCAGAGCCCTAAATGGGATGGGGAAGGAAAACAGCATGTGGGCTCCAGCCTCCGTACCCGCAATGGATACCTCAACCTTAACAACACCGCCGACAAGAGTGGGGTGAGAAGGGAGCATGCTGGGGGCCCTGTTAAGGGCCCTCTTTTCTTCCATCCGACATAGTCAGCAGCTGCTGCTGACTAATCTGTGGAGCTATGCGTGCATGTCTGCCTCCTTCGCACAAAGCAAAAAACTGAGGAGCCCGTGGGAGCACGGGGGGGTGTATAGGCAGAAGGGGAGGGGCTTTACACTTTTAGTGTAATACTTTGTGCGGCCTCCGGAGGCATAGCCTATACACCCCAATTGTCTGGGTCTCCCAATGGAGCGACAAAGAAATCAGCAGTCCTGGGAGCCTTCCCTGCACCGTCTTTCTCCCTTTGTCTGGGAAACCAGTCAGGGGGGATCTCACCTTAACACTGCCTCAGTCCAGGCAGTGGAAATAGAGACAGCCTGCTGTGTCCGGCAACACAGGTGCAATGTATCAACTCAGAGCCTGCAAAGAGGGGCTGAGGAATTGTGCCTCTGCCCTGGGCTCTGGAAAAAAAAAACAAAAAAAAAACAAAAAACGATGTCGGTGGGACCTGTCGTCCAGTAAAAGGCAGCCCAGGATCCAGCGTCGCAGGAGGGGGTACGTGGAGGCAACACTCCACGTTCCCGCCCGTTGATGGTATTGGGAGATCGGTCCCTAAGGGAAACCATCGCCCTCAAAAAATAACAAAACCTTGAAAGGATGTGCCTCCTACAGACACCAAGCTAAAACTGAGGTTGCCTGGCCCGGCCAGGGGGTGTATACTGCAGAGGAGGAGCTAATGCTTTTTGCATTTACTTAGTGTCCTCCTATGGATAGGCAGCATAACACCCATGGTCCATGGTCCTGTGTCCCCCAATGAGGCGTCAGAGAAAATAGTCATTCCATTTCAGATAACACACAGATGTGTGAACGCAGCCTTATGACAGATATAAACTGGGATGGAGCCAATGGGAACAGAACCAAATATGTACATGCAACAGAATAGTTGGAATACCTAAAATGGCATAAAATATTATAAGCTGAGAACATCCTAAAACATTTGACAAAAAAAAAAAAAATGTATACCTAACTTAAGAATCAGATTTGTATTTTTCTGCAAGTTCAATTAGCCCAAAAAAATGTGGCCTTATAGCCTCAGATATAGAGACATTTTGTCACTCTGTTTGGCCTAAGGCCTGGTGTTATCAGCCCTCAGTTGATTCTCCTACATTATCTACGTGTGCCACATTCACGCCTTCATATCAACCGCCTGGATATTTCTTACCAGAAGAAAACGTTTAGTTTCCACCAGAGGATAACAATTCCAGCTCCTTTACCTAGATCTCATCTCCCCTTGTGTCACCTGAATGTTATCGCAATGCGCAATACAAGCTTCAAAAAGCAAAGAAATGTAGTAATTAAATATGAAATAATAGCCCCGTTTGTACCTGTTTCTCAAGTGCCGCTGTGCTTTCTCCACCAGTTCTGTTCCTGCTTCCACCCAGTAGACACGTAAGGGACGTCTGCTTTGTGTCTCGTAGGGGAAGCCTCTCCAGTTCTCTCCATTTGGCCTCGATGTCATCACTGAGACGTTGCTTTTGCTCCTCTGTGAGTGCAGTCTGTGTGATACGGCGTGTAGAAGAGGCGTCTCCTCCAGGGGGTGCTTCAAACCAGCGTCTGCGGTCCTCTGCTCGCTGGTCCCGCTCCTCTCCGGGGGACAGAGGCGACAACTCTACATAATCAAATGAACCTTGCCGAGATCCTGCCAGCTCCACTTTCCTGGTTCTGACTTCTGAGCTAAGCCGGAGCTCATCTGGTCTCTGACTCTGCCGGGTGAGGGGAACAAACGTATTCTCCTTATTGCTCTCCGACAACCTGAAAAGAAGGGAATTTTGTTAACTTACCGTAAATTCCTTTTCTTCTAGCTCCAATTGGGAGACCCAGACAATTGGGTGTATAGGCTATGCCTCCGGAGGCCGCACAAAGTATTACACTTAAAAGTGTTAAGCCCCTCCCCTTCTGCCTATACACCCCCCGTGCTCCCACGGGCTCCTCAGTTTTGGTGCAAAAGCAAGAAGGAGGAAAAAGAATTAAAAACTGGTTTAAAGTAACTTCAATCCGAAGGAATATCGGAGAACTGAAACCATTCAACATGAACAACATGTGTACACAAAAAAAACAGGGGCGGGTGCTGGGTCTCCCAATTGGAGCTAGAAGAAGAAGGGAATTTTGTTACTTACCGTAAATTCCTTTTCTTCTAGCTCCTATTGGGAGACCCAGACGATTGGTGTATAGCACTGCCTCCGGAGGCCACACAAAGCAATTACACTAAAAAGTGTAAGGCCCCTCCCCTTCTGGCTATACACCCCCAGTGGGATCACTGGCTCACCAGTTTTAGTGCAAAAGCAAGAAGGAGGAAAGCCAATAACTGGTTTAAACAAATTCACTCCGAAGTAACGTCGGAGAACTGAAAACCATTCAACATGAACAACATGTGTACCCGAAAAACAACCAAAAATCCCGAAGGACAACAGGGCGGGTGCTGGGTCTCCCAATAGGAGCTAGAAGAAAAGGAATTTACGGTAAGTAACAAAATTCCCTTCTTCTTCGGCGCTCCATTGGGAGACCCAGACGATTGGGACGTCCAAAAGCTGTCCCTGGGTGGGTAAAGAAATACCTCATGTTAGAGCTGCAAAGACAGCCCTCCCCTACGGGGAGGCAACTGCCGCCTGCAGGACTCTTCTACCTAGGCTGGCGTCCGCCGAAGCATAGGTATGCACCTGATAATGTTTGGTGAAAGTGTGCAGACTCGACCAGGTAGCTGCCTGGCACACCTGTTGAGCCGTAGCCTGGTGTCGTAATGCCCAGGACACACCCACAGCTCTGGTAGAATGGGCCTTCAGCCCTGATGGAACCGGAAGCCCAGCAGAACGGTAGGCTTCAAGAATTGGTTCTTTGATCCATCGAGCCAGGGTGGCTTTGGAAGCCTGCGACCCTTTGCGCTTACCAGCGACAAGGACAAAGAGTGCATCCGAGCGGCGCAGGGGCGCCGTGCGGGAAATGTAGATTCTGAGTGCTCTCACCAGATCCAACAAATGTAAATCCTTTTCATACCGATGAACTGCATGCGGATAAAAGGAAGGCAAGGAGATATCCTGATTAAGATGAAAAGAGGATACCACCTTAGGGAGAAACTCCTGAATGGGGCGCAGCACTACCTTGTCCTGGTGGAACACCAGGAAAGGAGCCTTGGATGACAGCGCTGCTAGTTCGGACACTCTCCGAAGAGACGTGACCGCTACCAGAAAGGCCACTTTCTGTGAGAGTCGAGAAAGTGACACATCCCTCAGAGGCTCGAAGGGCGGCTTCTGGAGGGCAACAAGGACCTTGTTTAGATCCCACGGATCTAACGGCCGCCTGTACGGAGGTACGATATGACAAACCCCCTGCAGGAACGTGCGCACCTGAGAAAGTCGTGCTAGACGCTTCTGAAAAAACACGGATAGTGCCGAGACTTGCCCTTTAAGGGAGCCGAGCGACAAGCCCTTTTCCAACCCAGATTGCAGGAAGGAAAGAAAGACAGGTAACGCGAATGGCCAGGGAGATACTCCTTGTGCAGAGCACCAGGATAAGAAAATCTTCCACGTTCTGTGGTAGATCTTAGCAGAAGTGGACTTCCTAGCCTGTCTCATGGTGGCCACGACCCCTTGGGATAATCCTGAAGACGCTAGGATCCAGGACTCAATGGCCACACAGTCAGGTTCAGGGCCGCAGAATTCCGATGGAAAAACGGCCCTTGGGACAGTAAGTCTGGACGGTCTGGTAGTGCCCACGGTTGGCCGACCGTGAGATGCCACAGATCCAGGTACCACGACCTCCTCGGCCAGTCTGGGGCGACGAGTATGACGCGGCCGCAATCGGATCTGATCTTGCGTAACACTCTGGGCAAGAGTGCCAGAGGTGGGAACACATAAGGGAGCCGGAACTGCGACCAATCTTGCACTAAGGCGTCCGCCGCCAGAGCTCTTTGATCGCGAGACCGCGCTATGAAGGTCGGGACCTTGTTGTTGTGCCGAGACGCCATTAGGTCGACGTCCGGCACCCCCCAGCGGCGGCAGATTTCCTGAAACACGTCCGGATGAAGGGACCATTCCCCTGCGTCCATGCCCTGGCGACTGAGGAAGTCTGCTTCCTAGTTTTCTACGCCCGGGATGTGAACTGCTGATATGGTGGATGCTCTTTCCTCTACCCACATCAGAATCCGCCTGACTTCCTGGAAGGCTTGCCGACTGCGTGTCCCTCCTTGGTGGTTGATGTATGCCACCGCTGTGGAGTTGTCCGACTGAATTCGGATCTGTTTTCCTTCCAGCCACTGCTGGAAGGCTAATAGGGCAAGATACACTGCCCTGATCTCCAGAACATTGATCTGAAGGGTGGATTCCTGCTGAGTCCACGTCCCTTGAGCCCTGTGGTGGAGAAAAACTGCTCCCCACCCTGACAGACTCGCGTCTGTCGTGACCACTGCCCAGGATGGGGGCAGGAATGATCTTCCCTGCGATAATGAGGTGGGAAGAAGCCACCATAGCAGAGAATCCTTGGCCGTCTGAGAAAAGGAGACTTTCCTGTCTAGGGAAGTTGTCTTCCCGTCCCATTGGCGGAGAATGTCCCATTGAAGTGGACGCAGATGAAACTGCGCGAACGGGACTGCCTCCATTGCTGCCACCATCTTCCCTAGGAAGTGCATGAGGCGCCTTAAGGGGTGCGACTGACCCTGAAGGAGAGACTGCACCCCTGTCTGTAGAGACCGCTGCTTGTCCAGCGGAAGCTTCACTATCGCTGAGAGAGTATGAAACTCCATGCCAAGATACGTTAGTGATTGAGTCGGTGCCAGGTTTGACTTTGAAAAGTTGATGATCCACCCGAAAGTCTGGAGAGTCTCCAGCGCAACATTCAGGCTGTGTTGGCATGCCTCTTGAGAGGGTGCTTTGACAAGTAGATCGTCCAAGTAAGGGATCACCGAGTGTCCCTGAGAATGCAAGACTGCTACCACTGCCGCCATGACCTTGGTGAAAACCCGTGGGGCTGTCGCCAGACCAAATGGCAGAGCTACGAACTGGAGATGGTCGTCTCCTATCACGAAACGTAGAAAACGTTGGTGCTCTGTAGCAATTGGCACGTGGAGATAAGCATCTTTGATGTCTATTGATGCAAGGAAATCTCCTTGAGACATTGAGGCAATGACCGAGCGGAGGGATTCCATCCGGAACCGCCTGGCGTTCACATGCTTGTTGAGCAGCTTTAGGTCCAGAACAGGACGGAACGAGACGTCCTTTTTTGGAACCACGAAGAGATTGGAGTAAAAACCTTGCCCTTGTTCCTGCAGAGGAACAGGGATCACCACTCCTTCTGCTCTTAGTGAGCACACCGCCTGCAGAAGGGCATTTGCTCGGTCGGGATGTGGGGAGGTTCTGAAGAACCGAGGCGGAGGATGAGAACTGAATTCTATCCTGTACCCGTGAGACAAAATGTCTGCTACCCACCGGTCTTTGACCTGTGGCAGCCAAATGTCGCAAAAGCGGGAGAGCCTGCCACCGACCGAGGATGCGGAGGGATGAGGCCGAAAGTCATGAGGCAGCCGCCTTGGAAGCGGTTCCTCCGGTTGTTTTCTTGGGGCGTGAGTGCGCCCGCCAGGAATCTGAGCTCCTTTGCTCCTTCTGAGTCCCTTTGGACGAGGAGAATTGGGTCTTGCTGGAGCCTCGAAAGGACCGAAACCTCGACTGCCACTTCCTCTGTTGAGGTTTGCTCGATCTGGGCTGGGGTAAGGAGGAGTCCTTACCCTTGGACTGTTTAATGATCTCAGCCAATTGCTCACCAAACAGTCTGTCTCCAGATAGTGGCAAGCTGGTTAAACATTTCTTGGAAGCAGAATCTGCTTTCCATTCCTTTAACCACAAGGCTCTGCGCAAAACCACAGAGTTGGCAGACGCCATTGAGGTCCGGCTCGTAGAGTCCAGGACAGCGTTGATAGCGTAAGTCGCAAACGCAGACATTTGCGAGGTTAGGGACGCTACTCGCAGCACTGCTGGACGTATGATAGAGTCCACTTGTGCCAGGCCAGCTGAAATAGCTTGGAGTGCCCACACGGCCGCGAATGCTGGAGCAAACGACGCGCCGATAGCTTCATAGACAGACTTTAACCAAAGGTCCATCTGTCTGTCATTGGCATCTTTAAGTGAAGCCCCATCTTCCACTGCAACTATGGATCTAGCCGCAAGCCTGGAGATTGGGGGGTCCACCTTTGGACACTGGGTCCAGCGTTTGACCACGTCAGGGGGAAAGGGATAACGTGTATCCTTAAGACGTTTGGAGAAACGCTTATCTGGATAAGCATGATGTTTCTGGACTGATTCTCTGAAGTCAGAGTGGTCCAGAAAAGTACTCAATTTACGCTTAGGATACCGGAACTGGAACTTCTCCTGCTGTGCAGCTGCCTCCTCTGCAGAAGGGGCTGGGGGAGAAATATCCAACAGTCTATTGATGGCCGCTATAAGGTCATTTACCATAGCGTCACCATCAGGGGTATCTAGATTGAGAGCGGTGTCAGGAGTAGATTCCTGATCACCCACCTCTGTCTCCTCATACAGAGCCTCGTCTCGCTGAGACCCTGACCAGTGTGATGACGGCGAGGGTCTTTCCCAGCGAGCCCGCTTAGGCTGCCTGGGACTGTCATCCGAGTCAGAGTCTTCAGCCTGTGATGCCTGGGACCCCCTTGAAGTACGGATTAGTTCCAACTGAGGGGGACCGGGGAGCATAGACACAGCAGTGTCCATGGTCTGAGAAACTGGCCTGGACTGCAAGGTTTCCAGGATTTTTGTCATAGTCACAGACATCTTATCAGCAAAAACTGCAAATTCTGTCCCCGTCACCGGGGCAGGGTTCACAGGCGTCTCTGCCTGGGCCACTACTACCATAGACTCTGGCTGACGAAGTGGCACAGGGATGGAACATTGCACACAATGGGGGTCATTGGAACCTGCCGGTAGATTAGCCCCACATGCGGCACAAGCAGTGCGTACCGCCTGTGCCTTGGCACCCTTGCGTTTTGCGGATGACATGTTGTCTCCTCAGAGCAATGAGGGTATAAGCCAAGAAGCGACTGTACAGTGCAATATAAATATATATGGTACAGGGAAAAAATGCACCAAATAACACTGTGGCACTAGTGGGGCCAGCACTTATGTGCAGCTTACCGCCCGCATAAACGCGGGTGTGTGGTCGCCAGAGTCCCTTGTCTGAGTCCCCCAGAGCCTGTGTCCGTTCTCCAGCCAGACTGCATGCAGGAATGGCTGCCGGCGTCCTGTGGAGAGGGGCGGGCCCTGGGCGTGTTGAGACCAAGAGCGGGAAACTTGCGTCCCCACTGTGCCCAGTGAGAGGGCTGGAGCATGTAAATAAGGCTCCAGCCCTCGGCGCTGCCTATTGCACAGCGTCTCTCCCTTTCCCTGAGTGACAGGGTGGGGGCGGGAACGAACCGTAACTAGGCCGCAAAAGCCGGGGACTAGATTTATGAGCGCTGCCGCCGTAAAAGCGCGGGCAGCGCGAGTCCCCGGCGCACTACAAGTCCCAGCGGCGCCGCCGCTCCCGGAGCGGCCGGCGCGGTAGTTCCCAAGACATAAAATCACTCAGCTAAGCTGCAGTGACTCTAACCCGAGCGCGCAGCGCTAGTGCCCCCGGCGCACTAGCACACCCAGCAAGCCTGGAGTGTGCGTGGCCTGTCTGTGCGGGGACACAGAGTACCTGAACGTTGCAGGGCCTTGTCCCTGACTGTACTCAGCTCCTCCAGCAGGGTCTCTGGGTCTGTGGATGGAGCTCGGCCTCAGGGTTTGGGGGCCGGTAAGATCCCACTTCCACAGAGCCCCTCAGGGGGATGGGGAAGGAAAGCAGCATGTGGGCTCCAGCCTCCGTACCCGCAATGGGTACCTCAACCTTACAAACCGCAAGTGGGGTGAGAAGGGAGCATGCTGGGGGCCCTATATGGGCCCTCTTTTCTTCCATCCGATAGAGTCAGCAGCTACTGCTGACTAAACAGTGGAGCTATGCGTGGATGTCTGACCTCCTTCGCACAAAGCAGAAAACTGGTGAGCCAGTGATCCCACTGGGGGTGTATAGCCAGAAGGGGAGGGGCCTTACACTTTTTAGTGTAATTGCTTTGTGTGGCCTCCGGAGGCAGTGCTATACACCAATCGTCTGGGTCTCCCAATGGAGCGCCGAAGAAAAGGAATTTACGGTAAGTAAACAAAATTCCCTTCTTCTTTGTCGCTCCATTGGGAGACCCAGACAATTGGGACGTCCAAAAGCAGTCCCTGGGTGGGTAAAATAACACCTTGTAAGAGAGCCGTAAAACGGCCTCTTCCTACAGGTGGGCAACCGCCGCCTGAAGGACTCGTCTACCTAGGCTGGCATCCGCCGAAGCATAGGTATGCACCTGATAGTGTTTCGTGAAAGTGTGCAGGCTCGACCAGGTAGCCGCCTGACACACCTGCTGAGCCGTAGCCTGGTGCCTCAAAGCCCAGGACGCGCCCACGGCTCTGGTAGAATGGGCCTTCAGCCCTGAGGGAACCGGAAGCCCAGCCGAACGGTAGGCTTCGAGAATTGGCTCCTTGATCCACCGAGCCAAGGTTGATTTGGAAGCCTGTGACCCTTTACGCTGGCCAGCGACAAGGACAAAGAGTGCATCCGAGCGGCGCAGGGGCGCCGTACGAGAAATGTAGAGTCTGAGTGCTCTCACCAGATCTAACAAGTGCAAATCCTTTTCACATTGGTGAACTGGATGAGGACAAAAAGAAGGTAAGGAGATATCCTGATTGAGATGAAAGGGGGATACCACCTTAGGGAGAAATTCCGGAACCGGACGCAGAACCACCTTGTCCTGGTGAAAAACCAGGAAAGGGGCTTTGCATGACAGCGCTGCTAGCTCAGACACTCTCCGAAGTGAAGTGACTGCTACTAGAAAAACCACTTTCTGCGAAAGGCGTGAGAGAGAAATATCTCTCATTGGCTCGAATGGTGGTTTCTGAAGAACCAGCAGCACCCTGTTCAGATCCCAGGGTTCTAACGGCCGCTTGTAAGGAGGAACGATGTGACAAACCCCCTGCAGGAACGTGCGTACCTGTGGAAGTCTGGCTAGGCGCTTCTGGAAAAACACAGAGCGCTGAGACTTGTCCCTTTAGGGAGCCGAGCGACAAACCCTTTTCCAGTCCAGATTGAAGGAAGGACAGAAAAGTGGGCAAGGCAAAAGGCCAGGGAGAAAAACCCTGAGCAGAGCACCACGACAGGAAAATTTTCCACGTCCTGTGGTAGATCTTGGCGGACGTTGGTTTCCTAGCCTGTCTCATAGTGGCAATGACCTCTTGAGATAACCCTGAAGACGCTAGGATCCAGGACTCAATGGCCACACAGTCAGGTTGAGGGCCGCAGAATTCAGATGGAAAAACGGCCCTTGAGATAGCAAGTCTGGTCGGTCTGGTAGTGCCCACGGTTGGCCGACCGTGAGATGCCACAGATCCGGGTACCACGACCGCCTCGGCCAGTCTGGAGCGACGAGGATGACGCGGCGGCAGTCGGCCCTGATCTTGCGTAACACTCTGGGCAACAGTGCCAGCGGAGGAAACACATAAGGGAGCTGAAACTGCGACCAATCCTGAACTAAGGCGTCTGCCGCCAGAGCTCTGGGATCTTGAGACCGTGCCATGAACACCGGTACCTTGTTGTTGTGCCGGGACGCCATGAGGTCGACGTCCGGCACCCCCCAGCGGCAACAGATCTCCTGAAACACGTCCGGGTGAAGGGACCATTCCCCTGCGTCCATGCCCTGGCGACTGAGATAGTCTGCTTTCCAGTTTTCCACGCCTGGAATGTGAACTGCAGAGATGGTGGAGGCCGTGGCTTCCACCCACATCAAAATCCGCCGGATTTCCTGGAAGGCTTGCCGACTGCGTGTGCCGCCTTGGTGATTGATGTATGCCACCGCTGTGGAATTGTCCGACTGAATTCTGATCTGCTTGCCTTCCAGCCACTGCTGGAACGCCTTCAGGGCAAGATACACTGCCCGTATTTCCAGAACATTGATCTGAAGTGAGGACTCTTGCTGGGTCCACGTACCCTGAGCCCTGTGGTGGAGAAAAACCGCTCCCCACCCTGACAGACTCGCGTCCGTCGTGACCACCTCCCAGGATGGGGGTAGGAAGGATTTCCCCTTCGATAATGAAGTGGGAAGAGGCCACCACCGAAGGGAAGCTTTGGTCGCCTGAGAGAGGGAGACGTTCCTGTCGAGGGACGTCGGCTTCCTGTCCCATTTGCGTAGGATGTCCCATTGAAGTGGACGCAGGTGAAACTGCGCGAACGGAACTGCCTCCATTGCTGCCACCATCTTCCCCAGGAAGTGCATGAGGCGCCTCAAGGGGTGTGACTGGCCTTGAAGGAGAGATTGTACCCCTGTCTGACCGCTGATAGTGATCAGCGGAATAGAGATAGAGATAGTGACCGCTGCTTGATCAGCGGAAGCTTCACTATCGCTGAGAGGGTATGAAACTCCATGCCAAGGTATGTCAGCGATTGGGCCGGTGTCAGATTTGACTTTGGAAAATTGATGATCCACCCGAAACTCTGGAGAGTCTCCAGGGTAGCGTCGAGGCTGTGTTGGCATGCCTCTAGAGAGGGTGCCTTGATCAACAGATCGTCCAAGTACGGGATCACCGAGTGACCCTGAGAGTGGAGGACCGCTACTACAGTAGCCATAACCTTGGTGAAAACCCGTGGGGCTGTTGCCAGGCCGAACGGCAGTGCCACGAACTGCAGGTGTTCGTTTTCTATGGCGAAGCGCAAGAAGCGCTGGTGCTCTGGAGCAATCGGTACGTGGAGATATGCATCCTTGATATCGATTGATGCAAGGAAATCTCCTTGGGACATTGAGGCGATGACGGAGCGGAGGGATTCCATCCGGAACCGCCTGGTCTTTACGTGTTTGTTGAGAAGTTTCAGGTCCAGGACAGGACGGAAAGATCCGTCCTTCTTTGGGACCACAAACAAGTTGGAGTAAAAACCGTGACCCTGTTGCTGAATACGAACAGGGACCACCACTCCTTCTGCCTTCAGAGTGCCCAGCGCCTGCAGAAGAGCCTCGGCTCGCTCGGGAGGCGGGGATGACCTGAAGAATCGAGTCGGGAGACGAGAGGTGAACTCTATCTTGTAACCGTGACACAGAATGTCTCTCACCCAACGGTCTTTTACCCGTGGCAGCCAGGTGTCGCAAAAGCGGGAGAGCCTGCCACCGACCGAAGATGCGGAGTGCGGAGGCCGAAAGTCATGAGGAAGCCGTTTTGGTAGCGGCACCTTCGGTGGCCTTTTTAGGACGTGACTTAGACCGCCATGCATCAGAGTTCCTTTGATCTTTCTGAGGCCTTGTGGACGAGGAGAATTGGGACCTGCCCGCGCCCCGAAAGGACCGAAAACTCGACTGCCCCCTCCTCTGTTGGGGTATTTTCGGTTTGGGCTGGGGTAAGGATGTATCCTTTCCCTTGGATTGTTTGATGATTTCATCCAAACGCTCGCCAAACAATCGGTTGGCAGAAATTGGCAAACTGGTTAAGCGCTTTTTGGAAACAGAATCTGCCTTCCATTCCCGTAGCCACAAGGCCCTGCGGAGTACCACCGAATTGGCGGCTGCAACCGCCGAACGGCTCGCAGAGTCCAGAACAGCATTAATAGCGTAAGACGCAAATGCCGAAGTCTGTGTGGTTATGGACGCCACCTGTGGCGCGGACGTGCGTGTGGCTGCGTCGATTTGCGCTTGACCTGCTGAGATAGCTTGCAGCGCCCATACGGCTGCGAATGCTGGGGCAAAAGAAGCGCCGATAGCTTCATAGATGGATTTCAACCAGAGCTCCATCTGCCTGTCAGTGGCATCTTTGAGTGAAGCCCCGTCTTCCACTGCAAGTATGGATCTAGCTGCCAGTCTGGAGATTGGAGGATCCACTTTGGGACACTGAGCCCAACTTTTGACCACGTCAGGGGGAAAGGGATAACGTGTATCCTTAAGGCGCTTAGAAAAACGCTTATCTGGACAAGCATGGTGATTCTGGACTGCCTCTCTGAAATCAGAGTGGTCCAGAAACATACTCTGTGTACGCTTGGGAAACCTGAAACGGAATTTCTCCTGCTGTGAAGCTGACTCCTCCACCGGAGGAGCTGAGGGAGAAATATCCAACATACGATTGATGGACGCAATAAGGTCGTTCACTATGGCGTCCCCGTCCGGAGTATCAAGATTGAGAGCGGCCTCAGGATCAGAATCCTGATCAGCTGTGTCCGCATCATCAACTAGAGATTCCCCCCGCTGAGACCCTGAACAATATGAGGATGTCAAGGGAATTGTCAAGCGAGCTCGCTTAGTCGGTCTGGGGCCGGGGTCTGTGTCAGAACCCTCAGCCTGGGATCCATGAGACACCCCAGGAGGACATTGTTGGTCCAACTGAGGTGGGCCAGGGGACAAAGATTCAACAGAGTCCCTGTGCTGAGATACCGGCCTGGACTGCAAGGCTTCTAGTATCTTAGCCATAGTCTCAGAGAGTTTTGCAAACTCTGTCCCCGTCACCTGAACAGTGTCAGCAGGTGGCTCCCCCTGGGCCCCCCTTAGCAGAGGCTCTAGCTGAGTAAGTGCCACAGGGGCCGAACAGTGCACACAATGAGGGTCAGTGGAACCTGCCGGTAGCGGGGTCATACATGCGGCGCAGGCAGCATAATAAGCCTGTGTTTTGGCACCCCTGCCTTTCGTGGGCGCCATGCTATTATCTTCCCTGAGTAACACAATAGGGTATATAGCCAGAATTCAACTGTGCACCATACAGTGTAAAATATGTATACCATAAACATATAATGTTACACTACTGCACAATGGGGCTAGCACCACAGGTGCTGCTTACCACCCGCTTAAAGCGGTTGTGAGGCCACCAGAGTCCCTGCCTGAGTCTCCCAGACTTTGTCCCCCTCTGTAGCGTCCAAGGAGCTGACAGGAATGGCTGCCGGCGTCCTGAGGAGAGGTGGGAGCCGTGGGCGTGGCTCAGAAAGTGCGGGAGCTGGTGCCTGCACTGTGCACAGTGAGGGGAGTGGAGTATGCAAAGCATGCTCCAGCCCTCAGTGCTGCTCGTTCTGTGCAGCGTCCCGCCCTTCCCCTGCCTGTCAGGGCTGTGGGCGGGAGGAAAGGAAACTAGGCCGCAAAAAGCCGGGGACTCTAGTAATAAACGCGGCCGCCGTAAAAGCGCGGCCGGCGCGAAAGTCCCCGGCGCACTACAAGTCCCAGCCGCGCCGCAGTGTTTCCCTGGCAGCGGCGGTTAGTGCGGCAGTCCCTATACATAAACACACTCAGCAGCGCTGAGTGTGTAATGGCACATATTAACCCGGTCAGCGCCGCGGTCCCCGGTGCACTAGAACACCCAGCAATGCTGGAGTGTTGCTGTGCGCGGTCCCCACGGGGACACAGAGTACCTCCAAGTAGCAGGGCCATGTCCCTGAACGATACCCGGCTCCTATCCAGCAGTCTCCCAGGAGTTGTGGATGAAGCACGGTCTCAGTGCCTGGAGACCGATAGGATCCCACTTCACCAGAGCCCTGAGGGGGATGGGGAAGGAAAGCAGCATGTGGGCTCCAGCCTCCGTACCCGCAATGGATACCTCAACCTTAACTACACCACCGACAAGAGTGGGGTGAGAAGGGAGCATGCTGGGGGCCCTATATGGGCCCACTTTTCTTCCATCCGATATAGTCAGCAGCTGCTGCTGACCAATCTGTGGAGCTGTGCGTGCTTGTCTGACCTCCTTCGCACAAAGCAAAAAACTGAGGAGCCCGTGGGAGCACGGGGGGTGTATAGGCAGAAGGGGAGGGGCTTAACACTTTTAGTGTAATACTTTGTGCGGCCTCCGGAGGCATAGCCTATACACCCAATTGTCTGGGTCTCCCAATGGAGCGACAAAGAAAAGGGAATGTGCAGATATGTCACAAATGTAATCCACAGACACCATTGCCACTATCTGCAAGAGCACTCCTTGAAGGTAAACATCACCATGAACACGCCGTCCAGTGTACAGGCACCATGTTATAGAGCCGAGGGAGCGGAGTAGGTGGATATATAGTTCTGTGTGAAAAGATTCAGTATATCCTGAGATTTAAAGAAGTTGTCCATTACTTTAACATTGAAGGTCTATCCTTCGGATAGGTCATCAATGTCTGGTCAGCTGGGATCCGACGCCAGATGCCTCCCCCGCTAAACAGATGTTCTCAGTGGTGGCAGCAGGGGGTCGGAAATGCTCAGTTCCAGAACTACCCAGTCAACTAACAGCGGCAGCAGCCGGGTACACACACCTGCCTCTTATTGATCTGAATAGCATGCAAATCAGAAAGGTCTGTGGAGCCTCTGTTAGGCGTCTCAACACAGAAAATAGCCAGATATCCCTCCGGGAAGGACGTAGCCAAGGAGTGGCTCTTTTTAGGAGACCACCATAACCATCATATTAAGTCTTTTAGTCAATATCCAGCTCTTGACGAGTTTAAACATATGACAGGTATCCATCCACAGACAGCTGTTTCAAGGTATTGCCCCTCATCAGTGTGGAGTAGGATTCTGGCTAGGTGGATGAGGGGCAATACCCCGAAACAGATGTCTGTGGATGGATACCTGGCCATGGTATTTCCCTTGTCATATCTTTAAACTCGTCAAGAGCTGGATATTGACTAAAAGGGCCACTTAATATGGTGGTTATGGTGGTCTCCTAAAAAGAGCCACTCCTTGGCTAGGTCCTTCCCGG